>NC_133933.1:130844098-131171976 GCF_031877795.1 Strix aluco
AACACCAACAGCCTGTGCTCCAGAAAACAGTAATATTTATATATTCATATATATGTGTGCATATAGATGTGCTGGATCACTTTTTCTGCAAACAGAAAAAAACCCCAAACATCTTTTGGCTCCAGGATGTAGGATTTAAAAAAATTATCTACACGTGCTATTGCAAGAGTTGCAATAAAATAAGCGCTGCTGGTGCCAGTGAGTTATAGGTGCTCACAACAGGCAGGATAATGGGATTTCACCGTGGTTTGTTTCCTCAGAGGTAACTGCACTCTTATCAGGAGATGCAGGATATGAGGCTCTGACACTTCTCTGCTCTGATTCATACACTGGAATAAAGCAGACATTTGATGGCATCTGCATTGCTGACTCAATCACGTATCTTCAGTGCTGATCTTGTTGGTGCCGGGAAAAAGGATTTGGGGGGGAGAGTGCTCTTCTTGCCTGCACGCAGCAGGCAACGCGGCCACGGCCTTGCTGGTTTGCTTCAGGGCCTCACCAGTGAAAGCAGGTAAATAAATAAAATAAATGCATTCCTGCCTCCATCCCACATCCACCAAAGCAAGGTTTTCAGCTGGTTTTCTCCACCCAAACTTGGCAAAGCAACTTAAAAAAAAAGAAATCCCAACTACTCCGCTTTTGGAATATATTTGACATGAAAAGAAAGTAAACCTTGCCCTGTCTTCTCCCTGCACTTTATTCCCAGCCAGCCTCAGAAAAAGGTGGAAGACAAACATTTTCTTGTTGAGGCTCATTCTACCTCCAAGTGGTTGTTTCCATGGTCTGGATTTTTTTTTTTTTTTTTTAAAATTTAAGCTCTGGCATGTCTAATTTTCTTCCTTTTGGGGAATAAACAAGAAGAGCAGCAGCCCAGCAGGTAATGAAAAGATTCTCCTCCAACTCTAAAAGTACAGAGTTGAGACCAAGGAGGTGACAAAGAAGATAAATTAACACTTTAGAGGATGCTAATCACAAGTGGGAGTGGTGCTTTCCAGCGGGCGGGCAGTTTTTGTCTCATCTCATGCTCTGGCAGCCCTCAGTGAACGTTCACAGCCCCACATGCCAGACCCACGCATGGGATTGCTGCTCGCATTCGCCTCCTGCCATGCCTTCACCACCCACAGCTGCAATGGATATAGCTCTTCAAGCCTCCTCCCTGCAGCCCCGTCGCAGAGTGAGAGGGGCTGTGACACTTTCCGCACTTAAAAGTGGGCGATTTAGCAAGAAAAACATCTGCAGCTGGATTTGTGGGTCTTCATCCCCATGGCACGACCCAGGTTGGGTTATCTTGTTTTGGACAAAGATGATACTGGAGAGGACTGGCTATGCCTCATGTCCCTCTTGGTATTTTATTCATCGAAGGTGCAAACAGGACCATGGCGTGGGTCAGACTAAAAGTCCTCTCCTCTGCTGTCCTGTCTCCGGTGGAGACACTGTGCAAGAACGAGGGCTTTCCCCTTGCACATCCTCCCAACTTGGCTCGCTTGAGCCCACGCAACTGACATACACGACGTCCATGCTGGCTCTGGGGACTGTTGGGATGAGCCAGGAGAAGAGCATCCCCACGGGCTGGTGAGGCAGCCGAGGCCACGCCAAGTCCCAACTCCCACCCTCCCGCCCGGCCCGCAGCAACAGCCCCACCAAAACCAAGACCCGAAGGAGCCGGAGGATTTACAGCAAACAAGAACAGGCCTGGGGTGGACGGCCTCAACGCCCTGTGCCAGGGCTAAGCCTCCTTTCCAGGGAAGTCGTGTCTCATCAAGCGCAAGCCTTGACTGAACGCTCTCCCAGGCTGAGGCATGCCGAAAGGCTCTTCCTGGTGCAGCTTGGCCGGTGACTAATACGGCATGAGCTCATCTCTTCCCTCCATCGCAGCATTTCTGCCAGCGCCCGCACATCTTGCACACAGCCCATTGCCTTCCCTTCTGAGACCCCACCGCTCTAGAACGCGGTCAAAATTAATTCAAAGAGTCATTGGCGATGGACAACAAACAGCACCTCGTTAAGCCTCCTGGTTTTTGGGACCCACCTCCAACTACAGCCGTCACCTCCGTCACCGGGTGTGCACAGACCTTCAGGTGTACCAAGCAGCAAACCCTGCCCGCGCCTGCTAATGATGCCCGTTGCATTCACTTTCAGAGCTCGACACTTGCTGAATCCTCCCCGTTCCAGTTCGTCTCTACTGTTTTATTAATCACGCACAGAAATTCAGGGGAGGGTGGCTTTTCTAGGAAGGTGGCAGTATATGGTCATTAAATAAAATATAAACACCTCATCTATACTTAACATCAGGTTTGATCTTCACTGTTTTCACTCCCCTTTTCCAAGGCGATTTGCGATTTCTTTGGTTGCTTTTTGGGAAGGGAGAATGTAGGGGAGGGCTGACTTACTGCTTAATCTCATTTTTGATCTATTATTAAACGCCTGCTTGCTTTTTTTTTTCTTTTTTTTTTTACCCTTTCTCTAGGAAGCCAGAAGCCCCAGCAGAAATTACAGCCAAAAAGGTGAACTGTGAAATGAAAGCTGGGAGAGAAAGAATTGCTTGGGCTTTTTTTATTTCAGAGTTTTCTCATTTTCAGCTATAAGAAATCTCTACAGTGCCAGCCAAGTAAAAGAAAATATCCTGAAAGTGATGGAAATGCAAAGTATTGGCCCCAATCCCACTGCTGACTTATGTGGCCAAACCCTCTGATTGAGGCTGGCATGTGCATCCCCACGGGATTCCTCCGCGGACCCACTTTTCAAATACAAACACGCTGACATTTCCTCCCCCTTTTACCAGCGTTAGTAATTCTCTAGCAAATCCCCAGGCTCGGGGAATGGTGTTTGTGTGCCACGAAGCCAGGCACTTCGATTTGCAAACTGATGCCAGAGCCAGGACTTAGTCAAAGCCTGGGACAGGACTGCAGAGCATGAGGCCAGCAGCGCTCCAGGCATCCAAGAACATCTTTTTTTTTACCGTTTTTATACAACATCTTTAAAAGGTTTGACGGGACTGTAGCAAAACACGATCCCTGCAAGGAGCTTGTGCAAACCCACACAGTTGGGCAGAGAGCGCTGCAAAGGCTCACCAGCCGGCCCGTCGCCGTTGCTTTAGGATGCTTTTTAACAGCTTTCTGAATATTTCAATACTTTATCCTCACCCCTTGCTAAATAACAGTGTTTACGTCTGCCCTGCAACCCCGTGCGTGACCTCCCCTGCCCCAGCTCATGGGGACAGATTTGGTTTCCAGCTAGCAAAGCCAGTCCAAGAAGCAAAGCGATTCCCAGGTGGTTTCTTTGCTCTCTGCAGGCACTTCACCGGGGTCAGTGCTGGCAGATGGCTTAAAGTTGATCCAGAGGAGCCTCACTGAAGGAATTCCCACCAAGAGGCAGGAGGACGAGTCCAATGCTCTCTGTAACGTGCTCTGAAGGTGAATCAGTCTGCTCCTAAGGCCACACTGGAGGTGGGTCAGGATTGACGGGGGCCCTGAAAAACCCTGCACCCATCTTGTACCTTTTCATCACCCCTTTTGCCTCCTTTCAGACCCTTTACATCACTGAAAACGATTTCTCCTTCTGCTGTATCTGCACAAATAAGGAGTTTGTCCTCATTTGGCATCAGGACGCGCTCCCACCTCCCAGCCAGCTCGGACCAAAAGCGAGCATGGCTTTGCTGCCAGCTCCCGCCGAGAGCTGGATGTGCACCTCGCCAGGCCGGCCGTTTGGCTGGCGAGCGAGCGATCCCCGTGTGAAACCGGGATGCCCAAATCGGGGCTCCCAGCTCCCAGGTGAGCCCCTCCGCTCCCACCTCCGGGCTGCTGCAGGCCCTGACCTCCAGCCAAGGCTCCCGCAGAGATCACTTCTCAGCAGCCCCAGGGAAGGGCAAACGCTCCTTAGCATTTCCTGTTAATTTAATGCATTAATTTAAGCATTTCCTATTCATTTCCTATTATAAACATTGCCTTATTAATTAGTAAGAAGAGAGCCATCCCCTAACCCTCAGGAACACAACCCGGAGAGAGTCCCAGATACCAACACTATTTTGGAGGGGAAAAAGCAGGTATTTAAGTTTTTTTAAGGAATGTCCCACACAAGCAGCTGAAGATTTTGTGGCAGAACTGGGCATGTTCAGATCCATTTTGGAGGAAAAAGCATCCCCAGGCCATGTTCCATGGCAAACCCTGTTTTTTTGCAGGGGTATACGGAAAGGGCAGGGAGGTGGCACGCAGCCCAGAGAGCAGCCGGGCAAGATGCCACCACCACCTTCTGCCCCAGTCGTAACTGGACATCCCAGTACCTCCTCTCTGGGAAAAGCCAGCGGGTGTTTGGGAAAGGAATCAAAGAAATGGCACATCCAGAAAGAGCCACCCCTGGGTAGGGAACAGTCAGCAGCTGTGTCCACCCTGTGTGACAGCCACCAGTGCCCACCTCTCCTCTTCCATCCAAAAGGCCACCAGGACCCTGTCCTGGTCCTGCTACGAGGTAACACACATCATAAAACCTTCTGTTTGATCATTTCCAGCCAGTGGCTCCTGGGACCCACCGGGGAACGACTACAGATGTAATAAAGACAAATACTGACACGGGACTGGAAACCCTTTTCTTCCTTCCCAAGGGAGACCAGAGAAATAGAAGGGATAAAGGAAGCAACCACAAACCTTCGATTCCAACCCACCCAACAACCACAAAATCCTTTTTGGGATCCCCAGTGATCAAATTCCAGCTGCCACAAAAATTGATGTTGGTGACACAGGAGCAAAGGTTCCCTCACCTTCAGATTCTGGCTGGATACGATTGATTCAACTTTCTGGGCAGGACTAAAGTTGGAAAAGAGCTGGTTCCCACAGATGTATTTCTCCTAAAAAAAAACAGACCTGGATGTCACCGTGACATGAGGGGCATATGTGCCACCTCCTTTCTCCATCTCCAGCCTAAATCCCCTCCTGCCTCCCCTTAAACTCAGCAAAAAGGAGCCAAATCAAAGCAACTGTCTACATTTGGCTTTATCTGCTACGAAATGTCAAACTTTTTGACAGGGATGATTACATTTCCATCCTCCCTCCCCGCAAAGCATGAAGACTGCTATAAAGAAGTCAAAAACACATCAGAGAAAAGAAAGAATCACCTACACCAGCCACAAATGCTGGGAAAGCAGGGCTGAAGCCAGAGGTCCCTCTTGGAAAACAAAGGGTCCTGATGGGAAAAAACCCACCTGGGTTTCTCCATTCCCTCGTGTCACCTCTGATTTTGCTTCCCATGCATTCATTTATATGGAAATGCAAGCACACACACAGTAAAAAAAAACCCCTCTGCGTGCTGGAAATATTATGACTAATGGATGGGAACCTGCGCAGCGTGTAAAAATCTTCCCTCTCTCCCGATGTAACAGCATTTTGCATGCACTTTAGACGTTGGCACCTACGTTTCATCTGCTTTCTCATAAGATGATGGAATACATTTAACAAATTACACTGATTTTAAGTCTCAGCCGTAGATTCTGTGCTGGCATCGTTGCAGCAAAGATGCCACAGGCTCCCCCTGGCCCACTGCTATGGTGTCAGTGGGCTCCTGTCCCATCCAATTTATTTTGGAACAGCACATCAGGGCACACACATAATTTAATTTCAATCTTCCTCTTTTTTTCCCCCCACTAATACCCCACTTTCCCCAGCATCCCTGGTCTTTGCCATCCGCCTGGATGGCATGGGACTGCATCTCCTTGCGTGTCCCACGCCTGGACCCTGCCACTTCACGGTGCCCACCCTGCATCGCTGGGACCACACAGGTTCTTCCAGCAAGGAGAAAGCTCTTGCTTGACATTTCTGCGCAGGCAACTGGGAACATTTACAGCCCCATGTAAGTGGTATGTACCGGCGCCTCCAGCCCTGAAGACCCCTTGCCCCTCAGTCCCTCTGTTGGAGGCACATTCCCGCACTCACTGGGACGCATCTGGGCTCCAGCTCCCGAACCCGCCCGGGTCTGCAGCAGTGGGGATGGGGAGAGAAATAGCTCAGGGCTTTTGTTTTTCCTAACACCCCTTCCAGGGACAAAAATAACACTGGCTTCCCTTGTTCACAGCATCCTTTACCTCCGAAGCCGAGCAAGCACAAGCCACGAAGCCGGCACGTATCCCTCGGCAGAGCGCACAGCTCCAACTGACACACAGCCGCTGCCAGCTCAGCCGTGCTCACACTTTCCACGTCTGCAGCATCTCTCAGCCTGGTCCTGAGCTGCTTCGTGGGGATGGGGTGGAGAAGAAACCCTGCAAAATCCCTCCCCGCAGCAACCCAGAGGAGAAACACCCAAAGGAAGAGCACGCAGGAGGCAGAGGACAGAGCAGGCTCTAGAGGGAGCAAGGTTTGCAGAAAGGAGCAAAAGTTTTTTTGCTCGGCCGCTGAGATGCGTTTGAAGGTGAAGGTTGGACATGGAAACATTTACAGCTGTAGGGAGCCCAGACTGCCCAAAGCAGAGTGAAAACCAAAGAAACCCAACCCCAGCATGATGAAATACAAGTTTATTTTTTTTAGCCCCTGTCCAACTTCCCTCCCTGGCACAGAAAAATTTCTTTAATCCTGCTCTGGCTGGGGGCTTTTGTGCAAAACTGAGGTTTTCAACCAACTGACCGACCCCAAACACAATTTGAGGGAACTGGTGAGTCCCCAGCACCTCCAGATCTATCGCATGAAGGGGGAACTGGACAAGGAAGCGAAACCGGGGTGTCCTGACTTCTCCAAGCCCTTCTGCTCTCCCCCGCGCTCTCCTGGGTCCCATCCCGGGACAAGGAGCTAACGCGGCGATGGAGAGGTACCACTAAACCAGCAGTGATGGGCATGGCGGGGCTCCCGAGATCCCTCTCTACCGGGAAGCCAAAGCCATTCCTCCACTTTGGGGGGGCCACTCACCTCCTTTCCAGCCATCCCAGGCTCTCCCTCCCAGCTGGGGGTTTCTCCTTGCTCAAGAGCCTTTTCAAAGTGGCCAATTTTCCTTGTGTCCCCATGGCCCAAATTGCCAAACTCGAAAGCAACTTTCAGCGGGGGTAGAGGAGCCCTCGCTCCACTATTTAAACAGCTGCTTTCACATGAAGCCTGATTTATGTTGCACCATCCCCGAGGAGCCGGAGATGAGGCAGTGCCACCCCAGAGCCACGGGGACAAGTTTCCCCTAACTTTGGGGCTCTGGGTGACCCTCCCCCCCCAACCAAAAAGGAGGCAGCTGCCAGCCCAGCCAGGGCTCACCCCACTGCCGATGCTGCACCCCCGCAAGCACCAAAAAATCCTCCCTGCTCCGGGAAAATCCGCAGCCCGGGATGGGGAAGGGAAAGGGGGATGATGGGTCCCCGCAAGAGGGGACCCATCCTGGGAGGGGATGGTGCTGCTGCTCCCCGGCAGAGCCCCGGCCCCCCTCCTGTGCTGGGAGGAGGGATTATAAAGTAAAAGAAATTAAATAAATAAATTTAAAAGAAAAGAAAATAAAGCAAAATAAAATATTACTATAATTAGAAAAATTAAAAGAATCAAAAGCGAAAAAATAAAATAAAATAAAATAAAATAAAATAAAATAAAATAAAATAAAATAAAATAAAATAAAATAAAATAAAATGCCCCCCCCAAGTAGCCGAGCTCGCCCTGAGGGCCGGGGGGGCAGCGCTTACCTGGCGGCGGGGGCTGCGCGGTGCTCCGCGGTGCTCCGCGCTCGCCCTGCGGCCGCAGCCCGGCGTGCGGAGCGGCGCGGAGCCCCCCGGCCCGGCTCGCTGCATTGTGGGAAGCGGCACCCAAAAATGGGGGCGCGGTGCCCTCTGGTGGCAGATCCTCCGTGGGGTCCCCTCGAGTGGGAAGGGGCGGGGAGGGGGGTCCCTGGGACCCGGGGGGCTGGTTTGGGGTCGTCAGGGCATATATATATATATAGGTAGTTATGTACATTAACCTATATGAACCCCCCAATAATCTCCATCTGGGTCTGACACCCCTGATGGGCTCTGACTCACTACGAGGAGTTGGGGGGGCTTCTCTTGGGCAAACAAAAGTGGGGTGCCAGGGAGCAGTGGGGGCTCACAAGAAGCTGCTACTTCTCTCCGCCATGCCAATGCAGAACCCCAGATCTCTGCCCGTTCCTACACAGCACCCCAAATCTTCCCATTCCCAGGCAGCACCCCAAAACCACCCCAAAATAGGTGCCTTAAAACACCTCTGAGAAAATAAGCGATGTGGGACGCACCGGTTTGGGGAAGAAGGGGCAGATGTTGGGGCACATCGGCTTTTGGGGTACAGCTCGTGGCTGGAGGTGCGAGATTCAGAGTATTCCCCCTGTGGCAGGAGCTTATGGATCAGACAGACACGCAGAATAACGTACAGCTGTAGCAATGTATAGATTTAATATACGTACCCCACGGGGGCTGCAGGAGGGATGTGGGGCCGGGGTGGAGCTGGGGGTGTCTGGGCCACAGCCCCAGCCTCATCCCTGACTCTTTCTGCCCCACTTTTCCCCACAGGCATCTCCTCACCGCTCTGCCCAGCCTGCTCAGATGGGTAATTAATGCAGCTCAGGCGGGTAATTAATGCAGCTCTGTGGAAGGACCGAGTAAATATTAACAAGACTTGGTGGCTGGCAGGTGATGTCACCTCCCTGGGTCACTGTGGGAGGAGCTTTGCTCTGCTGAGCGCAGCAGTGGGACCCTACTCAAAGGCCAACCAAGAATTCAGTAAAACCTTGAAGAAAAGGGATCCCAAAGGGGTGACAACCATGGCAGAGAGGGACCCGACACCCAGCCAGGGTGGGATCGCCCCCAAAATGGGGTTAAATCCCAAATACCGCTCTGCAAGGGGGTCAACAGGAGACCCCGCATGCTTTGATCCACATTTCCAGTTTGCAGCAGGCTCCTCTAATATAATTCCTGTTTTATTTTCTGGCAGCAGAAGCAACTGCAGGTCATGGGCAAGACCCAGAACAGAGCCACCAGCGATGATGGAGGAGAATCACTGGAGGAATCAGTGGAAAACCGGAGGCACGAGCAAGCAGATGTGCGCACAGCTCGAGCTCCAGCTTGGTGTCTCTTCTTTACCAGGGCAAGAGCAGCCAAGTGACCGTGGGCAGCCTCGCAGGTAAGACCGGGCTTTCCAAAGCCACCCTGCGGCTGCTGCAGAGCTGAAGTGACATTTCACATGCCACCAGTAGCTTGCTCCGACTCAAAAAGCCTCTTTTTTAAACCAAAATCCCCGTCCCATCAGCTCTGTTACCGTGATGCCTTTCCACACACTTCTGTTGCTTCCCCGAAACAGGGATTTGACTCTGGGGAGTTTGGGGTCCCCTTCCCAAGCAGCACTTGGCCAAATTCTGAGGGGGGGGCCTGCAGAAATTTCTCAAATCCAAAGCAATCCCATGTTTTTTTGCTCTGACATGGTGTGTTTGCCAAGTCTCGTGTCTGGAGCAGTGATGGCTCTTTCATAGAACCACTTAAATAAAGTAAAACATTGGGGATGTCCCCCGGGGCTGACCGAGGACCAGGGCGGGGGATCTCTTTGGGGAAATTTTGCCTGTAACTGATTTTTCTGTCACTGTTTTCTCCAGCTCCAGGTGGCGGCTCGGACCTGGATAATCCCCCATCTTCAAAGGGGCTGGTTACTGCCTGGACCTCCCGGTGCAGTGCGGGGAGGGGATTTGCGGCCATTACGAAGGCTGGAAACATCCCTCCAAGCTACAGAGCACCCAGGTCTGGACAGACCCACGATGGACAGACGAACAGGGCAGAGCGAAGCCGTCGAGCCCACCAAGGAACATGTCCCTCTCCATCACCTGCCGCCGGGGAGGATCCCGGGGTACCCGGTGGGGGTGAGTTTAATCTTTTCCATTCGAATTTAATCAGCTCATCAGCAACGAGCACTGACAGCACGGCTGGCTAAGAGGCTTACGACTATTATTCCCAGAGGATTAGCCTTTTAGATCCGAGCGGAGGGAGGCGGCTGCATCTCAAGCCTCGCTGGGGGCGTGCATCCTGCCGCAAAACTGTCTCCCCCCCGCCATTATTCGGCAGCACGCAAGCGCTGCTCTCTATTTATTTGCACAGCCTGGGAGGAGGCCATCTCCTTCTTTCCAGCCATATGTCCAACAAATCCCTCCACCAGCCTTAGGGGCACGGTGATCCCCTATGAAACCTATAGGATGGGCGGGGTGCCCTCCCAACAGCCTTGATGGGACCGCACGGGGTGCTTGGCCATGCTCATGAGTTTGCATGTGTGCCCTTAGGTGTGGTCATGCTTGGAGGGGACTAAAATAGCAAAGGCTGACCCTAAAAATACTCAGGGCAGAGGGGTCCTGTCCCAAAAGCTTCTTGTCCGTGTTTGATGTCCTGAAACAGTCTCTGGGAAACGTGGGCACGGAGGGAGCTGGGTCATGGTGGTGGGTTGAAATCCCCTGTGGTAAATTTGGGGGAGCTGAAACTGGGAACATCACTCTGCTCCCTCCTCCTGGGTGCTCATCTCACATGAGCTGAGCTGCACCCAGAGGCACCCGTGGGTGCCTGGGGTGTCAGGGAGACACCCACTGGGGTGTCTCTGGTCCCTGGGGTATTGGGGAGACACCCGTCCCCCATCCATCCTCACCGCTGTAGCTCATCTGGCGGGGGGATTTCAGGATGCCTTGTTGCTGCCTTAAACATCCTCTACACGTGCAACAAAATAATTGCTCCCCCCCCCCCCCCCTTATGGGCCACACAAATATCACGTGACAGCTAAACAATCCCAAACGTCCCTCATGAGGTTTCTCCCGGGTGAGGCTGGTCCTTCCCGGGGCGCAGGGAAGGGCTGGGGACATGGGAGTCCCCTCACAGGGTCAGAGATGGGATATTTCCATCTTCCCCCTGCCCCGACATCCACCATCAGAGATAGAGAAGAGCATAATCCAGCATAAAACTCCCTTCTTCAGCTTGAGAAAGCACCGAGTTTGGTGTGATTTCTACATATTTCGTGTTTCTCTGGCTTTCATGGTGTCCCACAGGCATCTGCAGGATTCCAACTGCCACGGGATCGAGTGGTTCCTGCGGGGATGCAGCTGTCACCCCTTCCCCGCTGCTGCCGTGCCCTCAGCCACGTCTCCCACCCCCGGGGTGTTTTGATCCTCAATGCCACCACCCTGCTGTGACGATTGACCCATCAGTGTCACCCTCTGGGTCCCAGCCAAGGCCACTTGGGCCACGGGGGCCCCTTGTCCCCGCAGCCGGGAGCCCAGGGCTCGCGCGGCGCACGGGGTGGCACTATTGCATTAAAAATCCCAGCTGGGGATGCTGTTTTTGGGATGATTCCCCGCAGCCCTCCTGGTCCCGGGGGTTTCTCCGTGGGGCCCCCTCAACCCCAGGGGGCGGTGCCAGGCCTGGTGCTCAGCCTAGCCGCGATGAGGCCGCGCGTTTCCCCGGGGGCTTTTCCTTTTTCAGGGTGACAAAGTGGGGGTTTGGGTGGAAAAGCCACGGTGGGTCCTACCAAAGTGCCCCGAGCAGCAGCCTCCCACGTGTGGGACATCGCCCGCGCTCAGGACCGTGCGCAGGATTAATATCGCGGCTTC
Organism: Strix aluco; assembly: GCF_031877795.1. NCBI lineage: Eukaryota > Metazoa > Chordata > Aves > Strigiformes > Strigidae > Strix > Strix aluco. The sequence continues at coordinate 130,855,631 of NC_133933.1, forward strand.
TCCCGTAACACCCGCCCATACCCGGCGGGGTTTGGTCCCTCACGGTGTTTACCCCACTCAGCAGCTTTGCGAGCCCGAGCTCCTCGGCTCCGCTCCAACAGGAGAGGGCTCAGGCTGCCTGAGGGTCCCACTCTCCCAGCCGGGAGCAGCCACCCCCAGGAGCATCCCTCTGCCCTTGGGAGCATCCTTCCCTCCCCGTGAGCATCCTTCCCTCCCCATGAGTATCCCTCCCTCCCCACGAGCTTCCCTCCCTCCCCACGAGCATCCCTCCCTCCCTCCCTCCCTCCCTCCCCACACAGTGAAGCCTCCTCCCTGTGCCCAGCTTGCTCCAGAAGCACTTTTACAAGGTCCCCAATTCCCTGCTGTCCCAGAAGGGAGGAAAGGCCTTTAAGGATGGATTGTCCTTGGGGAAACAGGGCACAAAGCGGGGACAACTGTTACTGCTCACGGTGGGAGCAGCGGGGGACAAGGACAAGGCCTCCCCTGGTGCCGAGAGCCAGGTCGAGCCCAGGCTCAGCCTGGTGTCAGTCACAAAGGCTTGTGGGACGGTGCAGCTCTTTTCCTGCTCCCCTACGTCCCTGATCCGACTGATTTGATGACTGCAAAGCCCCAGAGGGGCTGGGGCGGGGGCACCGTTGGGAATTTAATTTACTGCTACTTGAGGTGGGGAGCAGAGACGCCCCGTGACCGCTGCCAATGCCACAGGGCTCCCCTCTCCTGGGCTTTCAGCAAAAATACAAGTCTTGGTCCTGCCAGTCACGGCTTTTCCAGCAGCAGCTGCTCCATGGTTTCTCCCCCCAGTTTATCCCAATGTCCCTAATGCCACAGCCTGCAGCCCCTCCCATCCCTGCTGCGTGTCCCTGGGGTGCGGGATGGGGGGGGTCCCATACCCCATCCCCCCTGAGGACCCAGGTTGCCACAGCACTTCCCGCTGCCACTGCTGCACAAAGCCGGATCAAAATCCCTCCCCAGCAGCTGGAGGGAGAAAAGTCCCTGCGAACAGGCCGGGAGAGCCACTCACATCGAGTGATGTGGGGGGTCGGGGTTTTTGGGGGGGCTGGGGGTGACCCAGCACCTGTGAACGGCAGCAAAACTCAGCACCTCCTCGTTACGCCACTGCTAATTTCTCGTGGCTCTGGAGGCGGCTGTGGCGAGGCTGTCACTCCAATTAGCGTTGTTGCCCCTCACCCTGCTCGTTGTCTAACGAGGTTTGGCAGGATTTGGGGATTTTGCGCACAGTTAAAGGCACCCAAAGATCAGCGTTAACCCTTCATCTGCCGAGCCGTGCCCAAGCAGCCCTGGGAGCTCACGTTTCGATGGGCTGCCGCCAAGTTTGGGTCCCCCAAGGGAGCTCCAGGAGCTTTTCTGGACACCCAGGTGCTTCAAAACTGCATTTGGCAAGAAACTATTCAAGTGGAAAAAAAGATTTGAAGTATAAAGTTCTTGGGTTTGATGGGGTCCAAATAGTTGGTGAGTCTCAGATTTTATTGCTTTTCCGTGAGCTGGCACGTTGCCAGCCCCACTCCCTCCGTGCATCGGTGCCACCGTCCCCAGGGACCTGGCAGCACCTTGTCCTCGGGGTTCAGGGACCACCGTGAAAGCCCCAAACCCCCCTGTACAGGGGAGAACTGGCACAAGGAGCTGTTTCCCCCCCAAAAAATAAAATTTAGGAGCAAGTTGAGCTTCTGTCTGCTCCCACTTTCTGCAGCCAAGCAGATGTTTCGTGTCTTTTGGCAGGGGCCGAGCCTTATCTGATGGCAGCGTTTCCACGGAGGAGATCAGAAGGCTTTGAAGGCGTCGCGGGAGCTCGGCGGAGGTATGTCGGGGCTCGTCGCTTCTGACAGATTCCAGGTGGGATTTGTAGCTGGATTATGTTGCAATTCGAGGCCTTAAGGGATTTTTTCAGCACGTTCTCCCAAAAGCGGGAACCCTCCGCACCAGTGCTGGGCCAACAAACACAAGCAGCAGCGGAGGAGTCGTCTACGCCAAACAAGATAGATTTAAAAGAAAGAAAACAAAGGATGTTTTGTCAATCCCAAGACGAAACAGTAAGAAATAAAGTCAATATCTGAAGTTTTGAGAGCCAAAAATGTATCTGAATCCCCTTGGTTTTGGCAGGGCTGCAAAGCCGCGAGCAGGCTGACAGGCACTGGACAGGCCCCTCGCCCTCCTCCTCCACGTGTTGCTCGTGTAGATTGATGTGAAATTAAAAAATATATCAGCTGCTTCTCTCACCTGCGCCTGCAGCCCCGGCCCTGGGAGCTGGCAGCTGAGGAGGGCGAAACCATCGGCATTTTGCTGATGAAACCGACATAACCCCCAAAGGACAACATGGTAACCAAACCCTAAAAAAATTGGAAATCAGGGAGAAAGGTGATTGGGGGGTGGGGGTGGAAAAATAAGACATCAACCAATCCTGAGAGCGAGAAATATGGAATTAAAGCACCCAAACACAACCTCTGTGCCCTGCACAGATGTGGCGGCCGAGCTCTGGGGATGCGAGTCCCTGCTGGGTGCTGCCTTCGGTCTCTGGGCCATTATTGTCCATGTTGGATATATTGGCATGTAGGTCTGTGCAATGTGATTATTTTTCAGCCATATTTATTGTATTTTATATATGCTGAATTCTCTTTTTATTAGTTTTATATATTTACAAGTTAGATTCTATTTAAAATATTATAAATGTTATAAATTATATTAAAATGTTATTTTAATGTTATTTTATCCCTGGAGGGGTTGAAGAGTCGGGTTGACCCAGCGCTGAGGGATCTGGTGGAGTTGGGAACGGTCAGTGTGAGGTTCATGGTTGGACTGGAGGAGCTTCAAGGGCTTTTCCAACCCAGTTGAGTCTGTGATTCTGTGAAATATTACATTAGATCAGCTTGGGATGAGGCTGGCAACCATTTGGCACTGCAGATCCATCCTCCTTCAGCTTTCCCACCATTTCAGGTGTCCTGAGAGCTCCAACTCGCTGAGCATCCCTCCTCAGGAGACATTCTGGCCACCCAGGAAATTTTTGGAAGCCGGCTGCGATGCAAAGTCGCTTTGAAATGCATCAAAGGGCTGCGGGGGGAGTTGCAGAGGCAACGGGATAAATGGGGGTGGGAAGCAAAGGGGCCTGGTGGAAGGTGGGATTTAATAAACCAGAAAAACAAAGAGATGGGTGAGGAGAAAGCAGCTTCCCCCTCCCACACTGAAGCCCTCAGAGACGTCCCCATGGGACAGAGGGGGAGCAGGAGATGCCGGCGGGACGTGGGTGTTGGGAACAGGCGGCGAACAAACGCGCGCAGGCACCGAAACCGGAGACTGAATATCAATCAAATGTGCTTGGAGTTATTATCATAAAAACCAGTTGGACCGGTAGCAAAGCACGTTTGAAACGCGGCGCCCAGCACACGGCCATGCCGAAGGGTCCGTGGCTTCATCCCGCTGCCCAGGGGCATCAAGAAAATGATTTTTGGTGAAAGATCCTTCTAGTTCCACCTATGTGATTTCAGTCTTTTGTTTTCAAGGATTTCTGGGAGATTTTAATTTTAGGATTTGCGCACAGCCAGAGGCTCTTCTGCCGTCAAACTGGTGAAGAAATGGCAATGAGGGCAGGAGTCGGCAGGGCTGAGGGGCAAAGCTGGCCCCAGCACACAAAGGGGGCGTTAAGCTGCCTCAGGAGCGCAACAGCGACTGAAATTCACTGCCCTTAAGGTCAGCCCGGAGCAGAACGGGGCTCTGGGCTGCCACCACCTCCAGCTCCGGCCGCGTCCCCTTGCCCAGCTGCTTGCTCTTATTTCATGCTCGTCCTGTCTTTCCTCACCTGCAGGTCCTTAAAACCATCGTTAAATGTCGCTTTCTGCGCATCCCGAGGGCCACACGCGCTCCGGGCACCTCCGCTCTCCTCCCCAACCCCTCGTCCCCTGCATGAACCCCTCTGGGACCTGCTCGTGCAGCGCAAAGGCGGGGAGATAAATGACGTGAGCTCCAATTCCTCATCCCAGTGGTTTCAGCTGCAGGGAGAAATCCCCCCCCTGGCTGCCCCAAGAGGCCGAGGAGGATCATTTCTTCAGCTGCTCAACTTCACAAACCAGAAGAGCGACGGTTTAAATTCCAGGAAGACGGTGGAGAAGTGATATTGACCCTCCTGCCCTCCCTGCCATGGTGCAGCTCCTCAGGCAGGACAGGCAGCTGCCTTTTAAGTGTCCCCACGCTGCTCAGTGGGTCCCTGGCACTCGGTAGCCACAGCCCCACCGTGGTTTTTCCCCGGGAAGAGTTTTCTGCAGCCGCTCTGCCACCGCTCCGAGGGGACGGAGCCGCTCTGCTGAGGGGTGCGTGTGCGCACGGGCGCTGTCTCACATCCCGGCGGCCCTGCAGCACCCGTCTCTTCGTCAGCAGCTCCTAAAGTTTCATCCCTGAAGCGAGTGATTTCTCTTAACGAGACCCAAAACAGCGCTGTGTGCTAGAACGGCACCATCTGTGATGATTAAAAGTCGTTATTTTATCACCAGCCCCGCGGGACTCGGGGTGTTTGGCCTCCCAAACTCCAACAACCATGTACCCGCCCGAAAGCCAGGCAGCTACTTCAAAAAAAAAAACCTCTCCTCCTGTTCTCTGGTTTGACTGGGCAATAAAAAACCCAGCAAAAAAGGCTCCAACCCCTCTAGACCTGCTGCGCCCAAACCTGGCCACCGGCCGTTCCCTCGCTCGTCTCTTTGCTCGCGAAATTCCGGCGGTTTGAAGGGGCTGTTGCTCGTAAAAGGCTGGAACAAACCAGGGCCCAGAGTCTGCGGGGAGCTTTGCGTTGGCGGGGTGGGTGCCCAGCATCCACGAGGGCAGATGGTGGGGAAAGGTTAAGTCTAGAAAGTCTTTCTTTGGATTCAGAGCGCTGCTAGCCAGAGTAAAACTGATTTAATCATTTATTTTTTATTTAATAGTGATTTAAAATTTATCTATTAATTTATTTAATTTAAATGTACTACTTTTTTATTATTTAATATGTAATTTATTATTTTTATTTTAATTTATTAAAATAAAATAATAAAATCAATTAAATAAATTTTTTAAAATTTAAAAAAATTAAATAAATTAAATAAATGTCATAAGTGAAATGAAATAAATAAATAATAAATTAAAAATTGAAAACAAATTTAACAAAAATTTATTCAATAAAAATTTATTTAACAATATATATTATTTCTATACTTAAATCTTAGCTGCCTCCGAACTGGGTTTTTAAAGGGGGGGTGTAGTTACGCACGTCAGAGAAAGCCCGTTGACGAAGAGACGGATTTTTTTCCATCCTTTTATTAAAAACTTTTAAAGGTCTAAAATGAAAATGTACACCTACTACAACATAATCAGTTTGTACACTCACAGTTAAAGTGCTAAAAATTAAATGTTACAAAACCGACACTGGACCTACTGTAAACAAGCTTAACCGAGAGCCGATTGCAAGCACAATCAGCTGCGGCCGCGCGCGCGCCCACGGGAAGCTGCTCCCTCTCTCTCACTCGGAAACGGGCAAAATTACCCCACGAACACGGAGGAAAGCGGCGGCAGCGCCGTTACACGCCCCGAGTGCTCCGAGGCGCCGAGCCGGGAGCCCTTCGCCACAGGCCAAAACCGCGTCAAACGTCTTCTCGTGTGAGAAGAAATCCCGATGCGGCTGGAAACGCAGCGCGTCGGGATAGGAGGGATATTTCACGTTCGATTCGATATTCTGCTGATCCGGCCGCGCCTCGGGCTGCCCCGCTCTGCGCCCCGGTTTCACGGTACAGCGCGCTCCCCGCCCTCGCCTGCTTTAGGGAGTGCGCAGCCCCCCGGAGCCCGGCTGGCCCCGACTCGCGGGCTCTTCGCGTGGTCTGCGGGCCCTTCCCCAGGATTTTCCCTCCGCTCCTCGCCAGGACTTGGCAGCCGCGTTGGGTTTGGCTGCGGCTGGATTTGGGCAGGAGCCGCCCAACGCAGCCCTGTGCTCCCCGCCGGACCCCAGGTTCAGCTCATCTCTAAACCCTCCATCATAAAATTTAGGTCTAAGCACTAAGAAAAGGGATAGCACTTGAGAACGGACCAAGAAATTTACAACTAAATGCAGAGTTTGGATTCTTTTACGCTTGAAAAAGATAAACGCTACCGATGCCACGGGAGGGCGGCTGCGCGTGGGCCTGAGGGCCTTTTCCGTGCAACGCGCGGTTTTCAAGGATTTCAAGGTCCGATTTCAAGGACCAACAAGAGCTACGAGGGGATTAAGAGCGAAGGAACCTCACAGGCTTGGGGGAATCTGCTATCAGGGGCCACGGGGCCAACATTCATGTTCACCAGCACTCGCTTGCCCCTGGCCATGCCCTGCCCTGCCTGGACGGGACAGCAAAGCTCTCGCAGACAAAAAACCACACCGAGGCACTGGCAATGGGATAAACCGGGAGATTCAGTTCCCCAGGAATACTGGGAGTAAGAAGCTGTGGATTTCATGGGAAGCTTTGAGATCGCGATCTTGCAAACTGAAGTTTGGGGCTTCGGTCATCGTCTGCGTAGGATGGAGACACGTTAACCTGCCGCTGGGATGAGCTGGAGAAACGGGGCTCCCTACAACCTCTCTGCCTGCTCCAGGGGAGAGAGGGTCAGGCTTTTCACCGCCCGCCGCGGAGGGACAAAGCGCTGCGTAAATCACCTACAGGGACCTTAGGTCAGGCCAAGCCCAAAGCAACTGGAGCCTTTCAGCCGCCGCACGACTGCTGGCCTGGGCGGGGGTTTAAGCTCTGGGAGAGTTTAAAGACTGGCTCCAGTTCCAGAAACCAGGCACCTGGGCTGGAGCTCTGGGGGTTAGAAGGGGGTGTCAGAGAGGAAAGCACCCCAAAACCAGGCGCAGGTAGCCCTGCATTCAGCCTTGGACACGCTTCGGAGCCCCCAGGCGCGACGACTGGGGAGCTGAAGCCCTGTGAGTGTCCCGGCCAGGGAATAATCTTACACGTGAAACCTGAAACCGCCGTACAGGGCTGTGAACCCGGGGCAGGGGGGAATGCTCTGCTGAAACAGAGCGGCGTGCTAACCTGGGTGTGGGATCGCAGGGGTAGCGGGGGCATAAAACCCAGCCAGAACTCAGGTTTGACATTTTAATCACCTCTCTGGGGTGACAGGAGTCTGTCCCTCGCGTACAGAATACAGGCACAAGGAACAGCTTCGATATTCCCATCTGGAAACAATACGGGGACTAAACCTCACAAATTAACAAAATTTCAAGCAGGATGTATTTCAAATCTCCCATCGTGGTTCCCCTCCCTGACTCTAAACAAGTCAAAGCATTGCTACAATTAAAAAAAAAAAAAGACTGGAAATTGAGCCAAGAAGAACAACATAAACACTTGAGCTCATTTAGTTCAGTTACAGTGTTTAGGAAAACTCAGCTACCCAACTCCTTCTGCAGATCCAGATACCTAAAACTATCATCCCTTTGATGTGAGTTAGTTAGTAGGAGCTGAATGTGAAAATAAAGAAGGGTTCCACTTTTGTGACTTACAGGGAGTTGTAGTTTCACCGGATTAAGTCATTCAAAAGGTTTTTCATCCAAAAAGGTGATGTAGAGTATCTGGACAGTTCTCCCCGCGGCTGTTTGCTGAGCAAAGGGCAAAGCAGAGTCTGCTCTGCCCCGGGGCACTCGCTGCCGCATCCTCCCTCCCTGGATTTACAATAAAGAGAGCGCGGAGTCGTTGCTAAGCTTTGTTATTCCGTGTTGGGTTTGGTTTGGGCTTCTCCTTTGGAGCAAAAGCCCGGTGGAAGCAAGAAAGAGAATTTACAGTAAATATATTTCTAAGACACGGTGACTCCCGGGGCAACCTTTGATTTCAAAGAGCGCACGGTTACGTGCTTCGCTGTTGTGTCATCAGCTACAATTAAAATGAGTAATTGTAGCGCAGCTCCGTTTCTGCTGCTGGCGGAAGCCTCTGAAGTACGCGCCCCGGGCCGGTGCCCTACTCCTGCCCTTGAGGTTGTGCCATCTGAGCGTGTACGAAGGCTTTTCAACACGCCTCGAACAGGTCAAAAAGGGAATTATGTAAGGACGATGAAAAAAAAAATAAGTATTCATTTCCCAGCAAGGATCTGTAGTAATTACTGAGGTAGGTTTAAATGCAATCAGTGTTTCCTCACGCTGAATCTTACAGTAGATGCTTCAGAAGATCGACTGCACCATCCGAGACACGCCTTGGCTTTCGCCTGCGGTGTCGACAAAGACTCGCCGTACCCCAACAGATTATTTACACACAAAAAATGCCCAAACTGAGAATTCTCAACCGTGAATCTGTAGCAGGGAATGAAAAGAAAATAACCAACAGTCGTGGTGGCTCAGTAATGCAAGGTCCCCGGTTGGGAAGGAGCCTCCATTTCCTCCTGCCTCGATTCCTCCCGCCCATTTCTAAATTCTTGCTCAGTGGAAAGAGAATCCTCCCCCCAACAAAAACCAGCCGCAAGGAGGCTGGGTCATCCCTGATTAAACCCCTCCTGACCTCAGCCTCCCTCGCCCTGGCTCTGGGGTTTGTAAACGGGCTTTGTTCTGTTTGTAAGGAAAAGGCTGTACATTCCAGTTTGGGCGAGAAATTCTGCTTTTCTATTACTATTATTATTTTTTAAATAGATCAGGAACAGGCAATCTCAGCTTTTGTACATTAATCTAAAAAATAAGTGGCTGGATATTATCTAGATAACTGGTTTTAAAATTGATCTCTTCCTACGTAAATTGTAAACAAGTAGAAAATTTAAATAGCCTTTTGTAAAAAAGCAAGGACAATACAAGTTATACAAAAATCACTCTTCCCTGCCTCTCTCTTCCCCCCGCCCTCCCTCCCCATCCCAACAACTGAGCCTGAACAGCTCTGCCAAGAGCTCGTGATCATCAGCGGAGTTTCCTTTCCTTCCCTTCTCCAAAACGCTCGTTCCTGTGTCGCCTTCCCAGTGTCACCATCACAACTGCCCGCCGGTGCGCAGGGACGTCCTTTCCACGGCTCTTAACGCATGTCCCCACCTCTCCCCGCGCTTGATGAAGAGGAGGATGGGTTTGTTATCTAACCGGAGAGGTGCGCAGAGGAATTCTGTCAGTAGTCAAGAGTTCCCTTATGCTTTGTCAGAAAAAAATCTCAGCGTGAGCCCGCCAGTGAGGTTTCAAGGGTAACACCTACCGACATGCAGAGCCACCGGAGGGAGGGGGAGATGTTTTTCAACAAAGAAATTCAGCGATGGTGTCTGATGAGTAGCAGTTGTTGAATAAATAATTACCTACAGCTAGGTTCAAATGAGGCAACCAGCTTTTTTACTCAAGAATTCAAGATTGCTGAACACTCTAGCTCTGACGCAAATACAAGATCACTGGCTTCAACAGGAAGAAGCCAATTTTGGCTTCCTGATGCGCAAAATCAGCACCCGACGAGAGGCACGATAATACTGAGCGTTACCGCGCAGCGGCGGGAGGGACCGCGGGGCCACGCGACCCCCATCAACTTCTCCTGCCCGCCAGCAGCGGCTCAAGCGCTGGTGCCATCCTCTTCGATCACGCGGTTCATGCTGGTGCCGTGTGTGATGTGCGTCAGGGGGTTGCTGCTGAGATCCCTGATGCTGCTGTGCCGCGACTGGTCGTTCAGCCGGTGGGAACTGCTGTGCCTGGAGTGATCGGTCAGTCGCGACATGCTGCCGTGAGGTAGTCGTTCTTCTACGCCTCTGTAGCTGCAGGGAGTGTACCTGATTTATAAAAAGAGAGGATGCTCATTACTATTACAGAATCACAGAATCACAAAATCATTCAGGTTGGAAAAGCCCCTTGGGATCATCGAGTCCAACCCTCAGCCCGACTCTACAAAGTTCTCCCCTACACCACATCCCCCAACCAGCACCAACCTCTCTACAATGTCCTTTAAGAGCTGTAGAGAGTGATGAGGTCTCCCCTCAGCCTTCTCCTCCTCACACTGAACAGTCCCAGCTCCTTCCATCGCTCCTCACAGGATTTATTCTCCAGGCCCTTCCCCAGCTTCGTTGCCCTCCTCTGCACTCGCTCCAGCCCCTCGAGATCTCTCTCGGATTGAGGTGCCGTATTGTTACCTCCGCCGTCATGAAAAAATGTAAATCAATCTTGGCACACACGCACACAAACCCTCTGCTTTTGTGGAAAAAGCCCTTCTCTGTTTAGCTCAGTCATTTAGCTCACACGGCCCCAGGCAAATTGTTTCAACTCCTTATGTGGCTCAGTTCTTACAGCAGCGCTATGTATAGTATTGATAATTAGGTGAGTAAAATGCCTGATGATAAATCATGTTATAAACCTTAACTACACCTCAAGTTAGAGTGGGTAACTTTTTTTACTGTTTACTTCAGCAGGGCTAGGACTATTTCCAGAAACAAAACAAATTTACACACAACAAAAGCAGCCACAAAAATACTAAGCTGATTTCAGGACAGATCTGTTTTCCCCTGCACTTGGATGATGTAACACAGGTCACTGCCTTTGCAGGAAAACCAGCGCTGAACACATTCACACCATGTAATTCACAAAGATTGGCGCAGACTCTGAAAATATATGCACTCAAGGTGCTGGAGCGAGTGCAGAGGAGGGCAACGAGGCTGGGGAAGGGCCTGGAGAATAAATCCTGTGAGGAGCGATGGAAGGAGCTGGACTGTTCAGTGTGAGGAGGAGAAGGCTGAGGGGAGACCTCATCACTCTCTACAGCTCCCTGAAAGGACATTGTAGAGAGGTTGGTGCTGGTCTCTTCTCCCAGGGAATTAGTGACAGAACAAGAGGGAACGGCTTTAAACTGCAACAGGGGAGGTTCAGACTGGACATGAGGAGAAAATGTTTCCCAGCAAGAGTGGTCAGAGAGTGGAATAGGCTGCCCAGGGAGGGGGTGGAGTCCCCATCCCTGGGTGTGTTTAAGGGCCGTTTGGATGAGCTGTTGGGGGATGTGGTGTAGGGGAGAACTTTGTAGAGTCGGGCTGAGGGTTGGACTCGATGATCCCGAGGGGCTTTTCCAACCTGAATGATTCTGTGATTCTGTAACATCATGCTCTTTTTTTCTCTTTCCAATCCAGACACTAACAGGGAGAGGAGATGCGATCAGAGAAAGCAACTATTAGCAGAATTTCCAGAATTTCCAGAATTTCGTCTATTTTTCAACAAGATATTAAAGCGAAGAAACGTACCGGCCGTCACGCGATCGGTGCAGGCTGCCGTGGTAGCTGCTCACTTTGCTGTGGACGCTGCCTGCCTTGCTTCTCTGGTCGTCCATCACTGCCAGCTGGGTGGAGGAGGCGTGAGTCGAGGTGCCCTGGGTAGAGGTGCCTCTTGACTTTCGGATGATGGGGGTGTTGGGGTCTCTCAGAAGAGACTGAGCAAAGTCTGGCTCTTGCAGCACTTGGCGACTCTCGTTTACAACTCTGAATGAGACACGCAATTTGAATAATTAACGTTAACGGCTGCGGTGTAAGAGGGATCGCAGTTACAGCACTGGAACTACTTTACAAACAGAACAGACAAATATTACAGCTTGGCCAATAAGACCATCTACTGACATTATAACGTCCCTACTTGCCTAATTTTGAAGCACCTCTACACCTGGATATTTCAGCAAAGTTCATGTTCTTGAATCCTTCCCACTCCCTGTATCCGATCCTCCAGCCTAGACCCGTGGAATGCTGGCAGCGCATTTGCTTACGGCCTTAACTGGAGAATACTGTCACAAGAGAAATCCTTGGGATAGCGCTGCGACCCGCCCAGCTCATGTCACCCAGGGAACTGCTGCTCAGGGAACACAGGAAGCCGCTTCCTCGCTCAAACGAGCATTTAAAATCTGGATTAAAACTGGCAGGAGGAGAACATGAAATACAACATCTATAATAACAATGCATAAGCAACTGGCCAATTTATGGTCTCACAGTTTGCTGCAATCCCTTGCTGGGAAGGGCTGGCGGAGCGGCACACGCTTGGCCACTCTACCACAGCATGACAAAAGGAGGTGCTATCACATCCTCTGCATCCTTTTTTTTTTTTTTTTAAATCTCTTTTTTTTGTGGGGAGGCCTTTTCCTCCCCTCCTATTCTCTATATTATTCTTTCATGTTCCATTCCCTCTGCCTGGCTAGCTCCTCCTCTTCATTTTCTCCCTCGCCGAGGACCACAGGTGACCTGAGGAGGGAGGTTTGTCTGGGCTCTGGGAGTGGGGCCGGAATCTGGCTGCGGGCAGACGCTGCCGTGCGTGGGAGCTGCTCTGGTGCCTGTGCACCAGGAGAGCATGTGGCACCATCTCCCCGAGACAACCAGACCTGTGAGACAGCTTCCTCTGCCTGCGTTAACTCTGCCCCTGGCCTCTGCCCACCAAGCTAGTGTGGCACCTCTACGGAAATCCTACCTACATGTACGTACGCGTATTAAAATCATATTAAGTTGTTGTTAAGCCTGTGCGTATCTTAGCAGGTTATCTTTTGAGTGAAGAAAAATTAACTCCAACCTCACAGAAGGTAATTCTACTTCAACCTGAGCAGAAGGTCAGTTCTGCTAAGGATGGACAAGTCAAGTCATGGAGTAGTCACTGAAAGGTTTGCTGCATGTGGATCCACAAACATCTACTTAAAAGACAATATTAACAACTATGAAAACAGCTGTTCAAAGCTATTACGAAATCATATAGTCTCTAAATTGATGCCACACCTTAGTCTAAATTGATTTCAACCTTACAGATTCTATAAGAGATTCTTATTGTCAAGCTGTGCTTTGGCACTAATGCATAAAGATTAAAAGCAGAGACAATTGCTTTTAACTGCAATCATGGTGAAAAGAGCTAATGTTTAATTTCAATTTAAAGGTCTGATTCAGTTGATAAGCATGTTAATAAATAAAAACTTTCAACTTCACCTCTCAGTAAATGACAGAGAAGTTGTAGTGTTCAACTGAAACCTAATTCTTGTTAAAAAATAGTTTGGAAACAGATGGAGTGATGTAGCTTCGATTCCAGGACCAGAGAGTAATTATGGAAAAACAAGTGACCATTCTCAGGGGTTTTTGAGCTGTTGCTTGTCTTGTCCTTCCTTGCTCCATTTTGGATAGTGAGAGATTTCCAAGAAAACTGCCCCTACCTACTCCTGTCTTTGTCTCCATGAAAAACTAACCAAAACACTCTTCCAGGACCGCAAGGGAAGAGGAGATTATTCACCTGTACTCAACCAGTTTACCTATCAGATACCGATACGCACTCTTTTTTCCTGCGTCCGTGGAAGAAGCTAGCCCACTCAAAACAGGTCTTTTTGCTTCCAACCCAGAAGACAGAGGGTATCCCAACGACCAAAGCCATGAGATATTTCATGAGAAAGAGAATCAAATCTGGACGACTCATCTGAGTGACCTAGAGAGACAAAAAGAGAAAAGAAGATTACACAACCCATCATAGTTCACTACTCCATTTATTAATTCATTTAAAATAACTGTCTCTGCCTTGAGCCAAAGTAAACACCAACAGGGTTCCTTTGTTTCGTGGCTCTAGGGAGTGTGACCGAGTGTGTTGTACAGCCCACTGTTGAGTAAAACAAAAGCTTCAACTGCTGTGAGGTCTTGGCCTTTATTTGTATTTCTGGTCTTTTGTCTCTACCCTGAATAATTGTGAAATATTTTCTAGTCTACAAAATATAAAGACTTGTTTCTTTGATGGAATTAACATATATAAGCACAGGTGCTATGTTTGCTGTTGGGAAAAACCCCAGTGAAATGCTTCATGGGTTGTTCAACGCTGATCCTTTATCCCTTAGCCTTCAGTGGAGGGTTATGCCTGTAGTTTCGCCCCCTCAGGAATTCGAGGCATCAGAAGGTATGGCTGCCTCATTCTTACTGACCTGGCAAAACCTCCACCTCTCCTCATTTCTTCATTATTGAATCTGAAAAAGCTCACGAGGTCTATTTTTGTAACCATTTTGATATACAAAGGGTTTGTTTGGAAAAGATGGCAGAGAAAATGCAAAGATTCTATTTCCAGGAATGTCTGTAACGTAGTTTTAAAACAAATAGGCATCTTGAATTGATAACCCAGCTCAAAACCTGAACTTTCAAGGACAGAGAACTTCAAGCACAAGCTGAAAGATACCACCGTCTTCTTACAAGAAGGCTGTAGAGGAAAGGAATGAACTTATTCTGGTGTAATTAAGTCCTCTGTAAGCATTTGTGTGACACCGTCACTTGCACTGTAGCCACGGAAGGTACCCCAGATCTCAAACACCCACTGGCCATGAAATGACTCGGGGTACAGGAAAAGGCTCCCTGCTTTGCATCACAGCTGTGAGGGAGCTGGTCAGAAAACCTGAATGAGGGAACGGTCAAAAGACTCAGAATCACAGAATCCCAGAATCATCTCAGCTGGAAAAGCCCTTGAAGCTCCTCCAGTCCAACCATGAACCTCACCCTGACCGTTCCCAACTCCACCAGATCCCTCAGCGCTGGGTCAACCCGACTCTTCAACCCCTCCAGGGATGGGGACTCCCCCCCTGCCCTGGGCAGCCCATTCCAACGCCCAACAACCCCTTCTGCAAAGAAATCCTTCCTAAGAGCCAGTCTGACCCTGCCCTGGCGCAGCTTGAGGCCATTCCCTCTTGGCCTGGCGCTGGTTCCTTGGCTCAAGAGACTCCTCCCCCCTCTCTGCACCCTCCTTTCAGGGAGTTGGAGAGGGCCATGAGGTCTCCCCTCAGCCTCCTCTTCTCCAGACTAAACCCCCCCAGTTCCCTCAGCCGCTCCCCATCAGACCTGTGCTCCAGACCCTGCACCAGCTCCGTTGCCCTTCTCTGGACACGCTCGAGTCATTCAATGGCCTTTTTGGAGTGAGGGGCCCAAAACTGAACCCAGTCATTGAGGGGCGGCCTCCCCAGTGCCGAGCCCAGGGGTAAGATCCCGTCCCTGTCCCTGCTGGCCACGCTAGTGCTGATACAAGCCAGGATGCCATTGGCCTTCTTGGCCACCTGGACACACTACTGGCTCCTGTTCAGCCAGCTGGCAATCACCCCCCGCCCCAGGTCCCTCTCTGACTGGCAGCTCTCCAGACTCAACACAGTCAGCAACTGGGGAAGAGAATAAGACTGGACACAACAAGGCTGAGGCTGAAGGAATGGGGCTGCAAAATACCTTGAAAATTTTTATTATAACAGGAGATGAGGACTATGAATGGCGATGGCACAATGAAGGAGAAGAGCAGTTAGTCCTGTAGGCAGAGAAAGAAAATGAAGGCAGCCAGGGACTAAGAGAGAATGTGAATGATACACAGGTGACATGTAAGGACAGGAGAGGTGATGGCAAGAGCAGGAGGCGGATGAGAAGGAGGGAAGGAGATCCTGTAGTTGGTGACTCCTTGGAAAGGACTGAGAGGCCTTTAACCAGAGCAGATCCAGAGCAGAAGGGTCTTCTGCCTGAGAGCAGCACGGCTAAAAGCAGCGGACGTGAGGCAGAAAAGGAACTTGACAGGCGAAGACGTCAGTGACTGTCTCATATCATGACATATTGACAGTATAAGGTGCTCACTAGAATGTGCAATGCTAAGGCTGGGAAAGATGTTTAAACAAGTGGAAATTCAATCGGTCTTCCGTTAAATTCTCCTGATCCCAACAGAAATACAGTAGGTCCATAATAGGATAACAAAGATCCACAGATGGCTCAACGATTAGTATGGCTGGAGGGTTTGGGGCTGCTTAATTGTGGGGAGATGCTCATGAAATTAGGTCTCTTTCCAACAAGGAGTACCTGCAGCAGCAGCTTTGAGAGTGATGGTGACACAGCTGGTAAAAATTGTTATACTTAAAGCGATCTGAATATCTACCGGCCTGTTTAAAACAGAAGAAAATATCAAACAAGCTGTTCTGAGCCATGGGAACATTGCTCTGTAAGGTTAGAGTGAGACTGGAATACTTTGTACAGTTCTGGGAATTCAGTTTGAATTTGTCTTCCTGGAAAGCAGAGGGACACAGAGAAGGGCTAAGATGACAGGGAGCAGACAGCCTATCTTGCAAGAGGCTTGTCCCACCTATAAAGACTCAAAGGTGTGGAAAAGATAATTACCATATAACATGAAATATCTAAACACTGAAATGTGGGAAAAAACCACCTAGGAGTATTTAAGATAAGCAATAGGAAAGAATCATGGCTTCAACAGCCATGAAGAAATGCTGTCCTTACAGGAGCAAGATTTTGGAATAGCTTCCAAACAGGAATTGTGGGGATGGGCATCTTTTAAAGTTGAGTGTTATCAGTTTACAAAATATATTGACAGTGACAGATCCTCCCTCTGATCCTATGCGACTATATTAATGCAGAACAGCGTATACCATCTCCTAAAACAACAGCAAGTACCTTTTTTTCCCCCCAAACTGAAAATCTGAATTCAGTCTAGTCACTGTCTCAAGATGATTTCCCAGAAGTAGGCTCATGCCCTGTGATTTTCCAACCATATAATGCTGAGGGGCAGCACAGCTTCTCTACGGAGCAGTGAAAATACAGCAATCATTGTTTTAATACTTTGCGTTATTACGCATTTTTTAATACCACCACCATTGTAGGCAGAAAATGAGAATTGAAGTGTCTTGCCCAAAATCACACAGCGCACTGTGGCAGGCTAGAGCACAGTGAGAATTCAGGACCGTCGATATCAGTCTTCGGTAACTACATGCCCATCTTTCAATTAAATGTAGAAACATAATGAGCATTATTATAAGATATTTCTTAGAGGTTATCTTCGTATGAAGTGGGATCAAGGCTCTCCCTGTGTCAGCTCTTTCCTCAGCACTGCTTTCCATTGATTTCTGCCCCAGGAAAAACCCTGACATTGAAGGTCTTTGACAACGCTATGGACCTTCCTGTGCTCGCAACCATTTATCCACGCAAAACGAGTCTGAAGGCTTTCTAGGTGGTTTTGTAGTCAACCTGTGAGATTCCACTCAAGAAAAAAAAAAAATTAACAATTACCCAATAAAAAATTATCCAACAAAATTAAGCTCTCAAAAATTAACCTTATTATCTCATTTCATAATGTGCAAATGTGGCATGAAGTGGAATAAATGGTGAAATTCATCGTTTCTTAATGAAGGTAATATTCAGGTAAATTTTTATATTTCATGTTTGTCGGCTGGGCCAAGTCTCCCCTGGCATAACCACCAGCCTGAAGGGAATTTAATTTTGATTCTTGCATTAAGAATAAAACAACAGTTCTAGCACTAAAGCTCTCGGTTGCTCGCTGTACTGCAGGACATCTTTATTTTATTGACTGAGTCATACTGCTTTATGCTAGAGCCAACAGAAATCAGGTGCTGTGGTGTGTACTATAGCCCACACTGAACATATGACAAATCCCTACTGCACTCAGGAAATTATATTACTTCCATGAAGATATTATAGTCAATCACTTGATATTAAAGCTTCTGGCTCAACATATTCATGCTGGGTGCTATAAATAATTCCAAGCAAAAAATGAAATAGATATATACAACAAATACTTTCAGCTGAAAGGAAGAACATCCTACTCTTTGGCAAAGCAAGTTATTAAACATCATTACATACATTTCTCAAAAATAAGCCTCTGAACAAAGCAAGCAATTCAAGTAGTAACACATATTAGACTCACTGATCATTAATACTAAAGTGACTGCACCTGTTTTAAAACAACATATATCTGCGGATTATGAGACATTTATAATAATTAACACAGGAAAAATAAAACTTGGAATTACTATTCCAGGCTTATAAAACTGGAAATACCAGGTGTTTAAACCCAGAGCCTCCGAGCCCATTTCTCAGAAGCATGGCACTCGTGTAACTCCAAGCCCGAAACGCTGCCGTTTTCTTTCATTAGGACAGAGAATGGGTTGCAGAGTTTTTAAAAGTGGTAAAACTACGCAAAAGCTCACTCGTGTTCACCCTCAAAACTTAAATCCAGGAGATTTACACTTTTGCTATACTGTCCGGCTATTTAGGAAGAGTAAAAATTACAACTTACACCAGCGAAGCATTGCAGACTTTAACGTGGTTAGATATATTCACATTACTTGAAGTTATAATTTGACCTGGAACATCCAAACTTCACACACCACTTTACTCAAATGCAAAACATTTTCCAAAAGCATCTGCTAACGTGATCTGCTTTGCCACGCAACCCCAGGATTGATAGTTCTAGAAATAAGGGTCCTTATTTATAGTAAATCCCCACTGACAGCAAGTATAATGTTGAAGCTGTTTCAGTAGCACTTCTGCTATTTTAAAACCATTTTTTAGATGCCCTCAGCTTGCCTATTACTATTTATGCCTCCTGCTGAGAAAATCCAGGTAACTAGGACTACTGAAGCAAGTATGGATCGGCTGAAGCAACAATGGCAGCAATTCCAGCACTACAAAATCACTTGCTCTTCCTTTCCTTGATGAATTCATCATGCAGGACCCATCCAACTCCAACACATGAAACCTCAATAATTTTCCAGGAGAGTACTTAGACAAAAAACTGCTGCTGTAACGCTGTCCACACTTCTAAAATAACCAGCATCTTAATTTTCACAACTTGTCTCAGATGAATGACTAAAAGAGGAGACATGATGCTTCACTAAATTCCAGACTATTTTAAAACCATATGACATGTGTAACCACCTTTGAAGACAACAGTGAAAACTGGACAAGATCCCCAGTTTCGATTTATCTTGGAGAGAAAAGATGATGCAGGGAATATATGTGGTCCTAGATGCTGTAGAAGACCATCCTCCCATGCCTGCAGAAATTATAATTTTCTCCTCTTCTCCAGCCCATTAGCTCAGCTTTGTTTGATTCTTTGCAGAAAGCCTTTTGCAAATTTGAGGCAGGAGAGAAGTCACCCCAATTTGGGTTATAACAGAAATGATGAAAAATGGGCAGACTGATTAATCGACAAATGAGACACTCAGGTCTCTGATGCCATCCATGCTTATGTAATAAGGTCACTTGAAGCACTTTCCATCTGTGTTTTTAAAAATTCAAAATATAAACAAATATGTTGGAGCTTAAACACATGCAAACTTCTTTAAGCCCTAATTGGATCTATATATCTCCTTAAAAGTGAGGATATTGGGAAACATCTAAAGAAATAGTAGGTATTCATTGTTCTTTCTAACAGAAATATTTCAACCACAAGTGAAAAATGGTTGCAAGTACTAAAATTGAAGTGTGGTAGAATATACAATTTGGAAATGGATAGATGGCAAGAACATGAAGACAAGTTTTTCTTTTAAAATTATATTCTCAGAGAAAATCTCCCTCCGGTAAGAAGTTTTGAATGAAAATGTGGCAGTTCTTCTATGAGAACAATAACAAAATGGGTAAACTTACACCATTGATACTGTTTGCTACAAGTATCGAAGTTTATTTAAGAAACATCCCTGAAAGCTAAACTATTGACATAACTGAAAGGAGGAAGAGAAACCAAAATGCAGTTACTAAGAATTTAAAATGTATTTTCATCTCTTATTTTTTTTACAAAACCCTTCACAGCTGCTGACTTACGCTGAGCTCCATATAACTACACCTAACAAATCCTGTAATAACAAGGAGTAAAAATCACTGATGTGAACTCTCTACACAGAATTTCCTCTTCTTTAATAGAATTACAGTGCAAGCAAAGCACTGCTAATAGTTATTATGTTGTAATTTACTCAGGAGATGGACTGATAAATGTCATCAAAAGCATACTCTCAGTGGCACAAGAAAAAAAGAGCCTAAGAAATAGAATCTGTTATTGTTTATGCTTTGATAAGTGCATGGTATGTAGCTTCTGAAGCTACAATTAAAGATTTAAGAGTATTTTAGCAAGGTTTTTGGGGTTACAACACGCTATTGCTGTACTGCAGTAATTTTCCTACAGTAACATGCTGCCCTTCCCGCAGAGACGTGGGACATCCTCATGCCCTTCCCCAATGGTTTAAATGCTGAAGGGGTTTTAGACACTCAGCTTTCAAAGCGGGGATCTAAAGGGGTACTTGATCACCAAACACCCTCTGTACCTGCAGCACCATCCAGCTCACCTTAGTTATCTATTTTAGGACTTCAGCATTAACCGCAGATTATACATTACAGTAATTTCCCTTGAAATTAGTTCTGTATGAGCATGAACTTCGAATTTCAGTTTCGTTCTGCAAGCAAGCCAAGTTGTGAAATGCTAATAAAAAGTCCCAACGTGCATCTAAAAGTAGAGGGCAAACGCTGTTTCAGCTATAAAGTAACAGCTCTCAAATACTATTACTTTTTTGGCACAGATGGAGAAGCATGAATCCCATTAGAAAAGTGATCCCTTTAGTATTAGAGATTGAGTTCCACTGCAGTCGCAGGCAATGAAGAAAAAAAAAACCTCTTAAAACTAATACTACATTTTAGGCCTGCTACACTGGTGTTATCAGCTGAAACAATAACTGTGAACATCTAGTAAGTAATTTAATTCAGTCATTTCTTCTGTTTCCCACTTGGCACCATTGCCAGACCCTTCGTCACGTCTGTCAACCTCAGCGCTTCCCTCATTATCGTGTATCAAAGGCTTTCAAAATACCTCTTATATATTGGCAAGCCACTGAGTCAAATCTAGAGACACTGCAGATCTCCTCTGGGCCTTCAAAAACTCTGATAATAGCTTTTTTTTTAGACAAAAGCCTGTCTTGCAAGCACACTGGTCTGCTCTGAACATCAGAGCTGCCCCTCCATGAGGGCAGACAGTGTCAAGGAAACAGAGACCAGTGGCGATGTCCTTCAAGATGAGAACCTCTCCTAGAGGAAAGGTAACACTGGTGGTGATTCTCCATTTTCCTTCATACCCGATCGCTTTCCCGGAGATGCAAGAGGGACTCGTGCACTCTAGCAACATGAGAACTCGGTGATTTAGCAAACCCGGTGCGAATCAGTTAGCATCGTGCTTGAGCGACAGCCTGGTCCTTGCCCGCTGAGCTGCTAAGGCAGCCCCGTATGAGGATGTGATTGGAAAGCCTCGACAGGCTTCATGCAGACACCCGTGTGAACGCTAGATTGCACGGATCTAAGTCCCCAAACTGGATTTGTGCAGCTCTAGGCCTTCAGAAGCGTTCAGCTAGCAAGAAAAAATAGGCAACGAGATGTAGATGCAGGGGTTTGGGTTGTGTGCTCTACGCTCCGCTCTAGTCTGTTCAGACACGTCTCACAAGCAGCGCGGGCACCGATGTTTCACCAAGCGAAGACCAACAAACAAGTTCTGTCAGATACAAAGATTGCATATGTGATAGCAAGATTTCTGTAACCCATTTTTTTCCTCCCGTCTACTGGGTTGGTGTAGCAGCTGGCTTGGAGCAGATCATCAAACAGAAATGTACTTCTTACTGAATCCAAAAAGACATTCGTTTGGATGAATTGTTTCTCTACTGAAACACAGAGTGGCAGGTGTTCAGAAAGGAGGTTAAAAACATCAATTTCAGCATTCCTCCAGGGACAAACAATGCTTCTTTGTAGGCACACTGTTAATTTAAGATGCTTATATAACTAATTTCTGAATATTTTCCCCTTCTGCCCCCAAACGATCAATCATGGTTGCTTTTTAGTGACAGAGACCAGTGGCCTCTTTCCACTAAAATGTATGAAATCGCAAATTAATGAGCTTGCTGCATATGTGAAGTGAAAGCACAAACACAACACCTGTCCCCCTCCTTTGGGGCATGGTTCCACAATAATGCTGATCATTTGATATTTCCCTAAGGATAAAAAGCAATGAAATTCAAATTAACCCATCCTTTTGTTGAAAATGGGAGAAGTGGGGGAAAGACCAAAGGGAATCTGATCCAACAGTCTCACTTTCACAACCATTTCCGTCACTGTCATCGCTTTGAGACTTAGAATATTACACTCACACCACTGCTCGTCTCCCAGTAAAATGTAGTAGCATTTGTCACTGTAAAATAAAATCATTTTTCCACGTTATTAAAATCTTGCAACTTGTTTGTTTTACTCTTATCCAACAAGCAAATCCACACCACCATTCTGGCTACTAGGCCACAGAAGCTGAAGAATTGAGAAACTAAAAGCACCTGAAAAAAAGGTAATTGCTAACCTGATTTAGCTCTCATTTAAGGGCTAATGACAAAGCCAATACATACTCCAGGAGCTTCAGCATAGCTCAAGTCTGTGCGGAACAGTCTCAACAGCACCAGGAGACTTCCCTGCATCCAAAAGAAACAAAAGGAAACTTTTCTGGCTCAAAATACCAAAAGCCACACGGCCCGTGAGCCACATCCAGGCTATTCCAAGCAGAATAAATACGATCATTCAGACCACGGGATTTCTGAAGGCGCAGCTCTGCGCTATCACGCGAGAACACGGATGCTCTTTGTTTCTTGCTCTCAGTTGCACTCTCCTCTGCCGCAGGAGCATGAAAGCACCACGCATTAACTTTGCCCATTGGCTCACATTAAAACAATTAAATTGTTGTTAAAACAATTATGAAAAAGCATTACTAACTATTCTCCAGACTTACTTAATAACTGCCGAGTTGCTATATACCCAGCATGGAAACTAAAGCCAAGTGATCAGCCTGTGCAAGACTTGGGCCAGTAACAGATAGCTTCGAAACATAACCCAAGCTAAAAATAAATAAATAAGACACTGCAATAAAAACTTATAAAATTACCATCACAATGGGATACAGGCCATTCTGGAGGACACTTATTCACCACAGAAGTTAAGTGTTGGCACTACAGATCCATCTCACCATGCTGAACTCATCTGTAATTCATTTTTTTCCAAGAATTTAATCTATGTAAGTGCCTGAAAAATACCTCCTTATAAAAACTGCCTCTACAGAACATCTAAAATGAAATGAACTGTATTTTAGAAGAATTTCTCTTGAGTTTTTCTGGCATGTTATGGGGAAGAAATATGTGGGAAAGAAACCAGCAGTTCGTAGAACTGCACTGGTTTTCACCAGAAGTCATCCCTGTCTGTGTTGTGCCAGGGGAACACACTGAAGCCTAATCATCTGCTGGAAAAATAGCTGGAATAAAGAAAAACACAGCAGAGAGTGGCCTCTCACAAGGTGACGTTGGAGGGTTTTCCTCATCTATCTCCTTCTTGAAAAGGGATCCCAGAGGACAACTAAAAAGGTCCTGACTCACAACTAGAGCCTAATAACTCGCCTCCAACGCTTCTGCCCTTCAGGCCCTGCTGTTAGTCACGGTGTCAGTAACCAGCGACCATCAAGAAGTTTGATGCTAACTGCTCTTCCATTCATGGGACGGGGATGCAGCTTCGGTGAGCATCTTACAGGTATCTCACAACGATCTTGGGGCAGGTTTATTCTGCAGTTTCAGGAGACTACTTCTGGGAGAATGGCCTGTTTCTCAATGGAAAGCTGAATCTCAGTGAAGCTCTCAGGATGTCTGGGAGTTTGTGGCTTTATCTTGAAATGGAGGACAGCATTCAATCACGGCAACTAATTTTTTAAGTGCTAGCCATGGTTTGCAATTTAGAGAGATTGCCCAAGCACCTGCCTTGTGTTTTACCATTATGAGGAACTGGTATCACGAGCTCTTACGCCAGGCATTAAGCATGGAAAAAGCAAGGCTACTTGAGCGTACTACCCAAGAGAGACTTGGACCTCTCTTTCCTTTTCCTGCAGACATGTACAAGCTGAAGTGGAGTGTCCTCTGCAGAGAGAAAAAAAGCAAACAAGTTCCCACCCGCCACATGGTTGTTTTCCCCAGCACAGCTTATCTTTCCTCTTGTCGCTGGAATAAAAGAACCATGTCTCAATTCTTGAACATATTCCTCACTTTGGACCCTCTCCCAAGTACCCTCTTTTGGATGAGCTGTAGCTGTCTGGCATAACAGGTCCAAGGACCCATAAACTCCTTTTTCTCTTATAGATGTGTGACTAATGCACAGAATAAAATGACAAAGTCAAGGCATGACTCACCCAAAGGTGTCTAACACAAAGGATGAAACAAACCTGATCTACTACGATTTCTCTTACTTACATTCTAATGCTCACCAAATATGTCCTTATCCCTGTTGTGGAACCAGATGGAGTCACTGTAGTATTCTGTCTTTGTGCAAAGATTGTGGTTGGCACGGGCTAAAATGGGTCAGTAAACTTACAGCTGAAACAAAGGTTTTATCAGCAAATGCTTCTTGACTGGCTCCCACAACCGCTGCTTGATATACCTATCTTTCACAGAGATTAAGAGAAGATAAAAGAGATGCCTACCTGAATTACTGGCAAATCTGACAAATTAGGGATACTGAGAGGTTGCTGCAGCAGGCTGCATTTGGCAGATTCATCCCCTGGCCAGAGAGGTTGGCAGCTTCCTGTTGTCACTCAGAAAAAAAATAGCTTTTTTTCTTCAGATATTAGCACTTCATTGGGAATCAAAATATAAGTCAGGAGAAAAACACACCTAATGCATCAGAAAATCTGATTTCTGTCAACCCTCATGCTACAAATGTACTTGGACTAAAATCTTTGCAGCCTTAATATTTATTTTGTCAGTAGATATCCTTTCTTGAATTTATTCAGTTCTCACAAGACAAAATTTAGCAAGCTTACTATGACCCAGGCTTGGAATATATCACCATTAATAAACTCCCACTACTTGAAGGAAAACACTTGGCATTAAGAGCACAGAACAAAAGAAACATCCTCGGTCATCAAGTCAAGTCCTCCACTCCTGCAGCCAGCAATGGCACACAAGCCTATTCAGCTATCCAGCTTTACCCTGAAATCCTGAGCTCCCCCCCTCAATTCATCATGTAATTCTCTAATTTCCAACTGAAGTTTATTCATGGCCATGTTACCATTCTGCCAGCACTGCCATTTGACTTTAACAACTTTTTTAATGTCCTTTATGGATTTCTAAAACTGCAACTGCATCCCTTCTTACTCTTCTTTTGCAAGGCTACGTAGACTCTTACACGCTCCTCCCCCAAAGACAAGCTCTAACAGAACCTTATTCCTGGCACCCTTTCATTACTTTTCATTTATTTTGTTTTCTTCTTACAGTCTTTTCTGATCCAACACAATGCAGTCAGTCACATAATGCCATACAGAAAAAACTAGTTGCACATGAGATAATATTTGTTCCAAAAAGGGTTTGGAATGAGTAATTACCACACTGTGAAACTGCTGGAGATGAAGTCATAAGAAACAGATTAGTATAATTTTGTAAAGATGCAAATAATAGCCAAACCATAGCTTAAAGCTAAAGTACAGAACTTAGGGGAGAAGAAACAAAGAAGTATTTCAGCAAGCATGGTATTTATAAAATATTTCTTATTCTCCACAGACAGAAATACTATGTTCATTAGTCTAAAGGCCTTCTTTGCCAGGTTATAGTGTGAACGGAATAATATTAATGATCATTTACACTATTTGCCTTTAAAAAATCAGTTCAATAGAATCGTTGAAAAATAATTTGGTGTCAGGGTTACTACATCAATTGGGTAAATTTTACAGTGTAATACTGAATATTGTAATACTGTAAGGAGAACTGAACAGTGGCACAAGTTGCCAAGAGAGGTTGTGGTGTCTCCATCCATGGAGATATTCAAAATTCAGCTGGACGTGGCTCTGAGCCACCTGTTCTAGGTGACCCCAGGGGATTGACTAGATGATCCCCACCGGTCCCTTCCACCCCCAGCTATTCTCAAATAAATACAAGAGTATACTCAAATATAATACCAAGAGTTGTTAATGCCCTACTTGTACTTAAAACTCCTCTTAGCTCTCTCTGAAAGAACTGATTCAGGACTAGAGATGAAAAGTATTTTCACATATTAAAGTTGAGCTGTTAAACCTATACAATAAAGCATTTTTAGAAAGACAAGTTCCAAACTTCAAACACGAGGAGTAACACAGTCTGGTCACAGCATTATAATTCTGACCTGTGAATGTTCGACATCCTGGAAGATGACACAGCTCATCTGCTTTGATATTGCTTATCAGTTTTGATAGTCATCAATTTACGTTAGTGCTAATCAGTTTTGTGTTCACACTTTGATGCTTTCACGGTGAAAATGAGAAAAAGGCACTGGTCTCAGTTTTTTTGAGCATAACAGGTATTTTAACATAATTCACCATTAAAGATTATATATAATGACTTCAGAAACTCTATTAAAAAAATTCATAAACAAAACACAAGTAAAAACATCTGCATTACTAAGAATATAAAGTGTTAATAGAAAACATGTGAAAAACCCAGGCTCTTTAGATACAGTCTTTTTTTGTATAAAAAGATTCTTATTTATACAAAAAGAAGAAGTATTTTTACGGTCCTCAGTTGAATTTTGAAGCTACATCCCATTCCTGAGTGGGCCCAGCTCACGTGGAAAGCAAACATGTTGGGAAGAGAGACTGTAGTCTTTCCGCATTTACTTTTCTAGGAAACAGAATAATTCTCTGTTCAGAAAAAGGAACCAATAGAAGGATGATGCTGGGGAGCACTGTTTGTTCATATGAATAATGTAAGAGAAAAATTAAACTTGAAATGTGTAAGTATTTGTTAGATTTTCATGCTGTATACCCCAGCCATGTCTAAGCTAAGCAGATGTTTACCAAGATCAAGGCACATACAGAATACATCCGAGAGAGCTGGACCAGCAGTACAGGTGAACTTAGTTCATATATCTCATTATATTCCATCATTAGAATAGATCTGCTATTTTTAAGTATAGTCTTAATAATACTGATTTCAGGTCTAATTATTTTAACGGAGAGAGTAAAGATCTTTCTGTATTTGTGCATTTACAGACTGCATTCTGAACTGCTTTATGTTACACCACTAAGCAAACCTCCCAGAACACTCACAGGGGGAGTCAGTTGCTCGTGTTATGCCCGGTGGCATTATAGATACGGTGACTGCAATCACAATTTCCTGAGAAGCTGAAGCTTTCAGAAGAAAAGCTATTGTCAGCAGTGTAACTGTCAGACCTGTTTAGTCTTGAGACTAGTGACATTGAAATGTAAGTACCCTTCTGGGACTGAAGTTTTAAAAATTTGTTGAAAACAATAATGATACTCTGGAATCACTAGGAATAAATGCACAGAAGTGCAGTATCTGTGAAATTTATTGTACCTTGTGTTTCTGTGCTGACAGGACAAGTCATTCGATAGTCAAGGAACGTTACAGAGAGCACACACCAAAAGCCATCTTACTGCAATTCACTCGGGTGCAGATCATTCGGACTTACAAACATCGAGGTTCAGCATTCGCTGTGATTTTGGCAGAGATCTACAGTTAACACCCCGTTAAAGTTTTTCTCTTTGCAAGCTGGTCTACAGCTGTTTTGACATGCCTGTCCAACAGCTCAAAGCAGCTCTGAAACCCAGTGAAAGACTCATAATCATTAATGAATGCATTGCTATTCATAATTTTCAAATGCAAATTATTGGCAATTTCCTTTAATTTACTCAAAATTCAATCTTTTTTTATGTGACTGGTTTCCTAACACATGTACTGCAACATATAATTCTGAAAGTTAAGAGTGACTGGTGCTTCAGAACCAGAGAAATCAGACCTCCTAACTTGGTTTTTGTTGCCATTTTAATAGAAATTAAAAGAGTCAGTGAAAAAAGAGAGCTTCCTTAATGATCAGAATTAAAGGCTGTTGTAGATATAAAGCATGCTTATTAAAAAGAGAATGGAACGAAACTGGGAACTCAAAGCCAGCAAGATCTGACCTCCTTTGGCAAGTCACCCTCAGCAAAATACTGAATAAAAAGAAAGAAAAAAAAGAAAAAGATGACCTTAAGGAGTCATACTTGGGTACAAGTACAAATCAACCTGTCTGAAGATAATAGTTGAGAAATCAAGATTTCCCTTTGTCTGTAGCTCAGTCAATCCAATTAAAAAAACAGCCAGAAACGAGTCATGTGAAGGAAATGATTGCTTTCACTCAATATGTTAATTGACTGGAAATGGCATACATGCCAAGGTGAGGTAAGAGAATACATTGCATCCTATGTAGGATTTCAGATATTAATAATGCTGAAACGGAGAATTCCGAGAAATTAACTTGAGTATATTCTTTTCCTTGAATATATTCTTTTTCCTAAGCATCTAAATCAGGAGAAATTAACTGAATCCCTGCTAGGAAACGGCACAATACTGTGATTAATGTGGTTGTTCTGAACTGACATTACTTTTGTTTCTGAAAGAAGCCTAACTCATAACTCAGATTTGCTCAGTGTCTTCTGAGTAAACAGCAGTATGGAAAATACGTTTTTATCTCAACCTCTTTTTTTTTTTAGGACAGAATAATTACATTCAACAAGAAGCAATTCCTTAGGGCAGATTTAAGCAAATCCATTACCTCTTCTAAGAGGAATTCTAAACAATAACTAATGAAAAAGAGGGGGGAGGAGAAATCTAGATTTATAGACATCTCTAAGTATATTCTCTTTATGCCTGTGCCACACTGAAACAGTGCTAAAACGTTTCTTAACAAAGCCTCTTTTCTGTATCCAGCTTAGTGCTCTCCCCCGCATGTTTCTGAAGACCCACTGTAACACAGATGGTAAAACAGCTGAGACATTTTGTATTTAAAAAGATAGTGGCAACACCCCTGATTAGTGGAGAAAATGGTAAAAACTGGAACATGTCATGTATTGCAGCCAATAAAATTGAGGAAATTCCATCCCAACTTAACCAGCACCCCAAAAACGCAGACTCTACGTCTCAACAATTACTTCTTGCCACTGTTTTTGGCAAGATCTTTGCAAGCCCCATCTTTTCTTCTCTTTGGTCCGCGTGTGCAATTGTTCTAAAGCACTTGTGCATGAAAATAAAGCCTGTGTCAGCAGGGGCTACACTTCACCCACAAGGCAGCCAGGGGAAAAGAGAGTCTGCTACATGGGCATTTCTTAAGCACATGTGAGTCGACTTTGCCATCACAAAATTTAAAATCTCTACAGTCAATTCAAATGTCTATCAAGAATTGGGGGGGGGGGGGGGGGTGTCAGTAGTGTAAAAACTGAATACAAATACAATTAATTAAGTAAGGCTTTTTTCTTTGTTTTTCTTCTCTTTTTCGCGGGGAGGGGGGAGAAATGAAGAGACGTAGCTGCAAAACCTGAGCTAGAACTTATAGCAGCTTGTCTCAGTGTCTGCTTCTGCCTAATTTCATTTAAAAGCAGGCACTATGAGATATAATATTCAGCAGAGCAAATGACTAAACACTCCCATACTCTTGGCTCTCAGCCTACCATTACTTTACCACCGTAGTCGCTTTTCAGTTGGCACCTGTTCATAAGAAAGCTTCCTTGTGTTGAAGCAGTTCTGCAGGACGGCTACGCGTAGTCTCTGCTTTCAGTAAAGTTCCTGCGGTGTTTGTTCAGGGCACCAGACATAAAGTAAAGGAAGGACAAAGCCATGCTGAGTGGGAACAAAACACACTTGAAAATGTTACCCCTGCCCCTGTTACATGGGCAACCTTTAAAAAGGATGCAAAACAAACACGGCAATTTAGAGTTGCTAGTGATGCAAACCAGTCTGAAAGGAAGAGATTTTTATCGCAACAGTGTTAATTTTGAGACATCTAAAATGGTCTTGGAAACTTACAGTAAAACAAATTAACTGTGATTAGATCAAGAAGTACATTTGTGAAAATGGGAAGCAAGAAAAGTGACAAATTTTTGAGCCAAAATTATCAGCAGGTGACAGAGATTAATCCTAATATTAAAATCCATTTCTCCAATGTTAGTTATCAAATAATTCATTAAAATAACCTGTAATGTGGTATAATTTCAATATTAACAGAAATATATTAGCAAGCTTGTACTTTGTTTTCCTTTGTGCCTGTACTAGATACATATAACTGCCACTGACAGCCAAGAGGTACTATCAACAAAACATTCTTTCCATTTATGCTTTTGGTATCTTAGGTGACCACAATTAATCCTCTCTTCTCTATCCGACACCAGCAATGAACAGAAGTGAGTGGGTGAGGACTCCCATCTTCAATAAAAACCCATTTGACATCATTACACAGCAAGACTGAGGCCTCGTCTTGGGGTGAAATAGGTAGAGCGGAGAGGAAAAACAATTGGCTGGATTAACTATTTTTGTTGCCGATAGAAATGATATTCTGTATTACATCATCTTACAGCATCGCTCTTAATAATTAACTCCTTAAAAATATCAAGGCAGTTGTAATTTTTTAAAAGCAAAGATAAGAAGGAAAATAGAAAAGATTTAAAGAGATAAGCATACTAACTGCTTCGAGAACTTGGTTAAAATTACGTTCGCAAAAACAGTTGTGTTGTGCTCATTGTTCTTGCAGAAAAAGTCTTCTCCAACAATAGCCGAAGCATGTTTGTACGATGCTCAGCAAAACAAAATTATCTGTCCATGGGACTCCCAAACGCAAGCCTATGTTCTTCCAGGCACTGTGGTCTTAGGTGCTTATTTATGTCCTTGCTTCAAAAATGAGCAAAAACCACACTACCAAGCTTTCTTTCTGGAATGACTGCTACTCAAGGCAAGATTTGTCAGGATTGAGAAAGTGTGTTTAAAAGGTGTTGAGGCATATTCTGTTTTTTTTTAGGGGACAGATTGCAAAAAAAAAAAAACCCAACCTCTCCTACCCCTTTCCAAAAAATTTCCCCAGAATTTTGTAGCAAAAATCCTAACATAAAAATATCCAATAAGAGCAAATGTGACCTCTTCAAATAGGTAATAAATTAAGTCAGGGTACAATTCATCTGAATGTGCAATGAATCACTATAAAAATGCCCATTTCTCTCTGAAATTCCAATCATTTATATGAGGTCAAGCCCAAAGCTAAAAAATAGATGATATAGTGAAGAAGACAGTGCACAGGCACAGCGCCATACGTTGGTTAAGTCAGTTGTGAACAGATTCCATAGCTGGATCTATACATTTCAGTGCCTTCCATGTCTAAATGTACTCACCACTATTTTTACTTCTGGTCTGGGGCTTAGGAATCTACCTGGAGTATGTTACAACAACGACTGAGCAAGACAGGATGGATATTCAGTATCCAGCACAAAACCGAGTTCCCAATGAAAAATAAAATAAGAGTTTCCAATACAAAATCAGAGTCTGCAATTTGTTCTAAACTCACCTCTTTTCTATTTTCCTTCTGATCTTTGCTTTAAAAACTTTAAACTCACCTCAGGTCTTCCCCACCAACAGTAAATCAAATGTGCTGTCCACATCTGCTTCCATTCCTCTAAATAACATCAAAAAGATAAGCGGGGAGCACCACCTTCATCTTGGCAAGTCAGCACTAAGGTCTTTCAATCCGGTGTAGCCACATGAGTAGGGAAATTGTGAATACTAGATCACAAGTAAAGATAATTCATACGGCTTAGTTTCATTTCTCAAAGACTCCCACACTAGGGTAGCAAATGTCTTTGAAATAGTTTATTTTTCTTTTTTTTTCCTCTTTATTATCTAAATTAGATGGCTCTCCCATCAACACCGTGCCTAGCCCTGAAACATTCGTGAAAACTGTGGAGAGTATTTACGCTTGGATTTAAGAGAAATGAATCTTAACTCAGGACCTTCTTTACTTTGCAGGAAATCTGATTTTGTGGTTCAGCCCAATAAACCTCTCCAGGCCTAAACTACCTTACACAGTTCAATTACGGGACTAAAAAAGGAGGTAAAAGCTTTTAACACCATACTCTGCCATCCCAAGGAAGCAGACACGTTCCCTTATCCTGGGAAGATGACAATTATCACTTTCTTCCACCTTTGAATGTTTCTGGCTTGATGCAGCCCTTTCCTTTCCTTTTCTCTGGGCTAGAAAAGCCGTACTGACCATTTGAACTACCTTTCATAAGAGAAAGGTACATTACAACCTGCTTGGGAGACGGACTTTGCTGAGTATCTATTTCACTTTGTAGCCAAATTCATTCCAGTTTTGAGACATATTTTCATAGACTGGGGCAAGTTGCTGTGTCCCAGTTTGATTGTCTTTGTAATTCCCAAGAGACACTCTCCTTGTAAAGAACAAAGCACTGTGGTGCCTGGAGGACAAGAATATGTAACAGCAGCTAAATGCACCTCAAACTTTTTTTTTTTTCCTTTTTACCCTACTTTTTAGCTTACATCAGATATATCTGCAGTTAGATGTCTGACAGAAAGGAACTTACAGCTTTTATGACTGCAGGAATCCAAAACCTGACTGAACACAGTCCTCAGATGACCCTGCTTAAGCAGGGGGGTTGACTAGATGATTTCCAGAGGTCCCTTCAACCTGAGCGATTCTGTGCTTCTGTAAAGTGACTGGCCAAAATTTTATCCCAGTCCACCACTTCATCAGAATTAGTTCCCATAGCGTGACGTGCTCCATCAACATACTGGGTAGAAATTGCAAAGTAAGAGAGGAAAGTGCCATGTCCCACTCGTCCCTCGTTTGAGTGGGATGTGAAAGAAAGAGACAAGCTTTGAGAGCTAACCATTGGGTCAGAACTGCTGACTAAAAAGCCAAGCCAGTACCAAGAACTTGCTAAGAATTGTATAATTATTAGAGAGATGATGATGATGATGATAGCCACACTGAACAGCAATAGGGGCACGCAGAATATTATTTCCCCCAATGTCCCTCCTTGAGCCCAACGTTACAAAAATCCAACTCTGTTTCAAGGCTCTGTCCTCTGAATGATGATATTATATTGGTAGAACCACCACTGTTACAGACAGAAGCAGGAGGAGGAGCAGCAAAGCATGTATTTTCAACCATAACAAAAGAGATGACGAGATGTGATTATTTTATGACTGGATTGTGTCACACTTCCCTGCTTTTTTCCTTTCATTTCTGCATTTTACCTTGATGTAAAATTGCACTACACTGTCATAAAAAAGATTATATATGAGATAAAAGACTGATCTGAAGAACACGTAATGCACACAGCTCAGATAAAATGCTACATTTATGATGGGGGTACCAGGTTCTATAGCTAGTGAAAATTAATTTCATTTTCCACTGCATGAACTCCTCTTGCTCAAAAACATTAATCCATTTTTTGAGGCCAAGCATGAATTCCTTTTTTAAAGCAATGAGCAAAAAGTGGGATAAACATAAAATTCAGCTCCCCATTTGAATATTCCTGTGCTGAAAGTAGATTACAAAGGCACTGTTCCCCCCTCCAGAAAAAAGAAAAATGTCCCAGTCTCGGTGAAAATGGAGGTGGATGGGTTAAGACATTTTTAGGCCACTGTAAATAGATATTTCACAGAGAAGTAATACTGACTGGAAAGATTACATCACTGCAATTACTGCAAATAGTCCTGGAATCAGAAACAATAAAAATAATTACTTGTGCTAACACCTTAGTCAATCTGCCATTACTCGTAATGAAAGAAGGATGCTCTAATAGAGCAACTTTGATATTTTTAAGTAAGAGATTTGTCCAGGTTGATACAAAACCCAACTCCCTGAGTTGCCTGTTCAAGTTGACATCCACAAAAACAATGTGTTTCCCCTACAGAGGGGAAAGTGCAACTTAATTTCTTAATCAGATATGCTGTATATACTGTAAATAAACCTCACCTCTCAACTTAGTAGTTGTTTTTTCCCTACTAAAGGACACTCAAGGAAACAATATTCACTCGACTCAACTTTTGACAGCTCATCTCAGAGCTCACCTGAGCCCTCACAGCCATGGTACGAGAGAGCAACTGGTGCCTGTTTTAGCTGCTGTTGCTGCCCAGGCAACAGATTCAAGCTCCTGCCTGAACTGCAGCAGCCCATGATGCTACAGAAAACTGAGGATTGGGATGTGCTCACGGAGAGAGAGCTGTTGCCAGCATGTACAAACCCTTCCCTTCTTTTCTAGTCTCTTCCAGAAACTTGGGACATGGAGGATGCTGAGGGCAAGGTAGGGTAACATGAGCTGCTTTTTACTCTGCACCTACTCCTCAAAGAGAGGGAATACTGGGATTTTGATTTCCTGTCTTTGTGACAAAAAAGTTTTTATTTCACAGGGAAAGCAACAGATACCTCCCAGATCTGACAAAAAACCATAATAATACATAGCCAGGTCAACCCAGGGAACATCCAGGTAGCCAGAATCAAGATTGAAGCATAAAGGTATCTTGTTGCTTTCTCCATTTTGGGAATATTTAGCCCTTTAGGCAGTTCAAAGAAACATGATGCCTAATTTTCATTTGTTTAGCAGCAGCCAGGAGAATCTGCAGCAAAGTATCTCCCCCAGGAAGGGGTCACACAGGAGGGAGGCATGCCTGGAGCAGCTGCATACTCCAGCTCCCCCATTAGCAATTTTCCAGAATGAGTTACTGTGGCATCATCTTCTGATGGCAAAGATGATGTAACGGTTGAACAGACTAATGAATTTTTAACCTCAGATTTGCTGGTGTTGGAAAAAGTGTGCCTGTGCAAATTCCAACTACCACAACCCTGTGTAAGTTTTGCACAGAAAACCTATGTCCACTGGGGAATCAACTGCAGCTCTCAATTTAGGACAGTCTAATCTCAGAAACTGATATTCAAATATCTGAAGTGAAGTTAAATAACATCAAGGCTTAGAAAAAACATGGTCTTGTTTGGAAAGTGAGTGATAGTCTCCACAAAGCTTTAAATTTTCCCCTAATTTAATAATATATTTTACTAGCATGATCTAAGGATAAAATTTTTTTCCCCACAGCTTTGGAAATCCGTTTCAGTTATAAGTCTGGATACTTTAATTAGGGAAGCATGTTTAGTTTAAGAAAAAAAAATGGATGGGTTAGAAGAAAAACCCTTCTAATACTCTCTAGTGTCTGAGGGTCCTTCAACCCAATTTGATGTGAATGAAACCATTATTGTTCTTTTGAGCCCTGCTGAGCCATTATGTTAACGGTTTTCTAGAGATTTGAGTAGCATTTTACTACATGTTTTCGTTATTCCACTAGCCAGGATTTTAGCCCTTAGACATCAGAAGTTACAAGATTTAAAATAGGTTTTGTTCAACATTCTGAGAAAGCAATATCCTTTAAATTTTATCAGTTCTTATACAAATTCTAGATTAGTATATGGTGGATATTTGAAATGCACTGAGAGAAAAACGCATGTTCCTCTTTTTCTTTGTTTTTAAGCATCATCAGTTTAACATATTAAAACCTGCAGCAATGAAGACTCAATCAAGCAAATAAAACTGAACACACCCACTGACAGATATTTCCTGCCATAAAAATGCTCACACATTGGATGGGAGGGAAGAGTCACACCCTAATAAAATCTAACAGAGAAAACAATAAAAAGGGTTAAAAGGTAATAAAAGGATTAGTATCAAGCTACATAGACTAAGCCAAACCTTTAAGTGATATTTTATTGCATTAAAATGTGAGCTTTGATGATCCAGCTGGTGTTTTAACTGCTTTAGAGCCAAAATACTCATTTTCTTTTTATACCCCTGTGTGTGCAGCTATATAATAGATGCTTGCTGTACAGCTTCTTGAGATAAAATTGCTTTCAAAGAAGTTGCAGGAAATAGCTATGCAATATTATTCCAAAAACAATTTGCTACTTTGGCTCAAAAAGGAAAGTAGGCTTCAAGTAATTAATACTTAAATACTTTCTTTGCAACTGCACCAGCATAATACTGAAGTAAACAGTGGACAGTTTGATATCTCTTAGAGGCTTCTGTTCCTGAGATAACTCAGTTAAACAAATCAAGTGAGGAAGTGTCATTTTCTTGAAAAAAACAAAACTGATGAGCAGTGAGCTCTGGTTTTCTTCAGAAGACACTTCAAGTAGGTTTTTATATAGATGTTTGTGACACATGCATAGACCGCTCTAAAACAAGCACAAAACCCCTAGGCTAATCAAAGCGACAAAACTGTTACAGATGAACAACAAAATCTAGAAAAAGCAGTAATCAGGCTGATGACAACTCAGTTTAAATGCCAAAATTCCTTCAGTGCAAAACTCATAACACATCTCTAATGACCAAAAATAAACTCATTAAGTCCTGTTCTTGAAACTGGTTTAAAATAGCATCTTTATATCCTGTTTGGGTCCCACACAGCCCAGAAACTCCATAAAAAACCACCAAGCAGCTGATGCAGCCTCCAATTTTCCAATAATACCTAATCTTCCAGAAGGCCTAATGCATTACGCAAATAATTTGAGTGTGGCAAGAACCTGTCCTTGTAGGAATAGCAGCACTTTCGCTTAGGGATGACAAGTAAGTCTTATCATATCCCTTCACTATCCATTTTCTGCACTCCTGAATATGTCATACCGGTTTCCTCACCTGATAGGGACATGGGATGTGATATTCTCTGCAGCGTTCTTGAATCCACGTCGTCTCCCACACACCTCGATAAGCCTGCTCATAGAAATAGCAGCCAATTACAACCAACAGTGGCACGAGGTACAGAACACTGAACACGCCAATCCGGATCATGAACTTCACTAGTTTGTCCTGGTTCTCTTTTTCTAACGGGATTTCAATGCGAACCCGATTGAGAGAGATAATGCCAGCTAGCAGAAGGGAAACTCCAACAACAACATACAGGCAGAGGGGTGCAAGTACAAAGTATCTCAATGCATCCACATCATAGAGGCCAACAAAACATACGCCGCTAATATTGTCACCTTCAATTTTATTCATTGCTAAGAGGATGATGGTTAGAGTTCCCGGAATGCCCCAGGCACTGGCGTGGAAGAGCAATGCTTTCTTCTCAATTGCTTCACTGCCCCATTTTGGCACAGCTGCCAAGAACCACGTGATGGTAAGAATGACCCACCAAACACTGCCAGCCATGGTAAAGAAATAGAGCACCATGAAAAGCATGGTGCAAGCTTTGTTGTGAGAGCCCTGTGTCACTGTGGAAGCCTTGTACTGGGCAGGGCTGGATGCGTTACACGCTACTCGGTCTTCAAGAAGAAAGCCGATGAAGAAAATTAATGACACCATCATGTAACAGACAGCATAAAATATTATCGGTCTTTCTGGATAGCGAAATCTTGTGACATCGATCAGAAAAGTTAAAAAAGTAAACAAGGTAGCAGAAAGGCAGACGATGGAGATCACGCCGATGAAGTAGCGAGCAAAGGAGAGCTCTTCACGCCGAAAGTACATATTTGGGCAAGGAGGAGAACAGTCCCGTACCCTCAAGAAAGAGTAACCCAGATCAGGGTCTATTTTCAACTCCCGAGGACACCAAAAACCATAATCCCTCTGTACTGCCATTGGGGCCTCTTCTGTGGGCTCCCCAGCCAAATTGAGGTCAACAAGACGAGGATATGGCTCATCACAATCTGGGAATCTAAAAAAGTAAGAAAAGAATTATTTACAAGAAATATATGCATACTTTGCAAAGACTAGTAACCTTATTTATATGTCCAACTTTAGACACAATAACTGGAGGGAAAACAAGGACAATCCAAATAATGGGTAATCCATGAAATACTGCACTATGTCTAAACAAACTCTAGAACTCGTTGTCCCAGAATGCAGTGGATGTTGAAGCTATAAAATAGGTTTAAAAATAAAACAGAGAAATAAATAGACCCATTGGGGCTTTAAGCATAAAGGTGAGGATACAAAATCCATCTCAGGAAGTCTATAAATTTAAACTGAGGCTATGTGCCCAAGGAAGCATGGTTTTATAGAACATTTTAAAAGCTTTCCCTAAGCAACTGTGCTAGCTGCTATCAGATAGGACTGCGAGCTAGTTAGACCAAAAATCCAACCTAGCACTGCTACTAGCATTAATAAATTGAAATGATGATGAAGATATTTCTGTAATTAAGTAAAGCTGTGACTGGAGGCTAAGGACTGCTGGAGGTGCAGTCTGAAGTTTTGAAGGAGAGACTGGAGGGATTCCACGCAGAGCTGTCCCGTTCCTCCCTCTGCTAGACGTTATCGCCTCAGCGGGCGCAGCAGAAGCCAAGTACGTCTGTTCCTCTGCCACAGTTCATGTTCTGGCACAATGGCACTAACACAGCACCAGCAAAGCTTCAGTAGTTTTAGCTCTGGCTTTGAAATTTCACTACCCGGGCCTTACTGAGGAGACAGGAGGACCTAAAGGGCCCAGGCATCTGTTCACAGTATGGAGTTAGAGCCATCTTTGCTCCAGACTATCAGGACCTAGAAGCATCCTCCGACTTACTCTTTTGCTAAAAGAAGTTTTAATTGGCTTTCATTCTCTCCGATCCAACTGTAAGAGACTATTTCTTGTTCTTTGTGCTCCTGTATTTTATTAGCTGTTGGAGTCACTTATAAAAAAAATAAAGCATCAAGATACTGTTTTCAATTTCATGTATGTTCTGTTTCAAATAGATTGGAACATCATCAAATACTTTTCTATAAAGTTACTGGTGTAATGTAAAGCTGAAAACATCTGTTTGCACACAAGCTCAACAAGAGGTAGATGCTCTGAAAACAGACCTTTGAGACTTTATATCCTCATCAAAACCAGCCAGCTCCCCCTTCAGAAAAAGAGACTATTAATCTCTAGCGTATGTAATTTTGCCAAACTCTCGGAGAAATTTATAGCAGTATCACCTATTAAACCTCAGTATAGCAGACAAAACCAGGTCAGCATAAATGACAAGAAGAAAAATAGATGGGTATATCCATCCATTTAAGAACATGCATGTGCAGCTTACAATAATTGCCCACAGAAATTTTCAACTATCTCTTGGGCAGATGATAGAAATATGAACTCAAGTTTCCACCCCAGGAAACAGGCTGTTACACAAATGGAAGGGAAAATAAGGGCACTTGTAATGGAACACATTTAAAACGTTTGTTTCAGATCACAAAACACCCTAGATCATACTAAAATTTTATCCCGGGACTCTGAAAAAAACCAGATTTGCTCACCTGGTGCACTCCATATCCTCAGGCCAAGCGACCCCAAACATCTCCATGAGTTTGGAGCACTCGCTGTATGCTCTTTGACAGAGTCTGCGACAAGGGAGAGTGACACGGCCATACTCCATGCACACGGGAGCATAGAGGGCACACAGAAACGGCCGAAAATCTCTGGAGCATTCCAAATTCACCATCGGATGAAACGGCTGGAAAAGAAAAAGGAGAATTCAATAGCTACAAACAGCAGTTTTGTAGAACGCTTCCGCATGAAGCTATCATTTGCCTCATGAGGTGTTAGGGCTTTCACAGCCATAACCACGACCTTCTTCTTCTGAACTTTGGCTGTTGGAATAAATGATCATCACAACACAGCACTTATGTATTTTAGGAAGACAGGCAATCAAGAAGCCTGAGGACAATGACAAAGATTCACAAGGGACATTTATGTACTTGATTTGCATTAAAATCAGTGGGAATTAGACAGTTAAACACCTCTGAGGATTCAGGCTTAGCTTCACACTCTCCAATAACAGCCA
Organism: Strix aluco; assembly: GCF_031877795.1. Lineage (NCBI taxonomy): Eukaryota > Metazoa > Chordata > Aves > Strigiformes > Strigidae > Strix > Strix aluco. The sequence goes on from NC_133933.1 coordinate 130,894,958, forward strand.
TATAAACTTGATTCCTTTTAGTGCAGACACATGAATTGCTCACTGCTTATTTAGTAGGATAATATGAAAACTTGTTTTTGATTGATGAGATTACAATCAGAGGAATGTTAGATAATGCGAGACTCCTTGACTGTAGAGAAATATAGCATACTGTGATCTTTCAAATATTATTTACAGATCACGACATAATAATTGTAAATAATCTCTCTATTTCTTGAATTTCTTCAGCAGGGCAGTGTTCTTCCTATCTTCCTACAAAATGCAAACACAGGACATTTTCCATCGCGTTCTTCTCACAGCATCTTCTCCAGCTGAAGAGAACCCATCTGTTAAAATCTCCATTCTACCATCAGAGTACATTTGTAGACAGAAAACAGTCCCAATGTGCATGCTATCATTGTTACATAAATTCTCGCACATAGAACTTTCTAGCTTCCAGAAGAGGGCTGTAATCACAGTGAAGTCACATTAAGTATGTCATTTCTTGACTAACCATCAGAAAGCGCTGTGAAATCAAAGGCTGAACAAAATTAGTCAGAAAAAATAACCGGTGTCTTGTGCTACTGTGTTGCTTTATAACAGGTTTAAGTAACGGTGATAGCAACACTCCTTGGAAGCACTGAGAGAAAAATCTATCACAGTTAGCCAATATATAGCTGTTCTTAAGTATTTCTGAGGATGAAAAAGAAGGAAAAAAAGTAGGACAGGGATTTATGTCTTAATAAAAACTGGTGCACATTGATAATCCATGTTATCTTCTTACTATCCAGCATGGGTTCGTTTTGCTCTTGCTTGTTATGGTCTGTCTTTAAAACTCTCCAGGAGTTGATCAGTATCTTATTCTGAGTTTTTGTGGCAACTACCACTACACAAAGCCTCACCATCTCTTCAGATATTGATAGAAGATCAATTATATTCTCTTAAAAGTAGAACTACAGAATATTGAAATACATTAGCATTTACACTTCTAGAATAAACAAAACAGCATACAAATGCTGAATTCTCCAAACTAGAGAAACAGCAGTGACATTTTAGTAAGCCACTTCTTTTCTTTGACTTATATTTCAAATCATAGCTTGAAGGGAAAAGGTGACAGTTGCTTGATCAATGGCAATGCTAACATGAGCTCTGCTCTAGACAGATTTTTTATAAAAAGTCCATTATCTCAATACCAGAGTTTCCTCTTCTCCACAGCCTGGCAGGATTATAGAGCAAGAAGTCTAATCTTCAGAATTTGTGGTGCAATAGCAGAAGCACAAATGAGCCTGCTCTCTCTCTATATAAAAAACCCTATATCTTATAGCTGAAGCTGAAGAGTAGGCTGTAGAAAGATTACATTTTCAGACAGCAATTTTCTGAGAAGTATTTTAAACCAATTCAACATTTGCTTTTTCCAAACTATAGAACAGAACAGACCCAACAACAAAAAATAGGTCATCTTCTGTGGCAATATAAATGACAATCCCTAGAAAATATGAGGAAAAGTTTCACATTTTAGTTCTTCCTTATCGGCTCCTTACTCTTCCAGTTCTTCCTATATGCCTTCTTTGCTCTGCAGAAGGTTAATTTTTGGAATACAGGACACAACCATGCTGTGATTTTACTGATTTTTTTAAAAACATTATTATTATTTACCAAGCTGATTAAATTTTCAGTGCTCTGCATTTTTAAAAAGGTGGTCACATGACAACAGAGCCATGCAACTTGGCAACAGCTTGTATGAAGAGCAGTATAAGCCTTCAGAGCTGTTGACAAGGAAAAAGGAAGCAACAGTTGGAAAGTATTTGCGTTTACAAGCTCATTGTTACTCAGGGAATACTTTCTGTTTGACTGGACGTTTACTTCAGAAGCATATATGTTTTTATTTTTAAGTAGTTATTGCCTATCGCACAGTTAAAGCTATTGTTTGACAACAAGGATCCAAGAAATTGATTCTAGGTAGTTATGACACTTGACCTGACTGAAAAAGCTTAATAGTCTTCATTTATTTGATGGAAAGGGAAAAGAAAAGGAAAATGCCACTTTTTGGGAAGTGTTTAAATTTCCTTCTTTTCCAACAATCTTGAAAATAAGAAAATGAAGTTATATTTTTATGAAAAAGAGCTATTGGCTTAATGCCTCCGGCTCTCCCAAGTCTTGCCTCCTGCCACTGCCATTTTGCATGTACCCCTACCTAAAGTTCAAGTTCTCCTGACAAATGCTCTACTACTCTCCTCTGATACACCTTCCATCAAGAAAAGATGTTTCAGAAATTTCTCTTTTCCTGCTACTTCATCTTCATTAAAAGATCTGTTTGGTTTTGGTTGATATGCAGAAAGCTGTACCATTTAGGAAGATCCCAGACTATCTCAAGGTGTGCATGAAAGAAAACGGTGCAACCAGAGCTCCAGATCACGGCTGCTGCAAAGAAAAGGCAAAGTAGTAAAGCAAGTTCAAGGGAACAGAAAGGTACCAGCATTTCCTTGTATCCTGTTGATCCCACCACGGACAGGTGGCTGCTGTAACGGCTTTCAGCCAGCTCCAAAGGACACTGGGCAATGGCGTCCGAGGGAATATTGGAACTGAGACAGAAACCATCCAAAAATGGGGATGCAGATGGTGCTCTTTGGCAGTGGCTCCAGGGTCTGAAAGAGCACTCTCAGCAAGAGCAGCGTGTTCCCTGGCTGTCCCCTTCAGCAGCCCGAGGGCTGAGTTACAGGGTGCTCAAACACGCAGGATGTGAGACAGCTGCCTGAACAGTGGCTTCTCCTGCTATCTGAGATGCCACTTATTTTCCGAGACACGCACACGGGCCTGAGAGATACGACGCAGGGTCTGCGCAGAGACCTGCTCCCTTCTGGCACGGCAGCTGGAGGCTGGGTTGAAGACGCTGAAACATCTGAAGTAACATCAGCGTAACTGAATCTTCCCTGACAAAGTCTCGCAGAGGGCATGGTCACTGCACTTAGGGTTCTTCAGAGCTGCAGAACACACGTCTGGTTTTGAGCATACTCCTCAACCCATGGTACAGATATGCTCAACCCCAACAACGCTGAAGAAATCCACTTAAGTAGGAGTAATTTAATAGGACTGTTCCCCTAGTGCTGGTTGTTCTGTTTCCCAGCAACTCCAAGCCTCTCTCACACCGTTCTGTCTCTCAAAATAGCAACTGCAGGCAGACAAAAACTCTCTTATGAATTATATCAAAGCAATTTATTTTAAAATCATGAAGAGGCTAAGCTAGACAACAGAAGAAGAAAAAACCCTACAGCCGCTCCTCATAATGCAGAAAAAGAGACTTACTTGCTTTCAAGCAGTAACGGCAGCAGTTGTGCCTGTAAGCAGCTCAGTCTGTAAGCACCCTATCTCTAAAATTATCTTACCCCCATGCAGCTCCTAAGAGGAAAAGTCACTTCCACTTACTGATTATGTTGTTTACTATTAAAAATAAAGCCAGGGAGATTAAAAGGCTTTTTTTATCTTCTTGCCCAAGGACGCAGTGCAAGTTATGACATTTAGCCCTACTCCACTGGTGCCTAACAAAAGGCTCTCTGTTTAAGTGGGGCGTGCTGTTGAAGAAGGCCTGTGGAATAACTCAACAGACCGAGGAAAAACGAAGAGGACAAGGACAAGAGAAGACATGATAGCCAAACTGATTTCAATAATTCAAATTATTGAAATCCAAGAAAGGGAAGGGATAAATGTTTAAGAAGAGATAAACACTTCTTCAGTCCTGAAGGTACTTAAGTATTTAAAATATGCCAGATCACATAACTGTATAATATATCTACAGTTGTACACCCACCAGTCCTTCCACCTTTGTGAACAATCTTTGTGACCATGCAAATTCCTTCAAACCCAGTGATTAGCAGCATTAGGAACTCAACTTTTTTTCAGGCTGAGTCAGAACACTCTCGTCCCTCCTTTGCTTTGCCATGCAGGTGTTGTGTGGCAAATAACCTGCCACAATCACCTATCACTACTCTCCTCAGAGCAGTCCAACTTGCAGTACAACCTTACCCATCTCTTCTTTCCCTCTTCCCCAGAATTTTCTTTGCTGGTAGCAAAGTTGCTTTAAGAAATTTCCCGATTCCCAGCAGTGTGGCTCCAGCTCCTTCCCTCCCTACAATTCCTACCTGCTGAAAATGTTTTAATGGCCATGCTCTAACTGAGAGTAGAAATTTCCCATTTGCCTTTGGTTTTCTTTTGGTTTTGGTTTGTGGTTTTTTGTTTTTTTGTTTTTTTGTTTTTTTGTTTTTTTTTCAGGAGGGGATGAAAGACAAAGGAGAGCCCAAATTATAAGTGCAGATTTTCCCCCCCCAAATAATTTTTTTAACAAATACTCACTTTTGGTTACAAAGCAAGATCAATAACTCTAACTATAAATACACCATGGAACTGTGTTACAGTTTCAGACTTCTCCTATAACTGAGAGATAATAAAACGAATTCTACCTTTTATTTTACACGGTGGTAGTCCTTTAGCTGGCTGTTATTTGGGAACTGACATTACTGAAAGATTTAAACGAAATTATCTTGGTGATCTTTCACTATTCTGTTTGTTTATATATTCCTTTCTTTTAACAGAAAACTAAACAGGAGGCATTCTCATAAACTCATAGGCAGCAGGAGGGAAGTTTTCTTCCCTCAGGCTCATGGGAAAAGAGTGATGCTATGACTATCAATTACTGTTGCAATTCTCTGGTGGAAGAACTGCCTCAGGGCGTATCCTGTCTCAGGCCAGCCACATGATCCTCTCTTTCTGTCCTGTGTTGCCCTATGTTTGAATTTAGCTTGTTATTCATTAGGAAAAAATCTTGAACTGTGTCTGAAAAGTGCCTGGGCAATAATGCTTTCCAGGCTACCTCCCAAGGAGAATGGCAGAAGCAGCAGGTAGATTTAACTCGTCAGACAACTGCTAGTTAGACTGAACACGTTACTGCCTCCTGCTTTTGATAACTCCACGTCTTCTCTGATTGAACTGCTCTCTCAGCTCTGACAGTTGGTGTGAGTGTTCTCTAGAGACTGTTACAGGCAGAATTGCTTTTCTAGAGGCAGTAGAAATTTGTTCTCTGATGGCTCTGACCTGCATGCTCTGAATCCTGCTAGGTTTGCTGGAGCCTGTAGCCCACAGTCACGCTGGTACACAAACTTAACCCGAAAATATTTGTCGTAAATTAATATCCTGAGCTGAACAACTGCTGTAGCACTTAAACTGCTTCAAACTGAGCAAATTGAGAGTCCTGCCTTAACCGAACTGGTGTTTCCTAAAGAAGATTAGGGAGTGCTCACATGGGCACAGCAGAGCTGGGGATTTGCAAAGAGCAGTGATCTGGGGCACTAAATTCTTCAGAAACCATAGCTGGATCTAACAGAAAACTACCTTTTCTCCACTCAGTTTGGCCTTGAGCTAGATAGTGCCACATAAGTAATGGTTGCAGAAAGGGCCAGAAACACACGGTCAGGTGTGTAAGAGTCAGTCCATTTCTTTTGGAATCAATCCTCACTTGCTCAACTTAACGTGACCATGGAAGTACAGCTCTATTGCACACACACTTTATTCTGTTTTCAAAAGGCTAATTTGCCCAAGCCTGCTTTTAATGCACAGTGCCAAGACAAATTCATTGTAGAATATTTAGCATAATGGATATTCAAAGCTTACCTCACCATTAACTTCCTTGTCCGGGGAAACTTAGGTATACTTTTTTTTCTTTACAATTATTTTTAGCTTTGCACAGTGATATAGGTATGGAAAGCCAAATGGGGTCACAATTCTGGCCGCCTATTAAGCTTTCCTCTTCAGCATGGGAAAAAACTATTCTCGCATTATCTGTACGAACCCTTATGAACCACATAGCCCACTGTTTTCTGATATCCCAGGTCTCATAATTTGATGTTAGCTGGAAAAACTATAGTTGCAATGAGGATTCGATTGGCACCGTACTACTTTAGAGACTGAAAAGTAAAAAATTTCAGATTGTTTTACCTTAGTACTAAAAATACATGTCCACATTTAAATAGCTATTAAGTCATTCCAACAATAAAAAAAAAGTCAAGTAATTATATGGGTTTAAATGATATTTTTCTCAAGCTACAGGTTGAACCAAACAATCACCCCGTTATTCACTTTAAAACCAGACAATCACCCTGTTATTCACTTCAAAACCTAAGACCAATTATTTTACCTGCCTTCCCTGTGAAAGGGCAGCAGTCATGAAAACCACCCTAAACTTTCTGGTCTGTAAACAGACAGCTGAGGTTAATTTCTCAAGTGCAGAAAAAAAAATAGGATAAAGATGAAAGTAGTTAAAAGACAAGACAGCAAATGACATTAATCTCTGTCTATATGACTAAAAAGCAAAGCCATCTGCTCTTGTTCTTTAAAGAGGTCTCCGGCTTCAATTTAAATTCTCAAGTTCGTTTGGAAGACACTGAAAAGATGGCATCCATCTGTCAATTTGCACTTTTCCTAAATGTGGTCTTTATGTTTTAGGAACCGATGAATGCATATGGGTGGTCCTGGTAACAATTTCCATTTTCAAGAAGTGATAGTTTTTATAAGACAGCTGAGACTGCTTGGACTTCCTCCTTCCTCTCCATATGCCTGCTGTGATGGGCTTGGGAGAATTCCAAAGCATCACAGAGAAATAAATATATAGTCCTCTGGACCCTATTTTAGATACTCTTAAGTTAAGACACTATAAAGCTCACTTGCCTGGACAAGCAAGAGACTATTGGGCAGGAGCTGTAAGTCTTGACAAAATAATATTTTTCATTTAAATGACACATTTCTATCTCCTGCGGTTGTAAAGACAACCTTCAAGTACAAACTGAGAGTGATCACTGCTTTGATGCCTGCCCAAAAAATGCTCCAGTGCTGCTGTCCCTGTGGGAGGGAGAAAGCCCTTACAGAAGCTGAGCGTTAGCGGTAACAACCTTTTCTTTCCCTCAGCTCTGCCACTGCAGACTGATCTGTGTGTCAGGGACTCATGGACTATTTCTGCCCACTCAAGGGAGGTCTGTCTCCTTGAAGAATAACAGGAGTGAAGAGTATCAACAATTCACTGTTGGTGCAGTGCTCAAAAATGTACCTTGCTGAGTTGGAGGAGGAAAAGCAATCGGTATGAAGATTTGTTAGAAGACGTGACACTAACTTGAGAGCACACAGTGGAGTTGATAGCCACAGCAAGTTCTTCAGAGGTCATAAAAAGGGAATTTCTAAAAATTGGAAACATGAGGGAAAATACAGGACATAGCCAAGATTAAACATTACCAATCAGATTCGCTTCACCTTTTCATTTTTACTGCCATCAACATATAGAATGAGTGTCTGCCACATAATAAACAACATTAATACCTTGCAGAATAAAATTAGACAAGTTGGATTTCTAAAACACAATGAAAGCAACCCTGAATACTTCTATTGAAGAAAATATACTTTGATTTCTCAAAGGCTTAATGACTTCTACCATTTCATGTGTGACTTCACCATGATTTTTCACACAGCTGATGTAGTAGGATATCTAAGAGAGCTCAATATTTCAAGCCAGTGCAGATTACATGAAGCTCCATGTTTTCCACTGGGTTGAGGATGGAAGGCAGCTTCTGTTTTCTGAATTCTGACATTCAAGACAAAGTTGCTTCTTGACAGACTAACCAAGGGAATCTACAGTGTGCTGACCCCCTTGAAAATAAACACGAGCTGTACAGTTGACATCATCATTCTCCTACATGGCTGTGAAATGAGGACAAATTACGGTTGTCATCTAATGCTTTTCAGGGTGCAGTTTCACAATGGGCATAAGTTTATCAACTCCTGCCCTCTCCCCTGCCACCAGCCTCCTTTGCATCAACTTGGGTTTAAGATTGTTTTAAACTGTCCACGAAACTAACCCCAAAGCCACACACACTGTATTTGCCCATCAGTAGTGTAAAAAGTCAGAATAAGATCCTGAATGCTGAGACCTTTAAGTGTTAGCATCTAAATATCTCTCCTGTACAATACACCTAGGCTGATCAATTCATTTTTTTCTAAGCTTAGTTTTTCTCTGGTTTAGCTCCTCAACGACCTTACAACAGGTTTGGGCAAACTTGTGCCAGTGCTAGAGGTGCAAAAGGGCCGTGTTGCTGGAAGATGAGGAATGGGGCACCATGAAGCTGACCTTACATTAGCTGACATTGATCCCTACGCTGTGCTGCTCAGGACATCTGGTGTGTTCATAACCATCTAAAATAGAGTTCAACTGCCCTGGACCCAGCCAGACCCAGCAAACATTACAAGGATATGTTTAAGGTAAACCCTTGAGTTTTACAGCATTAGCTCCACAACACAGAAGACAAAGACGACTTGCTGTGGCAGAGAACAGACATTCATGCTGTTAAAACCCAGGAGCATAACCTTTCACAGACAGAAGGCTGCAAGAGGAAAAACATACTAAATTAATTCAGGAAGCTCTATTTGCTACTCCCTTGGCAGCCAGTCTGCTGTCAAAATTCTCTCACAAAATTCTTACTAGCCAAAACACCTGGTTTCATATACGAGAATCCAATGGCAGATTCAGTCATCGTAATAAATAAACTTACTGCTTGAGCTATGACTGTCAGTGTTCTCAAAGAATGAATTACCATTCAAAATTTCTCATGTCTTACCTGGCTACATTAGGATGAACATCTCCTTGGGCACAGGTTAAATGATTTAATCTTGCTCCTATGAAAGCCCATAATGAATCTAACCTAAATACTTCAGGGAATGATCTTGCAATATCCAAATAAGGCTGTTGCTTTGTAATGTACTATTACATAAAAAACCAAAACCAATTGTGCCAAATGATTTTACAGATGTGTTTGGCTACATATTGAAACTCTTCTTGACTCTGCCCAGTATTTATTGTCCAAATTGAAAATCAAAAGGAATACTCAGGTAATATAATAATGCATCTCTAACAATGGAAAAGTCAGGGGTTTTGGTATATACAGCTTGCAAAGAAGCAGAGCATGACACTGATCCAACACAACTATGTACATAAATAATATGAAGCAAACTGAAGAAGGAACATAATCTGTTGGATTAATGCTATAAAAATGATTCTGAATAGCAAACAAAACCTATCTGTAAAATGAATGCTAATATTTTAACAGCTGTGTCTCAATCTAACATTACAAACCATCTGTTACATCTACATACCAGCAAAAACACATATACACACAGAGACACACACACACAGACATACACACAGATGTACACAGACACAGATGTACACACACAGAGACATACACACACACAGACGTACACACACACTTGTCAACAGTTGGCTAGGAGGGAAGATTTGCATCTTTGGGCCTCAAAATCAAGGATATTTCCCAGGGCAATATTTAAAACATATTGTCTACTGGCTTGACAACTATTTATTTTTCTTTCCCTCATGCTTCATTTCCAGGAAGGCTACACTATCAGCCTACTATACTAAGCTGTCTTTTGGTATAGTTAATTCTAAAAATTAGCAGGTTGATTCACATGCATAAGTAATTTGGAATGGTTTTCCTGGATGTGTGGTCTACCCTCTGCAAACCCCGCAGCCCCGTTGTCCCACATATGCATTTAGACTAAGATCCAACCCAAATCAAGCTGCACTGTCTCCAAATCTCAGTTCAGCAGCACCTTCCACTTCATTTTACAGAGTTACTCTACTACAGCTGTTACCATTTCTCTTCTCTCATATACCAATTACAGTTTTCAGACTATTTTGATTGTAAGGATTCTCAGGGGATTATATCTGGTTTGGTGATTATTTTCGCCAATTTCTAACACAAGTAAAGCTGCAGTACTTAGTACTCTTCACATGCATTAATTGGCATGTGAGACATGGGCAGATGATGATATAATCCAGATTTTATTCAGGAAAACTTGTAAATTTACCTGGAAGTTTGAGTAAAAAAGCAACAGTGTATCTATCAGCGTTACGGGGGGCTCCACGCAGAATCATCCTGTACTGTTGCCCTCACTGTCAGCAAGTACAATAAAGCCATTACAAAAATAAAATGGGACCCCAGCTAGTTGAATCTTGGGATCAACTCTCTATATTTTGGTATTATGCATTAAATTCTTCCAATGTGCCATCTGCACAGCACGTACAGGTGGACACAAACAATGGGAAAATGAGGTGGCTTTGGGGAAAGTTTTCAGTTTTTGGAAAGAGATTTTTTCTTTCATTATTATAATTCTACAGTGAGTCCATATTGTCTGAACAAACACTGACTCTATTTATTGGGATGGCTTTTTTATCTTGTAAAAGAGATTGTCCATCCCAATATATATTTTTTTTACCCAATTACAGAATTACAAGGGGGCCACTAAACAGGTCTCTCTACTTCATCAGACAATAATACAGAACAGCAAAGTTAAGACTGAGAAAATTTCCCTTTACTCCAACATATTAAATGAAAAATAATTTCTGCTCAAAATGCAAGTTTTAAGATAATTAGTTGATGACTTCAAATTTTAACCCTTTTTAAACCATTAATAATTTTTAAAAAAAACAGGCCAAACGCAGCAGCTGTAAATTAAAATTTAAGATTCATTAGGGGATACTATCCCTCCCATTTAGTCCCAAGTTAATGAGATCACAGATGAACTCTAAAGGGGAAGATAGGGAAAAAGAACTAAAAATAATTGCAATTGTACAATATTTCTCCACTGGACAGGAAGCTGTTATCTGCCTCACAAGTGTCTGAATGACCAACTCTGAAACCCTCATCAAAACTATCAAATTAAGAATAAAACCAAGCTCCCAAAGTTTATTTTTCTTCCCTACAGTTAATAATTTACCAGATAAATATTTGACAGGAATTCCCACAGTGCCTCTGCTTATTTGTTTCTGCGGCACCCTAAAAGCATGCTTGCTTCTCTCAAAATAGATTAAATAATATTTTGCCCTCAAAGGTCCTGAAGTTTCTCCCTGTTTGAGGACAGAAGTTTGTGCTTAGCTCTCTTCTGCATCGCTAACATAGTTTTGGGGAAAATTGCTCCCACAGTGTATCCGGCATGTCTTTGAAACACTCTAGACAAGTAGGACAAGACCTAACACAATAACAGGATTAATAAAACAGTGGGAGGAGAGAGGGGACACGGATGGAAGGAAACAAGGGAAGACAAAAAGATTATGCAACTACTCTGTGGGGTCCCTACATAGGAGATAGACCCAAATTCTTTTCCAGTTAAATAGAATAAAGAGAAGCAAATATCTGTGGGTGTTGTGGAAGAAGTACCTCTTCAAAACGTGTCTCAAACAGTAAGTGACACTCACAAGCCCTGTAAACATACTCCGTGCGGCAGTTCTGCATGGAATATGCTGCAGGGGTGTTTGCAACAGGGGAATCGACACAGAATGGAGTCAGTGGGCTGAAATTATAAAGAGCAGGTCAGATAAATAGAAAAGGCTGCATTAAATTGCTCAGAGATGTAAGCATTTGAGGGTGATGCAAGAGACAAGTGTGTTTTCCCATTGATTGCCTCTTGGAATAATTGTCCAACGCTGCAAAATCCCTTTTATACATATATCTGTGTCTAAAAGGATGGAAAATGCAATTGAGCAAAGACCAGGTGTGTGGCTGTAAGGTAGGGAAGGCGAAGAGAGCTGGAAGCCTGCTGTGATAAGCCCCGTTTGGTTAGCCACAGCAGGGCTCAGCTGCCAGGCAGACCACTCACGAGGGCGTTTCTGCTCTGAAGAACCGTAGAAGTTCACACAGCAGAGCTGGCTTTCCAGCTCCCTTTGTCTTTTAAACCTCAGAAGCAGCAGGATGGGGACAGGATAGTGGATAGGAGGGTACATATGTGCATTTGTTAATGTTTGATGAGTTCTGCTCTGCTGATTTCACTCCTGCTTGGCTCCCACTGCCTCCCACCTCACAGATGAGGACTAACACCCAGAGATCAAAAACGTGTCCTTTAATCCGTCACACTGGCTCCTCTCCGATGGGCACAACAGGTTATGTCAGAGGAATTGGCTACTGCTGTAAGAGAATCGCTAGCCGCAGATCTTTTACAGTCCTGGCTTCAATTCAACACCCCTTTCTTGAGTCCCCTACGTGACCCCGGCTACTAATGGCAACTAGTACAAAGGGAGAGGGGAACCAAAGCCTAAATTTTAAAAGCCTGGAAGCTTACTCTTTCCAGACAAAAGCAACTGCCTCCCATTGTATCAGCAAAAAGTAACTGATGGATCTGAAGAATTATGTCGCCTTCTTGTGATGCCACTTAATTAAGGTTATTCTCAATAACGGGAATAATTTGCCTGTAGTTGCAAAGTAAGACTAAAGAAAATGTGTACTTTTCAGATTCTGAGATTTTTCAGCATTTTAGCCACAAGATTTTGTTAAAGTGCAGCTGGAGCACAAATTTTCAAATCAGACCATTTAAATGGTATTTCTTCTACATGAGGTAAAGACTATTTTTCTGTGAGAACTAGACAGACTATTTGTCATTCAAAAAGCTAGGAAGGAAATCTGAAGACAAAGTAACTGCGCTGTTCTTTAACAAATTTATATCAAACTTTAATTATTTAACACATTCGTAAAATATGCAGATAACATGTCCCAGAAGGCACTATCATGTGACAGACATTTTTGTTTTCCTGATTTTTTTCTCTATTATTGACAGTTAGCATCAAAACTGAAACTCAAGGTCAAACTTTGTTACCATCTTCTTCTCTGCAGTTACATTTCCATATTGCACCTGCCCAGATCAGACCACGATGCTAAAAAATGTACAATAAGAAAGCAGAAGGAATACTCATGAGCAGGGATTCAACTGATGGGTCTGCTGATTCCTAAGGCATATATTCACCCACTCCTCCACAAAAAAGGATGTGCAGATGTTAGATAATTAACAGTATGACTGAATCATTATGAAGGGAAAAAATGTAATAGATGTAAGTTTTCAGAGAAAAATATTAAAAACGTGAACGATGCTTTCGGAACTGTGAGGGGGAAAAAAGCTAAATGAATGGCTGACCAGAATTCTTTCACTGAATTTAAAAAGATGTTTCTCCTTGCTCAGTGCCACAAACATGACAACTTTTGTTCTATAAATCAAGAAACAGGGAATATAAACAAGTTTACAAATTGAAAGCAACTTTTAAAAGATAAATTTCGGGTTTCTACAACACACAAAGATGAACTACAAGGAGCCTTCCTTCCTTCCTTGTTCAAATTCAAATTAACCAGCCCTTTGTGCTTCTGTTCTCTCCTCTCCTCTTTTCAAATTTCCTTCCTCGTTTCCATGGGAACCCCCTCGCTGACAAGCCTCGGAGCAGAGCAAGAGGCCAAGCTTAGCAAGGGGTGTGAAAAGGGGAGAGAGTCAAAGGGCAGAATTTGGCTCGGGAGAATCAAGATGCCAACCTTTGTCACCCCACAAAGGGGGGGGTAACCATAGGAACTAACTCTGCGGGACAGAGGCAGGGAGGAGGAGGGAGTATCATGGCCAAATTCACAAGATGGGAAACAAAATGGAAAGGCATCATTAAAAACACAACGCTAGAACCTACAGTGAAAAAAAAAAAAAGTTTTACAAATTAAAAAAGTTAAAATAAAACTTTAAGGACCAAGTATCCAACTTCATGCTAGTTCTAAGTCCACATCAAATTAATTTAGATGAAACCACAGAGAAACTGGGCAAGATCTGATTCTCAAATCTGACACAAGTGTTTAATGTTCTCCTGAAAAGATGCTGAATCTTCCCGTTGACTTTGATGGGCTCTGAAAATGTTTTCTAAATGCCTCACAGATCATTGGAAGCAACACAGCTTTGGGAAGATTGCTCTTGAGCTATGGCTTCAAACATGCAGAGCCAGCTTACACTAACAGTTCTGCAGAATCTGGAAGACAGTCTAGTCGTTATTGTTACTGCAAGAGCAATCTGACAGAGCAGATTTACATATTAACATGGTATCGCATTCATATACTACATAAAAATATAAATATGGCATACTTTTATTCTTGTACCTTGTAAAAGAGACAGCAGGAGTATGAGGCATGAAACACCTCTATAAAATCACAAATGATACATAAAGGAAAAATATGATCCAATTGTTCACTGTATCTTCAGCACAAAAAGTAGGGAACATAAAAACAGCAGGTGATATGCTTGAAGAAGGAAAAAAAACCCCAATGACAGCAAATTCTTCACATAACACCTTTAACTTCTGTAACTATTTGCCACCGATTTGTCTGGATGCTACAAGAATGTATGAGTTCAGGAAGAAAACTGATAAATTTGTAGAAAAATACATGAAAGGTTACTAACACAAGACATCATTTCCAAGCCAGAAATTGCTGAACATGGAAGAACAGCCTGGGTAGATGTGTGTTACACACCTGGCCTGTTCCATCCAGCACCCATGGTGGGCCGCCGTTGGGTGACAGAGCACCAAGTCTGACCACATCGCTGGTCTGACTTCGTATTGCTGTACTTAGGTTTTTATGTTTATCCATCTCCTCCCCGATTTAATTTCTACTGGCCTGTCTCTTACAACAAATATATTCTTTAAAAGCGTATTTTATTAAACAGTTATTCTTTTGCAGGTCCAAAGTGTTGCAAGATTGAATAATGAATTCAGTTCAAGAGCACAGGGTTCCTCAATGATTAGGGATCTTTTGCAGCCCATGGGCTACTCACCTTCCGTACCAGTTTGGTGCTAGACAGAGGACAAACACTGGCTCAGTCGCCTGCCGAAAGTCACAAAACCCTCCTTAAAACATCTCTTAACGACCAGGATACAAAATGGGGAGTAAGGCAGCAGTGCACAAATGAAGAACATGTGAATCTAAGAAGACTGGTCCTTTGAATGTTAACAACATGCTTTGGTGAATTCTTCTCATACCACAGCACACAACAGCTTCACAGCCAAACAGGAACATCCCATTGATACAAAACTGATTCAAATTGCAAAAGCCATCCTAACTTTCTCTAAAATCACCACAAATGTCTCCCAAAACAAAGAAAAATGCAGCCATACCAGCAAGACAAATGATAAAATGTACGAGAACTGCTCCTTGGTGCTTAAGTTATTTCATGTTTATTCTCATCTTGTCAGTCTGTTGTGGCTTTCTTTTTGAATCTGACTATCCTATAATTGGAACCAGCATTACACACTAGAGAAAGCAAGGAAAATCCACCACTTCCAGGTGACCAGCAGAATAAAAAGTACATCCTAGCCAAGCCACACAACTTTTAAGTAATCAACGGTTATTTACATCACTGCCAACTTTTTGCATAAAAGAACATGTTCTGAAAGAATGGCACGTCAAAAGGACAGAAAACTAAAGAGCTTTCAACCTATTATGTCCGTTCGCAAGTTATAGCTGAGATATCTAAATCTTTGTATCAGAAAAGTGTAAAGGGGGAAGAGAAAGATCTTGCTAGCAACTGGGACTAAACAGAAGTGTTGGCTTGATTCTATAGAGGACACGCTAGATCTCTGCCTTACAAGGGACAAAATCTAAAGCGTGTACATGCAGAATACGAGGTAGCTACGTCAGTACTAACAGAGCTGAACTACATCCTCCAAGTTGCACATACTACTGGATATAAGTAACCTGTACTGCTATAGCATACAATATATAATATAAACACGCTTTTTGTCCCACAGCAACTGCAGATAAGGCTGATTTTGATTAAGGTAGAGAAAAAGCATACAAAGATAGGCATGAATGTCTGTACGCTTGTGGTAGGTAAGAGGAACAGTAAATGGTAAGACCAATATTCCCTTAATGCTCTGGCACAACATTCTTTTGCTTTTGAGTTTACACTTGCAGATATAAAGCTACAACTCACTATAAAGTACACTGTCATTTAACTATACAAAATAAATTCATGTGTGTTCCACCTTTCCTAATAATGCCTCTTTAAGCCTCCACCAGATGCTACAGAATTAGTCACAATGCAGAGCCATCTGCCTCCATGACCCTGAAAACGAGCCCACTGTGAATAGATGTTGATTAAGATGTAGATCATTTACTTTAAACTGAATCATTACATAGAACTAATGTTTTTTTCATATGCTTGCACTAAACTATTAAGGCTAAACTTCGTTTCCATATTTCCAGTTGGATCATCATTCAGAATTAATCTTTTATTCAAGAAAACATGAACATGGTGACAGTCTATCTTCAACGTGCAAGCAGTAGTTTATTGGTTTAACGGAAAAAAACCCAAACCCTACTTCTCTTCATTTTGTCTCTCACTACTAGTTTGCATTTTGAAAATATTCACGTGGGCATCTTGTTCTCATTAACAAACATAAAAGACTAGAAAACAGTATTTCTGAAATTATTCTCTGGAGAACATCTGTTACCCAGGCAAAAGAAAGTCTGAGCTTCTAACACCTGCTGTCTAGCTCTACTATTTGAACACTGATGATCTACATGCAGAAGTTTTAACCCTTGTGTTCTTTGTACTCCTTTTTAGAAAGAAGCATCTCTTTAGTACTCTATTCTTTCATGCTGCTCTGTACAGCACAGCACTAGAATACCTTTATCCACTTTCCTGAAATGCAATGATATGGCTCCTGGAGGAATAAAAAATTAGAGACTTGCCATCGTAATTGCTCACATTAAGCAAGCATCCATTCCACCTTAAAATGCTTAAAGTTATAATTTATATTCCCTTTGGCTGTTGTACTAGGATGGACCACATGCTCAGGTATGATCTAGGTCCACGTATCCCTTCAGTTTGCTGTTGTGGGTGTGGGTACCTCTGCACTGACAAATACCTTCCTCAGTAAATCAGTATTTGACAGGCCGGTTGTCAGAATTACAACACTCTGCCAAACACAAAACACTGCATGCAACAGCAGCCTCAAAGTCCGTCTTCTGCGCATCTGTTCCTGGACGTTACTCTGTCTGGGTTAACTGCTTCAAAAAATTTCTACCCAAGGACAAGCCTCTTTCCCTTTCTTCCTTATTTAAGTCTCTGCCAACTTCAAAGCAGGTACACACACATAGTTGTGTGCTTTATCTGAATGCAAATTACTATCTCACGTGGCCTCTTTTCCTGTCTAAAGAGTCTAAATACTTCAGTATTCATTGAATATTCAATATTCATTCAGATTATCTTGACGTTCACTGGATCTGTGTGTGAAAAGGATGGGATTGGTGGTCCGAATATGGGACCGTCTAAGGCTGTGTTCAAGAAACAGCTTCCTCAGAAGCATCATTTTACAAAATTGTCAGATCATACTAATTTTTGTATGGATCTGCCTGGGGATGGTAACAGCTCTAGTTCTTCCCAAATTGTTCTTACCCACTCAGGATTTCTACCACCTTTGCACAACACTCATGCCTTTACAGGTCAAGATTGAAACCACAAGCTGGTGTGTTTCAAACAGACAAGCCTCAGGTATTCTTAAAGCAAGAATTTCTAAGCATTACATTATCAGGCACTCCTTTGCTCTGCCTGTACTCCGCAGAATCATCTTTGCAATCCTAGCTTTGAGACATTCTGGTTTAACCATAAAACAATCTGAAATCTTTATGTGGCTATTTCTATGGTAAAAATTCAGAGTGGGAGTAAGAGAATTTAAAGCTAATGAAAGAGTAGGCTTTAATCAGCTGGTGCACTGCTTGCATTCTTATGATCTGTACAGTTCCATTGTTCTGTAGGCATCATAATCGTACACACTAAAGAGAAAATTAATCCTTACTGCAAATTAGTGTCTAAGATTAGGGTGCTTACAAAACACCAGCTGATTAAAACCTACTTTTCCATTAGCTTTATATTCTTATAGTTCTACAAGTTTTGGATGCAGAACTGAAGAATACAGAAAGCCAAGGAAAAGTCCTGAGATTTAGGAGGATATAGTGCACAGGAAAAGCAAAAGAAGAGCAGGGGTGAAAAGGAATAAAGATGGAATTAAGGGGGCAAGAAGTTAAGGATTTTCCATCCTACGTTGTCCCCATCCTTGCTGATCAGTGGGAAAGAAAGAAAGATGCTTCCCACTTGCAGCCAAAAAAAATCACTCAGAAACAGAAGAGGAATGGGGCAGTACTACCTCCCAGCTCCAGGGAAGGTAGGAATCACATTCACATAAACCAAGATCAGTGAATTTTGCACACTTCTCCCTGGCCCTTAAGCAAATCAAGAATTGAGAGACAATATTCCATGTTGAGTCCAAACCCCGCTTATCTAAAATCAGCAGTAATATATGCCTGATAGAAAAACTGTTTGAGAAACACCACTAAAAGGAGCCATTTAATACTTGACCTACCTACACTGGAAAAATGTCTAACTCTTATCCCAGATGCTAAGGCTAGACTGGGAATACATATTTATTCCTATGTCTTCTGTAAACATACTCCAGTTCTTTTCCACTTAAAAAAGACCCAAAAAATGAACTAAGACTCAAAAGATCACTGCTGGGAGAAGAAAAAAAAAATAATCTATTGCCACAGAAAAGAAACTGTGCTATGCACACAGAAATATAATTAGCAAGGGTATGCAAATCTTGCAGCACGCCCTCTGCTCTGCAGCAGGTCAATGGCATTATCCTCTGCAAGAATCAGTACAAGAAACCACTAAATTTGAAACAGAGTATGAAAAATCAGGTGTCTGCACATCTGGAGTTGCATATTCTGTGACAAAGTCCATTAACTATTCACTAGATCTGCTTCTAAATATTCAAAACCCCATGACTGGGTAGTTTATATTAATCCAATGATTCCCAGCTGGTGAACTCTGCCACCCTGATGGAGTAGGAGCATATCAGTCAACATTACTCCTCTCCCCTTCCAGCTACCCTCCTCATGCTGCAAAAACCAAATCAGCTGTGGGATAATATTATTTCTCTATTTCCCCCTTTGCATCTCCCAACTACACAGTAGCCAACCTAGCTACAGTGCATCCCTAAATCCCTACTGCTGCTGGGTTTTGATATGCAAAATGGGAATGGAAGTTGTGAGAAAGAGCAAAGGAATAGCATGTTATCTCCTCTGCCCATATGGTGACTGTATCATCTCATTTCTGGAGCGTTTGACCTCCTGTATAATCCCAAAAGACAATGCTCCTGCGTTCACCCAGAGGGACACATTTAGCCCTCAACCATGTCTGGTTCCTGTCCTTTAAAGCCTCTTTGATCCCTTGCATCATTTGTGAGGTCCCATAAAAATCAGGGTAAGAAGAAGGAAGTGCTGGCAGTATATTTAACTGCAAAAATGCTGGCAATCATCATATTAAACCAGTTCCCTTCATCAGTGACAAAAGCTTTAATAGCATGCTCCCAGGCTGCAACAGGCTACCGAGTTATTTGTTCTCTGATACAAATATTTGTCTACAAAAATTGTATTAAGGCAGATAAAAAACACTGCTTGCTAGTCTTACGCATAAGCAAATCCTTCAAGGCCAAAGGAACATTAAGTGAAAAAGGGACAGAAAATAATTCTTTGTAGCAACCATAACCCAAGATATGGATAAACAAGGTCAGATCCCTCAGGGGGACTGGGGTAATTTAATTCCTCGATTGTCACTGCTTCATTCAGCTCACGATCTATGTAACACAGCAAAATTGTGGCAGCAGTGCGGTGCAACATCATCTCAATGTCACACTATCAACACAAACACATTTAGAGGGAAGTTTTACCGGTGTAGCTGAGACAGGCTATGGTAGATGGTTATTGTAATAAAACAACATGTTAGGATATTATAGAAAATTCAAAAAATACCTTAGAATACGTTTGACATGACAGCAGATAAAAGGAATGACCCCAGTGAGACAGGAACCGGGAGGCAACCGGCTGCCGCTGTGCAGTACTGGAGGGCAGGACAGCTCCCTACTCCTGCCCGGACACCTCAGCCTTGGTCACACCAAAAATCCTGCCCTCTGCACCCATCATCTCCCACCTCCATGTGCTATCACGACTAGTGTGTTAGTCCCTGTCAATTGGCACTGCTCCTTTTGGAAAGCAGCAGCTGTCAAATGACTCTTGTTTTAGTCTCTGCTACAGCCAAGCGGATGTTCGCAGCGGTTGGACTGGTGCAACTGGTGTTTGTCCTCTGGGAAAAGAAGTCCCTTCGGAGATACTTGGGGATAAAATAACGCACCAGGCCCTTGCCTGCAGAGAGCCCTCGCTTCAGTCTTCCCAGGTTAAAGCAGGCCTTGCCGATGTAGCACATCAGAAAGCTTAAGGCACTGTCCTTCCTAGGAGTAAAGCCAGGCATAGGAACTGATTACAGTATGGACCAGTGTACACTAAGATGGACTCCCGATGTAATATTTGATTTTTCTTGGTTAAATCAAGATGGTTAATACCAATATGGCTGCAACATAATGAGTCAACATTGATGACGTAACTTATTAGCCTTTATTACAATTATGAAGGAATCATTTCAGCATAAAGTCTCAAAAAGACAACTTGCTGATTTTCTGAGTTTTTGAATAAGTTTTTAAACAGTTCCTTCAAGGAAGCAATCAATGGTATGGGAAGCGAGTGGTAAGACAACAGCTGTAGTAGTTCTCCTTTTTGCTTCCCATTCACTCTTTCTTGTATTGTACTCTTTCAGTACAAGCAAGCTGAATTTTTCTTATGGGTTTTATGAGGAACTGTTGTGAAAAAGTGCTACTGAAAAACTGTGAGAATTACAAGGCCTTCCCCCCCAATACACAAGATGAATCACACTGATTCTGCTGCTATATTATTTTATGCTGGCAGCAATTAGGGAGGGCTTGGGGATGAGAGGTGTTTACCCAAGAATGTCACAATGCAAGTTTTAATAGACTTCATTCAGTTCAAAATTTCAGTGCTCCATCCATTTAACTGCAACATTAAATAATGTATAAAAAGCCAAATAATAACTTCCTTCTTGCTAAGTACAGATTTATGGGGCAATCCAGGCTAATACAAGGAGTGGAAATATACTTATGAAAACCTGTGGCTTTTCATTCTTTTTTTCCTGCTCAAACCCCTAAAAAACTCTGCTAATGGGGGCACAGGCTGCTGCATAGTGAATTTAAGCTTGATGACAGCCTTGTTTCCTTGCACAGCCTTCACCACTTTTCATGAAGCATTCAGACATAGCCCACAGTCCATCCCCAGTCTGAAACCACTGGCCTATATGCTAATTATATAGGCAGAAGGGAGTCCTATACATACACCCACAACACCAACGCACCCATGCTAAGTTTAAGAATAGCTTTGGCATCAAGCTAGTATCTGAATTGCAGCAACACAGTGTTTCATGCAAGCTAATTTAGGCTATTAAGTTGAGCTTTGTACCACGGAGTGCAGAGAAGTAACATTTGTTTCTCAGCTGCTTCTCTCTCTGTAGCAGAAAGCTATTTTACAAAGATAAGAACAATTACACCAGTTATTCTGGCTCAGACTGAGGGTCCATATATTACTGCTTTGCTTCCCACAGTGGCCTTAAACAGACTGTTAGTGAAAGTTACATTTTTGACAGTTCTCTGAAATCATTGGTTTAAACGTGCAACAAAAGCCAGAAGAATGAACATAATGTTGGCCATTCCTAGGAAGCCATGAGCAGGAAAAAGCGTGATTTTATTTATAAATAAATCCCTAGTGTGCCCACATCTGGAGTGGTGTGCCATTCTCATCTCCACACCTCAGCAAGGACAAGGCTAGAAAAACAAGACAGAGAACGGTGACTGAAATTATTACAGGATTGAAGCAGCTGAATTGCAAGAAGAAAGCCCAAACAGCTGGAACACTTCAATTTGGAGAGGAAAAGCCTGGGGGATAAAACTGAGGTCTCCAAAATCACAAGTGCAACAGGATTTAACTGCAGCACAATATTGCACAATACTGGAACAAAAGGGTATTAAATGAAACTAGCAGGAAACTGGTTTAAAACAGGTTAGCGAATAAGCACTTCTTCACATGGTGGCTAGTGAACTGGTTGACAGTATTGTATTCATAAAATAATTTAGAGAATTCATTGATAATAGATCCATTAAATGATACTAAAGGGATAGGCAGGGAGGTACCCTTAACATCCATAATTCAGGGACTGTGGATACTGGGGAAGCACCAGAGAAGCCCACAGACAGGGGGTTGGCATCCCCTCCCTAAATAGTACCTCCTCTTGCATTAGCAGGTACAGAACGCTCAGTAAAATGGACCATCAGCAGGATGTTGCTTACATTCCCCAAATGTTCTCCCAGCCTGTGACAATTTTCCGCTAAGGGGAAGAGCCTGAAGTGGGTTTTTTTCTACCTAGTCACCCTCACTGGCATTATCTTCCAAATCCTGGTCCAGTCTCCTCAAACGTTTTGCACCCATGGTACTAAGAGTTTCAACTCTTCATCTTTGGTCTGACTTGGCTTCTAGCAACTTCATTTGATGGAGCCTAGTTCCTGCGCTGGACGAGACAGTGTATAGTCAAACCCCTACAACCCTCTGCATGCCACTTATGATGGTGGTGGTTGTTGGTTGGGCTTTTTCTGTTATAAAAATAGGCTAAAGCACCCTGCCATAGTCTATCACTCCCCATATGGGATATGTTCCACAAGCCTGTGGCCATTCTTCCTCTCCTTCTCTGGACCTCTTTCAGTTCTAAGTAAATTTTTGAGATTGCTCACAACACTCCAGCTACTTGTGACCCACAGGATTATATAACACCACTGTAACATCTGGTCTTTATTCTTTTCCTAATTATTCCATGTCTGATTTGCCTTTTGGCTTTCTTAGTGCTCAGTCAAGCTTTCAACTCATATTTCAATAGAACAAACCATCATAAGTTTGATGAAATAAGCTGACCACCACCATTGATGTGAAGAAAATTATTCCCCCCAACACATACATATTTATCACTTTGAATTTCCTCAATAATTTTATGGCTCAACGTATCTCAAACATAATCAAGATCTTTACAATTCTTCATTCTGATTTGACCTTAGCTTTAAGTTACTCACAACAGTATCTATAGGCTTTCTCATCTTACCGCTAGTCTTCTCTTTTAGATCATTTAAGAAAATACTGAACTGCAGATCCCAAAAGCCTTCCACTGATAATCTACTTCCACCCCAAGAGGTGACCATCTACTTCTCCAGCCAAAAAACCAAAACCCACTATCTCCACACCTCTGCAAGCCAAGTCTCCGAAGTCTTCAATCCAGCTGGTTTCATCATTTCCTTTAACATCCTAAACTCCACCTTTCAAAGTGAAACAGTTTGTACACACCTAATTGTTCACACTGTTATCCTATTAAACTTGATGACTTGCTTTGACTTCATTTTATCTCCTTACAGTTAGATCTTCAAAGGTCCTCAGAACTTACCAGAACCAATTCTAAAATAAAATTCATTCCTGTTACTAGGTATTTAGTGTAATTGGAATCCCAAGCCACATCCAAATCAGCCATTGCAATGCAAGTCCATAGTTCTTTCAAACAAAGCAAATTTAAGGGTAAAAATCTCTATTTTCTTCTTACAGTAAAAAGCCTGTCAAGTCTGGCTCACAACTCTTACATAGGAAGACTACATGAAGGCTTGGCTTTATATTACTTAGCAAGAAGAATTAAATTAAGTTCCTATATTGTCAGGAAGAGCATTCAAAGATGAAAACATATGATTACTCTTTCTATTCTCAGTGTACAGCAACACATATCTACCAGCAAGGATCCCCAAGCATTTCAAAAATACAAATAAACCTAATCGGCACAAATCTCTCATGAAAATTTGAACAGGCTGACAGCAAGACCTGCCTAATATTCTGAATTTCCATCAATGCTAGTCATATCACAGAATACCAAGTAAGGAAACTCCTTAGGAAGGGTGGCTGGATAGAGAACAGACTGAAGTGAACTTAAAAGTCTTGTATAAACTAGACTATCGATAATAAGAGACAAAGCGTGTGGTTGAAGCCCCATCAAGAAAGTTCTCCAAAGAAAGGTTTGACAAATATCAGTGAAAATGTGGGGTTTTTTTAAAAAGGAAAAAATAATTATGTGTAAGTCCAAGAAAGGTTTTTGGGAATAATGGCGACAGTAATAAGGTACCATTATAACAAAGAAAGTGCAAGTCTAAAAGCTTGACTGCCTGGATATAGAACAGAAACAGGTTACCTAAATTGTCTGCAAGACAACAGACATTCTTGCAGCTAATAAATGAGCAATTTCCATTATCTTCATAGCATGTCTTACTATTCTCATTTTCTTCACACCAAATTTTAGGTGAGTAAGAAAAGGCCAAATATTACAAAGCCATCAAAGAACATAGTCTTCAGAACTAAAAACCATCTACTCATTGTTCAGTATGCTATTTTTCTGGCATTTAGTTAAGTGACAGACCATTCAAGATATGCATTCTTGATCTGTCTAAATATTTAAAGCAACAGACTAACATACAAACACATCCAGAGTATTTCACATTCAGTTATACTAAATTAGGCAAATTTTGCAGTCATAGAATATTTTAGTATATATTACAATACATCTTATGTAAGTGGTATCTGGCTTTACATTTAAATCATTAATTATCTTGATTTTTTCATTTTTATTTCTCATAGAAATATCTTCCTGGATTGTGTTACCAATTATTTGTTAACAAAAGGTCAAAACCATAATATATTGCTGAAAAAAGTAGTCTTACCTCCATTGCTAATGCTGCTGTTTGCTGGTCATAATGATTTAGAAGATTAGGCATAAAAGTGGTATTGTAAGGCAGATCCTGGCACATCCGCAAGATGATGGGCTCACAAGAAAACAAACTGTGCCCTCTTGTGTGCCCCACCAAGACATCCAAAAGCCAAAGGTAACAGAACATCCAGCTAACAGCCATCCTTCCACACTGGGAATGGGGCCAGTTACTGAGCCCAGTCAGAAAGCTCTTTCAACTCCTCATGTACCCTCAGATTTCACTTCAACGGTGATATTTTCACTCCTCGTTCAAGGTTCTTCAAAACTGGAATACTCTTTGTATACAACATTCTTAGCTCGGACCAGAAGATGATGTGTTTGAGACAGACGTGTGAGAAATCTTGCCTTTTCTTTTCTCAGTATTATATAGCATGCATTAGGTTAAGGTATTAAAATGTTTAACCACATTCCCACACAATTGACCCCATCGTGACAGAACAGCAGTTGAGTTATGTTCTTCTTTTGTTAGGTAACCTAGAATAAAAAACACAACAAACAGAATACAGTAAAAAGCCTTGTAATTGATTAAAAAATTTTAGCTGTAAATAGCCTGGCAGGCAAATTGCTTCAAGTTCTCACATCCAAGAGGGTCCCTTGACAAGTTTAAATCCTGGTTTCAGACTATTTCTGGTGGAAAAAAAGCTGGTATGGTCTAAGACTCCACCCAAAAAGGATGGTGAAAATAGGGAATGTATTTACTATGAAGAAAATATTTTTAGAAAACCCCACACTTTAAATTTAACCATGTGAGCATTACAATTGTTGACCACACTGAAACCAAGCTATTTATGACTCAGCATCTGCACTGGTACATTCACATCGATAGCATCTCTTTAGTTGCATGGCCTCGTAACTTCTGCTGAATAATTATAAAACAAAAACAAAACAGTCACCACCACTGATACACAAGTCCCAACTTGCAGGAGTGAAGACTACTGTTCTGCCCAACAACCTGCAGTCATGGTTTGGCTACCCGTGTTCAAATATGTAATTTCAGTCTAGTTGTAAGCAGCTTTTTTGTTGTCTCTAACCCATTCTACTTGCACGCATATCTCATATCTTCCTCTCCAGAAACCATCGTAACAGCTAAGGATTAGTCAGAAGACAGCATCCTTTGGGCACTCCTTTCTCCACACACTTGTGAAGATGGAAATTGCAAAGGTAGCTACGCTACGGTTGCTCTGCCAGTTCCACTCTACCTATAGAGCCACTTTAAACAGCAATCATTCCCCAGGGCTGGATCTGCATTTTCTCAGCGCTAAGGGGCCGGAGTGGAACAAGCAGAACAGGGACTCAGCATATCGTGCTCATTGACTGGAGAAACAAACTCTGAAATTGGAGGCTAAAGCATGGAAAAAGTTGACAGAGACGTAAGAGTACAGAGAGGCCCTTTGGTTAAAACAGTTTTGTCATACAGCAATGAAAGTTGCAAAATTCAATCTCTAACCAACTGCTTTAAAAAAAATTATGGTTAAAAAAGGTAACAGAAATTTAGAAATTTTGTGTGAACCAGAAAACCCCAAGTACTCCATCAATATTCCCAAGAGTAGGCAATCACAAATTTGAACAGGCTTCCAGTCTTGAGAGACTAATGTTTTTCCTTAGATATTCAGGAAGAGAAGTAATTTCTACATGTCAGAGAGGGAAAGTTTTTCCTTGGTCCCTAATGCAAACTTAGTGAGAGATACGAAAGAGTTAATTACCACACTTCTGCTGGTATCAGCCGATCAAAAAAGTGATGTATGCACACTTTTGTTTACACAGGCCCATCTTATGGTCAGAAAAATTAAATAGCATATACCTCTTTAAACCCTCAGATACTTTGTGGGTTGGACCAGATAATCTTGAGGGGTTCCTTCCAACCTAAACAATTCTCTGCTTCTCTTTAAAATCATGTGCAGCAATGGTTTTGGCTGTAGCTGTTCAAGACAGGCTGGTAAAAACAAACATGCAAATAGGAAAAAGACCAAGATGCTAAACATAACCATGTTAAATTAAGTTCATTGACAACTTGCTTTCACAGGCTGCTTACTCTCTCACAGCTATTGACAGGGAATCCATGTTTGAAGCAGCACTGAAATACATAAAGAATATAAATAGTAAAACTGTTCCAAACCTAGGGAAAATAAAACATGACCAAAAAAAGCAGGAAAAAACCTATCTACACCTTAAGTTAGGTGGTAGAACTACCCAACACAGCTCAAATCACAGTGCCTTGCTTATATTCTGAAGCAAGTGTTGCTGTGAAGAGCAGTCAACACACTGAATTTGAAAGACCAAAATTAGCTACAATATCTAAGACATGCTACATCTAACCACATCTGATTTTAGTCCAATTTCAAGTTCATATCACCCTGAAAAGCTGTGTCCTTCTGATCTAAGGAAGTCATTTCTCAGACTTATTTTTTAAGAATTTGGCACCTCTCAAAAAACCCAAAGACCTGAACTATCCCATCTTCCAGGCAGCATTACTTAACCCTGAAGACTTCTGCATATTCTCACATCCTGACCAGAAGATTACAAGTTATAGACAGACAAACCCAATTCTTCCTTACTTTTGTCCAAGGTGCCTAATCCCCTTTGAATCTAGTCCTTTGATCTGAACATGTTAACAATAGTTCCCCAAATTCAGGAAAAGAAGTCTTTTCAGTTTCTCACCATCTCCAGAACACTGGTTCAATTAATTTTTTTCTTTGTTCCAAACACTTCAGCCACCAACTCCAAAAGACTTTATACAACAACTTTAGTGAAGTCAACTTTTAGTGTGGATTAGCAATTGATTTTTTAGCATGTTCCCTGTAATTTAGGTGCTATCCCAGCAGTGATCAGTAGATAACGCTTCATAAGAGAGGTTCAGAAGCAAAATAAAATGAACTGTACTCACACTGGTTATTCTGTTAAAGTTAGAAGCATAAACATTGGGCAAATCCAGGTCAGGATCTAGAGTCTTGGGAAAAACTCCAAGAACACTTTACACAAATCATCATATTAATGACATTCAAAGTAGAGACTCCAAACAAAGCCACCCATCTTCTGACTTCCCCACAGCCTCAAACTGAAATAAACACGGAAAAACCTAGACTCAATAAGCCACAAGAAGTTTTAACTGTGCAAAAAGCAGAACAAAAGTCATCATGTCCTTTCAGGACTTTTCCATTTTATTACTATATAATATCATAAAGGAAATTAAGAATAGATTTACTAGATCCAGAAAAGAATACCAAATTATATAGCCTAGTCATGCAGTGCCCTTTCATGGAAAAAAAAAAAATAAATCTCAGTGAAATTAAGAAAAAAGACAACCCTACCATTGCGAAAGGAGACGAAAGTTTTGCAAACAAGCATATAGATGACCTATTAATTGGTGTAGACAGATGAATGCTGTAATAAGCAATCTTTAGTGTCAAGAGAGTTTCTTACCACAAATCCAGTTCTGTATACTCTTTGTTAAGCCTCTACATATGAAATTTTGTGGTTATTTTTATATGGATATAAAACCAAAACACTTTCGATGACACTGGGGATAAAAGAGGAGGAGGGGATACCTACCCGTCTACCCCAAGGCACTGCAAAAAAAAGCTGCAGGCAAAAGGGGTAGGAAACAGCTAGTTTGTTAGTGTGGTTATGGATTTATACATTATTTATAATCATAAGAAGCCCATCCAATTCCTGCTCTAAAGGATAAATTAAGACATGCATAGATGACTATTATAAAGAATGAAAATTGTGAAATTAAAAGGGTTGATTCCCACAAGTGAATTTTTTTTTTTTCCAATAATTTTTGAAGTTACCAAGGGGGCAATAAGTGGGGGGGTGGGCAATGAGAAGAAAGTCATCAGACTTTAGAAAGAAAGTATGTAGGGGGATTAATTCACAGTTATCTGTCCCAGAGAAATGGGGTGATAAAACATCAAACTAGACTCCCATACAAGTGAGAAGACAAGAAGAGAATGTCACCTTAGTCATTCCCCACCCAATTCTGATCACAGAGAAAGGAAAGGAACTCACTCGTTGCACACAAGCACTGGCAGCGTTTTCCCAACCCATTCCCACCCACATGAAGGCACAAAAGGAGAATACATTATTCTCCCAACTCCATTTTAATTAGTCAGTGGGAAAGAAACTCCAGTGCTGTACTCCCCTGTTCCACTTCTGTTACATATTAAGGGAGAACCACAACTATAATCCCCCACATCCTTTATTTCAATTAGGAGCCCATGGAGGAAAGAGGGCACACACTACACTCTCCCACTCTTCCACGCTCCCCCTCACTGTACTACAGCGCAGAATGAGAATGAAGAGACGCAGTTTCTCCTCTTCCCCTCTCCCTCTGCACAGTGACACCACGACAGCCCCTGCTCCCCTCCCCGCAGGGAGGATGGAAAGGCACAAACCCCTTCTGGTGAGATTCTCCACATATATGGAGGGACAGGTCTAGCATCTCGCTCCACTTGAGTTCATATCGCATGGCAAGCTGTAGGAACTGGAGGGGGAGCTAGTTATCGTCCCTTAGATTGGAAGAGGAGGTAGGGCGCAGGCTGAACTAGCATCCCCTTTTCTCTGGAATCCTCACTGTGTTTTAAAGGCAAAAGGAACAAGTGCACATGCAGGACTAGCATCCTCTTGGATTCCTGCTGCGTTGCAAAGGAAAAGGAAAGATATATATGTACATGAGACTAGCACCCCTTCCCCCTGCGTCCCCACGGCATTGCAAGAGGAAAAGAAGGACAGAGCTAACATCCCCTTGGGTCCCTCCTGCACGGAAAAGGGGGAGGGAGGCGCGCATGGGACTAGCATCCCTTTCCCCCTGGGTCACGGCTACCGCACTGCAACATGAAAAGAGGGAAGCGTGGGACTAGCAGCCTCTGGGGTCCCCAATGCACTGCAGAAGAAAAGAAGGGGCGTGTGTGCGGCGGGGGGAAAGGCACCCTCTCCTCCTCGGGTCCCCGATGCACTGCGAGGGGAAGGACGGAGAGCACCTGGGACTCGCATTCCCTCCCCTTGGGTCCCTAATGGAAAGGGAAGGGAAACGCATGGGACGAGCATCCCCTTCTGCTGGCTCCCCAGCGCACGGATAGGGATCGGGAATGCCGGGGACCAGCATCTCCCGGCCCCGAGGCGCTGCTGAGGGAGACGGGGTGGATTCAGCACCTCCATGTCGCCCAGCGAAGGACAGGACTAGCATCCCCCGTCCTTCGACCGCCCGCCGCATCGGAGCGGGGGACTTAACCCTCCGCTCCGCTCACTCCCCCCGCCCAGAGGACGCTTCATGGCCGCCCCCCACAGCGCCGTCTCCGGGAGCGGGTGTCTCTGCCCCTTAGCGAGCGAGGTGGCCGCTATGGGGGTGAAAGAAGGACATCCCTGAGGGAAACCCCCTGCCCATCTTCCCATCCCGCCCCCCTCCGCGCCTCCCGGGGCCCAGGTCCCCGCCGTTACCTCAGCGCGGGGTCCCGCCGCTGCGGCCCCGTTTCTCCCCTCAGGTGGCGGCGGCGGCGGCGGGAGGCAGCGGCCGCGCCTCCTCGCGCCCGACCCCGCCGCAGCGCTCGCCCCGCCCCGCGCCTCCGCCCCGCCCCCTCGCGCCGCCGCGCCCCGCCCCTCTCCCTGCCGAAGCGAACGAGCCAATCAGAACGAGCCCGAGCAGGTTGCTAGGTAGATCGGAACCTGCGGCTGTTCTGCCTTCCCGACCCCCGCCGGTAGGATCTGATTGGCTGGCGCTCTCCCGGGGGAGGGGCGCGGGAGCCGGTTGCCATAGCGACGGGAAGCGGCCTGGCGGGAGGAGGAAGCCGCGCCGCCCGCGGGCGGGAGGAAGCAGGTGAGGGGCGGCCCGGCCCGGCGCTGGAGCCCTCAGGGAGGCCGAGCTGGGGGGTGACGGAGGTTTGAGGGGACACGGGGGTGGAC
Organism: Strix aluco; assembly: GCF_031877795.1. NCBI lineage: Eukaryota > Metazoa > Chordata > Aves > Strigiformes > Strigidae > Strix > Strix aluco. Next base: position 130,925,474 of record NC_133933.1, read on the forward strand.
GGGTCCCCTGGGAGAGCGTGGGGCACACGGGGGTGGGCAGGGCGTGCGTGGGGATGGCGGTACAACTGCCGTGGGGCGCGAGGGGACAAACGCTGGGGGGACAAATGCAGTGTGGCGTGGGGAGGGGGATACAAATGCAGTGGGACACATAGAATCATAGAATGGTTTGGGTTGGAAGGGACCTTAAAGATCATCTAGTCCCACCCCCCTGCCCTGGGCAGGGACACCTTCCACTAGCCCAGGTTGCCCAAAGCCCCGTCCAACCTGGCCTTGAACCCTTCCAGGGAGGGGGCAGCCACAGCTTCTCTGGGCAACCTGTCCCAGTGCCTCACCACCCTCACAGGAAAGAATTTCTTCCTTAGACCTAACCTAAATCTACTCTCTTTCAGTTTAAAACCGTTACCCCTCATCCTATCCCTCCCCCCTGATCAAGAGTCCCTCCCCCCTTTCCTGTAGCCCCTTTCAGTCCTGGGAGGCCGCTCTAAGGTCTCCCCGGAGCCTTCTCTTCTCCAGCTGAACCCCCAACTCTCTCAGCCTGTCCTCACAGGGGAGGTGCTCCAGCCCCCCAAGCATCTTCATGGCCTCCTCTGGACCTGCTCCAACAGTTCCATGTCCTTCTTACCCTGGGGGCCCCAGAGCTGAACACAGCACTTCAGGGGGGACAGTGGAAAGAGAGGAGGGTACAGACACCACAGAGCATGTGGAGAGGGTAACAGATTCAATAGGATGCAGGGAGGGAGTCTGACAGGAAGATGGAAGACCCTAGTATGCACCAAACATGGCCCATGCTGTGAGGAAGGGGGTCTCCAATGCACTCAGTGGAGAAGTGGGGGACGTTAAGGCACAATGGGCCTGGGGTCTGCCCATCTGCCAGCACTGTCAGGCCAGGGGCCCGAGGGGATTGTTGTTGCCTTTGGGTCCTGGGAGAGATTTCAACATGTGAGTGGAAGGAGTACTTAGAAATATTAATGCTCAGAGGGACTGGGCATAAAGACATCATGCAATGAGTTTAAACTTGATAATGTATGGAAAAAGCACTGGTATCTACGGACACAAGTACTGAGCAGCTGGGGTTTGCTACCAGCTTTTGAAGTGGGGTGGGGAAAGCTATCGGGGCATCAGAGGACATGGGGACACTGGGCAGTGTAACTGCTGCAGGACTAGGGAAGTTCTGGTGGAATCTGAGGTAAGAACACCATGGATCATCCAACTGTGTAACAATATAAATCCCACGAGGTTTGGGGTAGAAAGGGAAATGCTTTATTCTTGAGGGATAAAAGGGACCTCGCTGTTGTTTTATTTAGGGGTGAAAGGGTGTTAAGGATCAATACTGATCAGTTCCCCTGGGTGTAGTGTCACTGGGACTATGCAGTGCTGTGACAGGTCCTGGGAGGACATTGGCCCTGCAGAACACAAGGAGACTGATGTGGATGGAGCAGGAGTGGGAGTCAGTGCTTCTGGGCTCAGAGCAGCTCCTGGGGAACGTCTGTAATGAGGACACAGAGGAGAGCAGTCAGGTATTGACACCACCAGGGAGGGGAGATTGCTGGGTTTATTGAAGACCAAAGAGGGTACCTGAGTGATGCTGTGGAGTAAAGGCAATAGGATAGGATAGTTCCAGTTGGAAAGGACCTACAAGGATCATCTAGTCCAGCTGTCTGACCACTTGTGGGCTGACAAAAGTCAAAGCATGTTGTGAAGGGCATTGTCCAAATGCCTCTTAAATGCCCAAATGCCCCACTGACAGGCTTGGGACATCGACCACCTCTCTAGGAAGCCTGTTTCAGTGTTTGCCCACCCTCTCAGTAAAGAAATATTTCCTAGAATCTAATCTGAACCTCCTCTGATGCAGCTTTGAGCCATGGTTATAAAGAGAGTGGGTATGGAAGTTAAAGCAGCATGGAAAGGGCATCAGTAGGGGACAAGAGTATGGAGGAGCACAAGGGATTTGAGGTCTGTGGGTCAGTGGAGCATATCACCTCTGGGATGGAGGTACCGAGGCCTTGGTGGGCATCATGGAGCAGCGAGGAAAGCAGAGTTAGTTATTCGCTGCCTGGGGTAAGGAGGATCGTAGGGGCACTCAAACCTTGGCTTCTTGTGCACAGAGATATTTCTAGCACACCCTGGCAGGGGTAAGGGTGTTGGTCTGGTGCAGTGCAAGGTGCACAGAGGTGATGGTGCTATGGAGAGGCAGAACTATCAGTGACACAAGGTGCTGCAAGTGTTTGGGTTTATCAGTACCGTGGCGATGCCGTGCGCTGGGGTTTATTGATGCTGTAGCATTGGTACCACAGAGATCTTCGATCCCCTGCGTGAGGGTCACAGGGCCTTCCATGGGACTGGGGACAACCGTGAGAAGACTAATGCGGTAGTGGGGAACACTGGCAGTACCCTACAGTCAGAGCAGACGTGTTCACTGAGGGCAGGGGCTCACTGTGCAACGTGCAGGTGACAAACGTGGAGGGCTGGATGACAGCAGTGCTTTGCAGCTTGTGGGTGGGGGCTAGCTAGAGAGAAAGCAGGAGCGCAGTATTGGCCTCCTTGCTGTAAATCATTGCAAATGTGCACTTAGCCTCCTGCCCTTCTCCTCTTGCCATCTTTTTACGTGTCCCCCTACATCTGAGGGTCTGTTTCACATTATCTTTCCCACCCAGAGCTATCCTCTTGAATTTTTCCATTTTGAGTGCCCTATAGTTTGGCCTACATTCTAGATTGTTTTTCTGTTACTGCTGTTTAAAGCATTTCTCCCATAGCATCAATCATCACACTGTTTATTGCCGACATAACAATTTACAATAAATATTACTTTCCTGCCTGAGCTTGAGATTGATTCAGTTAAATTCTCTTTATTCACAACTGAACTCGTCGACTGTGCCATTGTCGTCACATGGATTAATGTGATTAGGCTCTTTCTCTGCAAAATGCATCCTTAAACCTCAGCGTGCACCGGGATCTGCTGAACCACAAGGGCTTACTGCTAGAGAGATGTGGTCAAAAACATTAACAAAGCAGGTCTGCTTCTGAAGGACTTGTTTGGAGTATGGTTTGCACAAACCTCTGGAATGTCATTCCAGAGGGTTAAACAGAGATTAACCCAGCTAAAGGAAATTATTCCAATGCCCTTAGTTAATATGATATGATCATTATGTATTGTTAATCTTTCTTAAATGCAATCGCATTTTTTTAAACCAGGGGCTAGACCCAACTTGTACTGAAGTCAGTGAAAGTATTTCCATTGGCTTCAGCAGGATTTCGTTCTTGAGATTCTCTCACTGCTAGACAACACCATCCGTGTTTCCTGCACTGGGAAATTATGTATACCTTCTTCATACATCTCAAAAAGCACAAATTTCTTGGATCCCTGCTCATTATATCCTTTCATTCAAACTGTGAACCATTCCTATGTACTCTCTGGCTATAGTAACCCAGGAAGTTTAACTCTTTTTTAACATTTGCCCTCTGCCAGGCTCACCTGCTCTCTGCAAACTGTGTAAGATAACTGCTTTGAAACATCTGGAGATCTCCAACCAACCTGGTGTGATGTTCATCAAACAGCTTGAAAACACTGTATATGCTCACAAAACTTCATCTTGCCCCCAAATCCCTTTTGCACTGGTATTTACTATGCCTGCCCACCTGCTCCTACATTGCCTTTTTATTTTTCCTAGTAGAAGGATAATGGATAATTTTTTTGGCATCTTGTGTCAATAGCTTTTCCTCTTTGGGTAGTGAACCAACATTTTCCTTATTTAAAGTCTGATTTCTTGTTAACCTCATCTCACATCTCTTGCTGGTTGAATGTTTTCAGATCAGCTGAGCTTGATGAATTTCATCCCAAGATACGTGAAGAACGAGCTGGAGCAATCTCTGGAATGTTATTTTGGGCAGCCAGTCCAAAGATAACAACTATTACAGAAGAAAAGTGGGGCCCTGGCTAAACAGCCTGACAATCGCTGCTCTGCACAGTACACCAGCTGCTTTTTAATGCGTACTGAGCAAGCTGCTGCCGCCGCCTCAGTATCACGTCATAGATTAGCTCTGATCAGAGTTACTCTAGGCTCTTGAAGAAGCCAGATTAGCTGTTAATCCTGCTAGGGATAGAGAGTTCAGGGTGAAGACAAGAAGCACAGGTTTTCCTTTGGGGAACAGGCAGCTGAACTGTAGTTGGTAAAGCAAGTCTCTTCTTAGGAGGCTTGCAGTCCAATTTTAGGCTAGCTGCATGTCACAGGTGAAGTGCTTCTATATTTTCTAATGCTTTTGGCTCCTCTGATGCATCCCATGAAATTCAAGGCCACCTAATAAGTAAGCACACCGAGTCCCAGCATGTACAACGTGCCTTTGAGGAACACACAGCATGCTCTAAAGTGACGTTGCACACTCCTGACTTCACCAAAGAATTCCTCCTGCAAACACACACCGCTGAGGTTGGCCTTGGGGTTGCCTCCCTCCCCTCATCGTGATTTTGAGTGTAGCTGGGGAGATGAGGAGCAGAGTGGATGGTGGTTGTGTGACAGTGCTACCAAAGGGGTGGCGAGGGAGGAGTGGCAGGCTGGCACACCTTGTACAAAGTTAAAATATTTGGCTACACTCACCTTTTTGCCTGATGGTACCTGCTTTTGCAGCCCTATTTACGCATCGTGCTTGAACATCAAGTGCAATTCAAGAAGTTTTATGGCATGGGCAGCTGGGAATATGACTTCTGCCAGGTGTGCTGTGAGCCACAGTTTTGGCACAGAAAGTGAAGAGGGTCCAGAGGCACAACTGCCTCTTTGGGCTACGAGCTGCGAACACGCCAGCTCACGGAGGTGCTTTGTGAACGCAGCACCAAGAAAGCATAGGGAAATGGGAACATGAATCCAGGGTTGGGAGTGTGCTGCAGCGACAACTGATGGTTTTGTGACTAATGGAGAAGGTTGTCCCTGAAAAACAGGACATGGTTGCCTGAACCTGTTTTTTTGGCAGTGGAACTGTTTCTCTAGCTTGTAATGTTGTATTTCTGTGCCTTGAAAAGGGCAGGGGCCTTGCAGAAAAACAAAACAAAACCAAACCAACCCAGTAAGTGATCCCATTGCAATGTGTATTCCAAATGCACCTACTCAGTTGCACAAGAAGCCTCTAACATTGGCCAACTACAGAATGTGAGAGTTTGAAACCTTAGTAAGTCTTTTAGCTTTTGGTGGCTTCTCTCTGGGAAGTTAAAATTGCAGTATGCAGACAATGAGTTATTTAAGGATCTTGAGAAAAAAAAAAGAGAGAAAGAACTCAGATTCTTGTAATGAACTTATTTCCTAACCACGGACCATATTACATCACCAGATGCAGAGAGAGAGATATAACAGATTTTTCATTTTTTTCTTTATTTTTCTTTGATTCTGGAATAACTTAGGAAGGAAAGGGAGGAAAAACTAATCAAAAAGGTGATGTGCCCAGACAGATCCTGCAGTGGGTTTTGAAGATTAATCTTCCATTAATATAGACAGGAATTGTGTCTGGGTAAGGAATGGGGGACTGGGCTTTCATGAAGATGTGTCTTGTGAGCCTCAGAGCTGTATTAGCTAGAAAAGTCCTTTTGCTGTGTGGGTTTTGAACTGCTTGGGTTCAGGGCAGGCTGGCAACACAATATTGGAGTTACTTAGTGGATCTGCCTTTTCTTTTCTTCCAAAAGTCCTATTATTCACCTTGTCACTGTGAAGCTTTAAAACGATCTGAAGTGTTTACAGAAAAATTGCCTAATAACTATATGCAGGGAACTGAGATATTTTTTTAATGTGGTAAAGAAATGACTTGGTTTTCAGGCTGCTGCAGCTTAAGCCTGCAGTCTGGAAATTGGATGCCTGAGGTGAGCAATGACATTATCCTGCTGAATCCAGCTGCAGGATAGAAGATGAAGGAAAAAAAAGCTTTTCCTATGTTTGGGCAAGAATTTATGAAGAAATTACTTTGTCTGAACAAAGTCCAGTTATTGGGTGTTACAAAAAGGAAGGGAAAATTTTGTTAAACGTCTGATTTACTTCATGTAGAAATTTTTGTCTAAAAGAGCAGCACAGGCAGCCCAAACCATCAAAACCAATCTGTCTAACACAGGACCCTGAGAGATTTCAGTCAATTCTGAACCATTTTGGATTTCATTCTTTCAGTTAAGTGTTACAGAAACAAATTGGCCCTTTGAGACTTGGCATTATATGCCCATCAAAATCAGTAAAAACCTAGCTAGTGTCACTTAAGTAGATGCACGAATTATCTCCATTTTTTAGTGGCAGCAACTGGAAAGAGAAATTTCATGTACTTTCTAGCTTGCTGCAAATACCCTGTTGTGATCATTCATGCAGCAAAAATCAAAGGCGTATTCAATAATAATTGTGATGGGGAAGATCTACTTAATTATTAAGTATTTACATTCCATTAGTGCACTGAGGTTCCATCAGGAAATCTGGCCTTTTCTGTCACTGTTACTGTGAGTATATAAAATAAAAGCCCTTACCCTAACTGATTTTCAGATAATTTTACTTGTATCATTGCTATGCTGTGAAATCATTGGATTCCTTCTTAAACTTATTTTTTTTCACTAACATGCTATAATGGAGTAGCACAGAGATAATGTTGGTCTTTGTTCTGTTCAATTTTGCAGCCGTAGGTGCTGCTGAGACATCAGAGGACCCACCATCTCCCATACCTATGGCATTTGCACCTCCTAGAAACATGGATGGCCCCAAGCTACAGACCAAGATGAGCACATGGACTCCACTGAACCATCAGCTCATGAATGACAAGGTAAGTTCTGTGCAAATGGGTCAAATTCATAAAATCATAGAATTGTTGAGGTCGGAAGGGACTTCTGGAGAACATCTAGGCCAGCTCCTCAAGGCAGTGTCAGCTAGAGCATTTGCTCAGGATCTTGTCTAGTCAGATTTTGAATATTCTCAAATCTTAAGGCCAATTCTCAGGTTCACTTCACAAATTCTCAAGTGGCAGAAAATTTAACTTATGCTTTTGCCTGTGTAGATCATAAGTAATGGAACAAGAACTTAAAGATTTTGTTTACTATTAGAAGTATGTATATATCAAACACACATACAGTCTTTATTATGTATACATATATATATAAAAAACCTAATATGTAAAAACTGAAAGTTCTAATGTATGTTGTTTAAAGCATACAAGTATTTAGTTGAAGTATTGTTATTTTGCCAAATTAGTAGTCTTTGAACAAAAAATGTGTATTCATTTCTCAGTGAAAGTTGCCAAACCATTCGTCTTTTGCAACAGAAGACTTCAGTTTAACCCCAGAGCAAGCTGAGTATCAGTGTAGGTGTCCAAGTGGCTAGTGTCCTCCATCTCAGCGCGTAGGAAAGGCTTTAGTACCCCTGCTCTGGCTTCTCTGCTAAACCCAGCACTGACGAGGCTAGCTTGATATTTTGGAAACTGAAGTGATGCACTCAATTTATAAATAACGAGATGCATTTCCTAACCTCCCACTCTGTATACTATATCTGGGATCTGCTAACATAACTGTGGGGTTTTTGGCTCCTGCATCACCAGGAGCATAATCCTCCTTCAGAATTCAGTTTAAATTTCTGTTGATGATTCATAGAATTTAATCCAGAGTGGGCCATTACATCATGTAGCCTGGCTTCCTGGATTTTTTGGGCCCTCTTGTTTTAGACAGTTCTCCTGGTCTTGAGCTCAGTAACTGGAATTTGGCTAAAACATATCTTCCATGAAGGTATCCAGACTTCCTTTGGGGTTAAGTACCTTCATTTCTTATAAAATGAAAATTTCATCACTTCCCTAATAATTTTCACATGATTAATCCCCTGTACCATGAAAAGATGAAACCTTGTCTCCTGTCTAAATACTTCTAGCATTAGCTTCCATCATTTAAATCTTCTCCTCCAAGCTTATTAAACTCTTCTGTAATCAGTATTTTTTCCTTGTGGAAGGACTTTTACCCTGCTTCAAGCCAACACTTGAACTTTTTTGATAAACTAAACAGATTGAGCTCTTTGAAGTCCTTTCAATCTGGCATCTTCTCCAGCCTTTGAATCATTTTAATGTCTGTTTCCTACACCCCATAAAACATATTTTTTACAGATGCACATCACTGTGCAATAAAGTATGATCTAACTAGCAATAAGTATGTGGGTAAAAACACCCTTCCCAACTTCTTATTCCCCTGCTCCTTAGGCAGTCTGATGTTCCATTGGGCTGCAGCAAAACTTTTAGGTGCTCGTATTGGATCGTTGTATACTCCAATGTTTAATGATGTTCCAGGTAGGAAAGAACATACCATAAGCTCCCAGACCTGTGCTCAGTGATGAAATTCATGATAAAAAGTGTTTGCTTGTTTCTGATCCAGGTTTTAAAGCATTGATCTGCCTGAAACTCCATTTTGTATATCACTATACTGCTCTGCAGTGTTAGCAGGAAAAAAAATAGCTGCAACAAAAGTATTGCTGACAGCTGAAATCAGGAGATAATCCAACTGATATATGTAAGGTGCTAGTGAGCAAGAAGGCGCCGTTTTCATACAATCATCTCTGTTCATTTCTGCACTCTTGAGTTAAGAGAAAGCATGAAGAGAGAAAAGCATTTCTAGATAGAAGGTATGTGGAAAACAGTGAGAAGATGAAAGCACAGAGAGAAGAGATGCATAAGAAATGTACTTGTTAGTAGAATAGGCAATGAGGGGCATGAGTGGTGGGAATTCAGAGCTGATCCAAGGCAGAAGCATTTAAGCTCCATTTAAACCATTGTTGGGATCAGACCCAAGAACAGCTAGTAGTATAAATTTGCTATCTGTCTAATTTTGGGTAATCCTGGTGGTACTGCATTAACAGTTCTGTAGATTTCCCTGGATTTTCAAACATGCCCAAGAGTAGACTTGTCTGTACTATTGGTAGGACCCAGCTCTCTACTGCCTATCGTACATCCCGAGTCCTGCTGCCTCCATCTATGGTTTTCTGCCCTTAACAGCAGCTGTTAGAACAGAAAAGACTATCCAGGGTGCTACTACTGGGACACAGGCAGTCATAATTGTTTGAAAGCCAGGATCACCATCAGGGGCAGACCAAAGTCAAGAAGCCAGAATTACAAAACCTCCAGTTATGCAGCATTCATGGTCAGAAAACCAGAGGTGGAGTCTTAGATATGCCAAGACTGTGCTACAGTTAAGGATGACGTAAAGGTAGGAGGCAGGGCAGCCTGCTCACCCGCAGCAAAAGCGGACAGACTTCAGCATCAGTCCTGCTTTAAGGAAGGACTGGAAGTCAGGAGATGATTTGCCTTCTGCTGGGCAGTACTTCAGATATGGGGTAGAAGAGCCTCCAGTGGCATTTGCAGCAAGGGGTGGAGGGATTTGCCAGACAGCCTTGAACTTGAGCTTATTTAAAACCACCTGAAGACATGGATGTGAGATGGTAGATCTCAGGAGCAACCTAGGCCTCAGGCTGTGTCCAAGGCCAGCCAGCTTAGGCACACTGCAGGTGTAACTCCAAGGCCTTGGAGGAGAGGGCAGTAAACATGGGCTTGATTAAGGCGGTGGATGATTATACCAATTCTGGGCCATTCTGTTGCTAATTAATGCTTCCAAGTGCCTGGAGTAGGCAGAACTTTCTGACAGAGTTGGCTCAGATGTATCTCCAAGAATGCTGAAAGCAAATATGTGTCTTTCTTTGATCAAAGACCATTAACATTGCTTCCAGTTATATAAATAGCTTCCTGCTCCCCTTGAATTATCCAACCCAAAACTTAGATCTTTGACTATTCATCACTTGCTTGTGGCAAATCCTTTTCCAAGTTCAGCTCGTTAGGTTTTGGTTTTTTGCACTTTGCCAAGTGTCCCACATGCAAATAAAGCAAATAATAACTGTCAACATACAAATAAAAGAAATGTCATTTTCCACCCCTCACAAGAGACACTCCTGCTGAGAGAGACAGAGCTAAGGCTGTCAGCTGCTGTACTACTGCAGCACTGATAATGTCTTTCTCCGCAGGAACCTTCTTTGCAGGGTGTCATAGTAATAACATGTTTGGAGTTTATAATGATCAAGCATGTTTTCCTAGTTGTGGTTAATAGCTGTTTTTATGTGCAGTTATAAGCTGGGCTTTTTCCTCTTTGATCTGTCTTCTGGAAAAATCATCTACAGCATTTCCTCTCTTCCCAGGTCACAATCCTGAGTAGAGAAGGCAGTTTTGTGGTAGAGGGAAGCCACGTGCTAGTGCTTTCAGGTCTAGCTCCCTATGGATAAAGGTCAACATCATAAATCCTCCGCTGTATTTTGATACTGATCATCCTTCTTGTTAGTTGTCACTGTAAAGTGCCCAGGGAACAAAGACTGGTCTTACAATCTTACTCCTAATGGTCTTGCTGCGTTAAGATTGAAGCCATCACCAGGGCTGTGTGAGAGCTACCCATGTTGTATCCATTCTAGGAGATTTCAGGCACTCAGTGTCTGCAACTCAGGAGAACTGAAATTTCTTAAAATGAAGAGGTGGGAAGCCCAGCTTCTGGTCTTATCAAAGCACAGGAGACACAAGACATCACTGTATGCCCGAGAGAGTAGAGTGCTATGTTGGCACATCGTGTGTGCAGTAGCTTCAAAGAAGGGAGCTGGAGATGAGAGGTAGCACATTGCAGCAAGTCTGCAGAGTTCTCCTTCGCTGTCGTGCATGCATAGCCCTTGAACTTTAGGGAGTGAAAGGAGCCTTCCAGAAGAACCAGCCTGTAGAGTTGAAGAAGATCAGGAAGAAGTAGATGAGGCCTTCCTCAGACAACTGGAAGAAACCTCATGTTCACAGGCCTTGGTCCTCATGGGGAACTTTAACCACCCTGATATCTACTGGAAGGGCGATACAGCAGGGCACAGGCAATCCAGGACGTTTCAGGAGTGCATTGATGATAACTTTCTGACACAGGTCATCAAGGAACCAACAAGGGAAGATGTTCTGTTGGACCTCAAAGAAGGAAGGCCTGGTTGGGGATGTGAAGGTCATGGACAATGTTGGTGGCAGTGACCAGGAGATGATGGAGTTCAGGATACTGAGAGGAAAGAGCAAGACAAATAGCAGGATCACAACCCTGGACTTCAGGAGAGCAGACTTTGACCTCTTCAGAGATCTGTGTGGAAGAATCACATAGGATGTGGTCCTGGAGAGAAGAGAGGTCCAGGAAAACTGATTGATTTTCAGACTTTAGTAAGGCTTTCAATACTGACTGCCATAACATCCTCATAGACAAGCTGATGAAGTCCCAGTGGAGAGAGAAGTGGATTGAAAACTGACTCACTGGCCTTAAAGGATTGTGATCAGCAGCACGAAGTTCAGCTGGAGGCCAATCACTAGTGGAGTACGCCAGAGGTCAACACTGGGGCCAGGATCATTTAAAATCTTCATTAACAACTTGGATGATGGGGCAGAGTGCACCCTCAGCAAGTTTGAAGATGATACAGAATTGGGAAGAGTAGTTGATTGACCAGATGTTTGTGCTCTCATAAATCACAGAATCATAGAACAGCCAGGTTGGAAGGGACCTGAAAAGAGCATTTGGTCCAACCTTTTGTGGGAAAGGGAGCCTAGGTGAGATTATCTAGCCTCCTGTCCAACTGTGTCTTGAAAACCTCCAGCAATGGGGACTCTACCACATCCCTGAGCAGGTTGGTCCAGTGATTAAGAGGGAACTTGACAGGCTGGAGAAATGGACTGAGTGTCTGGAAAGCAGCTTGGGAGAGAATGACCTGGGGGTCCTGGTGGATACCAAGTTAACCACGAGCCAGCAAAGAAGGTCACCATCATCCTGGGCTACATTAGGAAGAGGGTAGGTGGCAGGTCAAGGGAGGTGATCCTTCCTCTGTATGGCACTGGTGAGGACACATCTGGAATGCTGTGTCTGTTTCTGGGCTCCCCAGTACAAGAAAGACATGGACTGTCTGGAAAAAAGCCAGGGCAGAGCTGCAAAAATGATTAAGGAATTGGAGAATCTGATGTATAGGGAAGGGTTGAGAGATCTGAAGTTGTTCAGCCTAGAGAAAAGAGGCTTATGGAGGACCTTATCAATGCGTATAGATATCTGATGAGAGGGGTAAAGACAGAGCCAGACTCTTCTTGGTGGCATCCAGTGAAAAGACAAGAGGTAATAGCCACAAATCAAAATACAGGACATTCCATTTAAACATAAGAAAAAAATGTTCTTACTGTGAGGGTGTAACAAGGTGCCACAGAAGTTGTGGAGTCTCCATCCAAGACAACATTCAAAACCCATCTGGACGTGACCCTGAGCAACCTGCTTTAGTTGACCCTAGCAGGGAGTTTAGACTAAAGGATCTCCACAGGTTTCTTCTAAACTCTTTCATTCAGTGATTCTGTTTATATTTTGTAGATTGTTTTATTGCTTTTCAAGTTGTACTTTTCTTAGCACATACTGAATCCCCTTTAAATATTCAATTTTATTTGTGTGTGTATGTATTATAGGTATTCGAAGAAAGAAGAGTCCTGCTTGGAAAATGGGTAAACTTTTCTCTTTAAATATATATTTAAATACAACTCGATTTCTAACTGACCAAGAGATTGTTATAATGGGAATGTAAAATCCTATTTTGAAAAAGGGGTTCATTTTCCTGATGTGAAAGTGAGCTGTAACTGCTCTACTTTTGAGGAAGGTAAAGGTGTAAATTCCCTCAGTGCCCACATTCTCTAAGCTCTGATCTTGGGAAATCATATCCCATCATCAGAATGATCTGAAATGGGGTAACAAACCCTGGGAAAAGTCTGTGAAGTCTTCAAAGACGGTACTGGATATTTAGGTATTGCCATTGCCTGCTAGAAGGTCTTTGAAACCTGTAAGAAATGACATATTATCTACCAAGTGCACACATATTGCTCCTAATACTGTAATCAGTGAGCACCTCACAATTTGGTACTGCCATTATCTTCACAGCTCCAACATGTGACATGAAAGTGCTGTCACCCTATTTTGCGGATGAAAAAATGAGGCACAGAAAGACATGAGATAGGATTTGTCTGCCCCAACCACAAATGGCTGCAAGTTAGGCATTCGGGATGGGGTTTCTCTGGCCAGGTGTGTATGTCTGAAATATAATATTTAAGCCTGGCTGCTCTGATCATCACAGGGTCCTTGTAGAGTCAACAGAGAGAAAGCGGTACTTCATCCCACTTAATGTAGGATGAAGGATCAGCCCTATAGAGATTCCTCTTTCTTTCCATAGCCTATGAAGGGAATTGTAGCTGGCTGCTTGAAAGGCATCCAACTCTACCTGGCCTACCCAGGAAGCTGATGGCAGAGCATGCAATGGCACAAGATTTGCCCTAGTCCTAAGCTCACCTTAAATATCGCATTGTGCTTTCTCTTTTATACGGCAAAATCCATTTACAGGCCATTATGGGAAGGCAGCTGTAATCTGCTCAGTCTCCTGTGCAAACAGGAATGCAGACTCGGGGACTTTATTGCAATAAATGAGTGAATTCAGTGAATGCATTAATGTGGCTCGATAGTAACTGTATGGTTGAGCCCTGTGCACATCATTTTAAATGAAACCAAAAAACTAGTTATGTCGTCACATACCATACACAAGCTAAACAGAAATATAGATATGATGCTCCTTATCAGCACTCTTTGATAAAGAGTATTTGCACAGTAACTTTATTTGAACTGTGATGCTTATTCTTTATGCTGACTAGGTTACTCGTGGAAATTTTTTGCATGTGAACTGGTCTTTACAAACAAGTATTTTATTTAAGCTCATGAGGATTATTTATCTTTATAGGAAATATGCTTTCCATAGCTTGTTGACATGCATGCATATTGATAATCAGGAATTTCATGGACACCAAGAAAAAAAAAAATGGAATCATTATTGTTCAAAAACCCACCTTTTAGCATGGTAGTCAGTAACTGACAGACCTAAAACCTGTCTCTTGAAAATTGTTGGGTGTTTTAAAATGCCCATGGGATATACTGGCAGAAGGGCAAAAATGTTTTCATTAGAACCCCCAGTGAAAGAGGTAAAATCTGGAAACAGCCTTCCTCCAAACACACATGAGTGCTGAATCATCTTCTGAAAGGTTAAATTTCTGACCCTTTGCATGACACTAGATCAGTAGCTCTCATCACGCTCCTTCAGATCTAATTCTCCTTGCACTTCTGTCATCCATCATACCAATGAAAACAGGGCAGAAAGCACAAAAGCTGCTCTTCACTCCCTTCAAAGCCTGTGGCATTATAATATCTGGTATGCAAAGCCTAGAGCACTCTGAGCTTGAGAGAAACTGTGTTGAGAAATCACAGTGCTCTGGGCAGGAGTTTTTATGTTAATTCACATGACCTGCTCAAAGTGCTCTCAGGAAGCATGGACTAGATGAAACTGCTGAAGGGTGGGTTTGTATGGCTGGGAACCCAGATTCAGTGTCGTTGTAAATGCTTTATTATGAAACTGGAAGGCTGAAGTCTGTCCTAAGTCCAGAACTGTTAAGCGTTTTCAGCAATATCTGGATGATGGAATGGAAAATCTGCAGATGATACCAGGCTTGGAGAGATTTCACGAACTTTGGAGACTGGAAATCAGAATGAAATGATCTGTGGTTTGATAAGGACAAGTGAAAAGTGCTGCATGTGAGAATGACATTTATAAAAACTGCAGATCTGAGAAAACCCAAGTGTGCAGCAGTTCTGAATAAAAAATTCCTGGGAATTATGGTGGATCACAAACTGAATGTAAGCTCACAGTGCCTTATAATTGTAATGCAGGGAAATATCCCAAAGAGCTGACTGAAAGGCAGAACCATCCCCAGTTCTGGCCCCTGCATTCTGAGAAATCTGAGGACCAACTGGAGGTACTTCTGAGAACAAGTCATATGTGAGAACAGTCTCAGGCCCAGAAAATATGAAAACAATCCCTTTGCTGTAGGGAAGATGGAGAAAAGACATAATAACATCTTTCCAATGGCACACAAGATGTCTGAAAAGAGGAAGGGAATGATCTGATCTCTGTGTTCACATTGGATAGGACAAGAAATCATGGGCTTGAATTGCTGTGATGGAGACAATTTAGACATCAGCAAAAGCCAATGCTACAGATAATTCACTGCCCGAGTAGCTTGCCTAGGGGTTAGGGCTGGAATCTCCATTGCTGGAGTCTTCTGAGGACAGGTTAGATAAACACTTGTCAGGAATGGTTTAGGTAGAGTGGATCCTGCCTTGTGGCAGGAGATGAACTAGCTCAGTGTTTCTCAACCTTTTTACACCAAAGGACCATCCAACCTGCTGGGAAAGCAGAACAGTTTGCCTTGTGTGGCATTGCCACAGTGGTTTTCCTTTACAGCCAAATAAAGATTAGATTAAACTTTGAATGCTCATTGTTTATTTTCTTCTTCCTGATTTTATTTGCATGCATTCAGGGACTATGTATGTGCATTTTCATTTAGTTATTTTTTTCCCAGTTGTGCCACAGAGCATCTTTGATGTCTCCTGGACTGTTGTAGTCCATAAAACACAGGTTGAGAAACAATGAACTAGCTGACCTGAGGGATTTTATTTCTCTGTTTGTGCACTGCTGGGCAGCTCCAAAGGGCATGGGACTGGCTGTGCTGTCACCTGGAGTATCCAAAATGCTCGATGGGACCCTCTACAATTTTTTGGCTGTCTCAGGTTGTGCTCAGCTCTGCAAAGTATTATTGCTGCACAGAGTGGAAGCAGTGATGATGTGTCGTGTCTCACGTGGCTGTTCCCATGCATGAGTATTTGCAGGCTTTGATCCTGCTGGAGGCATTTGCGATGAATTTCCTTCACACCAACTCCTTTACCCAAACACTATCCAGATAGTTATAAAAGAGGAATTGTGCTGCTGTCTTTCAGTTGAAACCCTTTTGATGGTTAAACTGTGAAAGGGTTAACATCTCTCTGTTAATTTTTCTGTTTTATTCTAGTTGCTTTTATTCTGTATTGCACCCAGGGCAGATGCCTTGACGTGCTGCCTCAGCCTCCCTTTCTGCTGTGTTCTGCAAGCCAAAAATTCCTCCCATTAATTTAAAAAACATAAAAGCGTTTTGCTCTACCTTAATGCTCAGTGCTATCATGCTGACACCCAGGTTAATAAGTTGACAATGAAGCTGGGGTTGAACCTGTAGATTAAGACACCTAAGCTTCAGTGTCTCCAGGTGATCTGAGCGTCTCAGCTTCCATTACAGCCAAATGAGATGTAGACAAGTCAGGGGAGCCCAGACAGTGATTCAGCTCACCCTGTGGGCTACATCTTCCGCTGGTAATTTATACAGCACATCTGAGTGTACCCAGGTACTGGAACTTGCTCATCCACACTATGAAATTGTTAGCACGCTCCCTGGCACGATTTTGGCCTGGGCCAGTAGCACTCTTCCAGACGTTGTTCAGACACAATTTAGACATTACCTTCGGCCAGGAACCATGCCAAATACACAGTTTGGATCCAGTTTGGATCACAGTTGGAAGGGTGAGAGTATGATAGTGGGGACATATCCATTATTTACCTCTTAGTCTCATTATCTACCTCTCATATCACGGCAGATGTGATGCAGGACTTGCAGACAACTGTCACCCTTGAAGTGGCAGCTCTAGACTTTGCAGGATACCCCACAAGACAGGGCACTGGTGTTTGAGCAACTGAACCCCGTCCCTACTCACCACAGACCCCCACCTGTAGACACCTCTTCACCCAGGACCTGACCCCATGCTCGGTGCCAAGGTGCAGGAGCAATGGCTCCTGCTGAGGGGTGCTTCTTGTAACGAGGCTGCTGCCTTGTCTTCCTTAACAGTCTTCCCAGGAGTCTCCTCTTGCAAAATTTCAGGTTTAGTTGTTTAATTACGGTGCTGAAAGCAAAAAGGAATGGGGGCTAGTTGCTAATTGCTGACACGGAGCTCCTTGGCAGCAGAGATGTTTACGATTTGATTGGGTGGATTAGTGTATTTTATAGATACCAGGTGCCTGGCTGCTTCATCCCTTCCCTTCTCACCCAGGTCCCAGGTCTCCAAATCCCTTCATCAGGACCAGGAGAAGATGGCTGGGGAGGGAAGGAAAAATTGCTTCTCTCTAAGTGAATCATCTCCATCTACTTGTGAGACATTCTGCAAAAGAGCCTCAGTGACTAGTGAATTCAGACCTACCTTTGCAGAGCACAGAAAGAGTGGTCAGAGAGTGGAATAGGCTGCCCAGGGAGGGGGTGGAGTCCCTTTCCCTGGGTGTGTTTAAGGGCCGTTTGGATGAGCTGTTGGGGGATGTGGTGTAGGGGAGAACTTTGTAGAGTCGGGCTGAGGGTTGGACTCGATGATCCCAAGGGTCTTTTCCAACCTGAATGATTCTGTGATTCTGGGATGCCTGTGTGTGATTGTAACCCTGTGAACTCATGTTGATATGCTGGTTTGGAGATGAGGATTATGTCCCATTTCAGTTCAAGTCAGTAAAACAACCTGTCTCTTACGGCCGAGAGGGGCCTCTTTAGGCTAAGCGGCAGAGCCTCTGTACTTGGGCGCTGAGGGCCTGGGCTCTCCCCTCAGTGTCAGCCTGTGTTATTTGTGTGTGTGCACTCATGGATGAATTGTAAACTGATCGCAGAAGCAAGGACTGAGCACTGTGCGTTGCCAGCGTAGCCTTATGTCATACAGTCCCTGGGGAGACATTGTTTGCCAGGGCTCGGGGAAAGGCACCGAAAAGGGGAAAAAGTGTTCCTAGCTGCGGATAGAGAAGGTGCAGCACCTTGAAAAGGGGAATCCGGTCCAACTGGTTGGGTTGCTGTAATCACATGCCAGGGGAGGAACTGGGGAGAAAGGCAGCCAAATGTAGGATGGGGACATGCTTGTTAATACTGGAAAAGAGACAAATTATGCCTACTTAACTACTTGGCTGCTGCTGAATGCAATGGAGAAGAAGCTGCGTGTTCCCATGCTCCTGATTGTGTGGCGCTGATTTAAATGGAGTTTCCCTTGCAGAGTAAGCACAGGCTGAGGATGCTGGGAGGAATTGCTTTATTGCAAAATCCATGGCAGAAGGGGAAGAGTTAAATAGGAGCAAATATTCTGTCTCCTTGAAAGAGAAACTAGATTTGCTTTGATTAGTTTGCTTAATCTCTTGGTGTGAAAGAGAGTAAGCCAGTTACCCCCTTGTGTCTGGAACTTATATGGGAGAAATTTATCTTTGCAAAATGGTGATTGTGAATTGTTTTAATGAGAAGAGGATGTAGCTGTGATCGTGAATGGGGAGTGTGTGCAGCAGAAGCTTTTCCCCTTTACCACGCAATGGAGAAAGCCTTTTATATCAAGCTGAGGGTGGGAAGGGAAGAGGCAGAACTTCCTCTGTTCCCCTCTGATACATCTTTGTCTGATTTTATTCTGTTTCTAAGTCCCAAATCCAAAGGTCCTGCTTCAGTTTTTGCTTAGTACTCTGCTAAACATCATTAGAGGTGGAAGTTATATGCAAAACAGGGATGGGAGGAAAAGGGTGTATTCCTTAATTCACTCTCTGTGTCTGAAAAGCCATGGACATTTGGGAGCTTTCTTCTCTTTGGCTTTTTGTCTCTGGGATCTCAGGAATGCCAATTCCATGCTGTCTTCTTGCTGACCTTTGCAGAGGTGTTTGCAAGAAGGAGAAGAGCTATTTACTTCATAGTGTTCATTCTCCGGTACTGGAATTAAATACAGACAAGTAAATATAAAGAAACAAAGAGTTCTTTAAAATTATCTGGAAAGAAATTCCTTCTCAATTACCTTTCATCTGCACAGTATATTTTAAACTATTATTCTGGCAGTCCTCCACTTGACCATAGATTTTTGGGGGGGAAACAGAGAAAAAAAAAAATCTGAATTTCTAGTTTGTTTGTTCTGAAAAGGAACATTGGACCTTAAACCGTTCACTCATAATAAAAAAAAAATATTGGAAGAAATATATGCTTTTTCTTATTACTTTTAGTTTTTGGAGGTCACATTTAAATAAGGACTTCAAATGCCCCTGAGGTTAAATGCAAAAATGAATGTGCTGTGATTTGACCTGTGGAGAGCACGTTGTCAGCTGTGGAAAGCTGGCCTCAGGAAACAGGCTGGTGAAAGCAGGGTGCGTGTTTTGGGGATGGCCAACGCGTGAGAAAGAAACCAGTGGGGAAAAGCAGCATTGCCCAGATAGGGGAATTCCCCAAACAGTTCAGTTTTGCCTTTGAAAAGAAGGTGAGTTTGGGTCGGGGTTGCTCTTGCTGCGCTAGGAAGGAGGATGAAGTGGGACTTCTCCAAAGTCCGTATTTCGCCTCTGGAAGTTCATGTTTAACTGTCCCTGCAGTTCCCGCCGGGGATTCCTGCTGCTCCTGCCTGCAGCCGCTGCCGTGGTCCTCTGACATTTCCTCCCTCCTGGCACTCTGCACTGCCCTCGAAGCCAGGACTGCTCTTGCAGGTTTTGAGACAGATTGCACAGATTGTGGCGATGAGGTCAGTCTCCTCCCAGGAGATTCCTGCTGACAGGGCCCTTTCCAGCCTCTGCTATCAACACAAGTTAAACACCAGCTACCGCCACCGTTGCTCCCACCCTGTTTACACAGCTCTGCCCCACTCCGCTCAACGCAGCGTTGTTGTTGCCGTCGTAGCAAAGCGATACATGCTTGTCTGGTTACCTAAGTGCTTATTTCTTCCCACAACCGTTTCAATCCACCTCTTTAGATACCTGTCATAAGCGTAGAAATGCTGTGAAAAATCTTTGTTACCGTGCTGCGGGCTCTGCACCGCAGATTTTCCTTGTGAGACATGGGCAGCTGATTTGGTTTCTCTTTGCTCCTCTTCTCTGTGGTGGGGATTTCTCTCCTATGCAGTGGGATTGTGAGAATAAATACTTTAAAAATGGTGAGGCACTCAAATATTGCAGTAATGGGGGACATAGAAGTGTCAGGATAGAGGAGGAATCAGCACTGAACTCATTATAATTTGGGACCTGATCCTGTAAACACACATCTGAGTCTTCTCCTTTGCATGAGCAAAGCCAGGTCTCAGAGCTGGTCCCAAGAGCAAAGAGTCTTGTGAGCATGAGTCTGTCCTAGACTAGGCCATCCTGGATCCTTTGAGGATTATAAATCATATGTTTCGTGGCTTCAGAGTTTCTTTTAAAGTAGCCTCTCCATTTGTTCCCAGTTCCCACGTGCTTTGCTCTTGAATGAGTCACCAGAAGCTGCTGCTTATGCACTTTCCCTTCCCTTAAATGTGTGCTTTATTTTAAGAAGCTGAATCTCCGGTTTCTCAAAACCTGAAACTCCTTTTTTCAGTTTGACAAGTGGACAGATGGTCAGAGGCGGAGGATCCTGGTGGACCTGTTGGAACGCTGCTCCCCATCACAGCAGAAATTCTGTGCCAAGCAGCTACAGGATCGAGTCCCCACTGAGGCTCTAGACTTTACCACAAGGCTTCCTAGAGTCCTGTCTTTATACATTTTTTCCTTCCTGGACCCACGGAGCCTCTGTCGATGTGCACAGGTAAAAAAGCCAACACATACCTAAAGTTCAGAAAGTCAGGTCAAGCTAGTTAAAAAAAAGGAAACAGCACTAGTTTTCAGCAAAGACACACCAGTGCTGTTCTTCATAATGCACGGATGTCTTCTGACTTGGCAGCCTGGTGCCAAATGCTCAGTGATGCTTGTATGAGACCAAACGCAACACTTCCACACATCCTAAATTAAGCCAGATTGGCCAAGATTTACAGAAGTGAAGAGTAATTTTAGATGCTCAGCTCTAAGGCATATAAAATGTAGCACTTCACAAGACCGATTCTTCACAGGAAGGACACCTGGTACTTTCTGAAAATCATGTTCCTTTGAAGTACCTTGCACTGTGTGCGGAATCATTAATTGCTTCAAAAAGTACTGACTTGTGGTAGTCGCAAAGAACTACACATGAGGCTTTAGGAAAACCAGAACCTTTAAAATGCTTGGGGGTAAAGTGCTGGATGTGGAGAAGCAGAGAAGTTACAGATGTGCTTTGGAGCACAGTGGCTAGGGCTTCAGTATTTTGAGCACAGTGGCTAATACTCCAAAAACACGTTTGCATGAGGTAAAGTGCAGTGAGGTGATGCCCAAAGTAGTTCTGAATTAATAAGTTAAGATATTGGTGACATTATTACTGCACTAACATAGCACTCCATATCATACTATGAATATATCACAATCTCAGTTTGTTTAAAGCTTGCTCTAGTATCTTTCTCCAGCATTTCATGTTTTATGTGGATGCAACTCACACTATTCATTCACAGGCAGGGAGAAGACAGGTTAGGAAATTACTTACTTAGAAAGGAAGATTTTTACAGTGCTACCTGTGTCATATCATCAGACAACTGCTATTATAAGCATGGCAGTGCCAAGAGATGATGCTTGTCCTTAAGCTGGAACAAGCATTGCACGCAAGGTGACTGTGTGATGGAGTATAACAGCAGAACATGAGTAAGGAGAAAATCTTCAGAACGGGTCTGTCAGACTTAGGGAGATTATTGATGCTGTTTTCTCAGTGGAAGAAAAGGCTTTATTGCAACTACTGTATGCTTATTGAGTAGAAGTGCAGGAAGTTGCCCCAAAAAAGCTGAAAACTTTCCTCTTTGGCCAGTGACTTTTGGCATATTTCACCCTGTGCTGGAGATCAGCTAACATTTAGGCACTGAGCATGTCATGAAGACCTTGAATGGTTTAATGAAAGGTTTAAATGGAGTATAACTGTGTTCAGTTTTGGGCCCCTCACTACAAAAAGGCCATTGAATGACTCGAGCGTGTCCAGAGAAGGGCAACAAAGCTGGTGCAGGGTCTGGAGCACAGGTCTGATGGGGAGCGGCTGAGGGAACTGGGGGGGTTTAGTCTGGAGAAGAGGAGGCTGAGGGGAGACCTCATGGCCCTCTACAACTCCCTGAAAGGAGGGTGCAGAGAGGGGGGATGAGTCTCTTGAGCCAAGGCACAAGCGCCAGGACAAGAGGGAATGGCCTCAAGCTGCGCCAGGGCAGGGTCAGACTGGCTCTTAGGAAGGATTTCTTTGCAGAAGGGGTTGTTGGGCGTTGGAATGGGCTGCCCAGGGCAGGGGGGGAGTCCCCATCCCTGGAGGGGTTGAAGAGTCGGGTTGACCCAGCGCTGAGGGATCTGGTGGAGTTGAGAATGGTCAGTGTGAGGTTAATGTTTGGACTGGATGATCTTCAAGGTCTTTTCCAACCGAGATGATTCTGGGATTCTGTGATAAACAGTGCTGAAGAATCATACTAGTTTCCACATAGTGGAATTACATCCACAGCACAGAAGTTGCTAGCTTCAATCATGGATGCTTGAAACCCCAAGGTTTTCAATTTACTGGGCATTCACAGGTGAGCTGGTACTGGAAGTACCTGTCTGAACTGGATCAGCTCTGGATGCTGAAATGCCTGCGTTTTGGCTGGTACATCAACTTCTCTCCAACCCCCTTTGAGCAAGGAATCTGGAAGAAACATTACATTGAGATGGTGAAAGAGCTGCGTGTCACAAGACCAAAGGTACATATCTACCACCTCTAGAGATGTTTGGGGCCAGTAGGAAAAGTAGGCTGATCGGGTGCCTAACCCCTTTTCCTCTTTATCTTTCTGTAAGCTCCCACTAGTAAAATGGAAAATACATAATTTTAAATTAGAATCTAAATTCACGTGGGGCCATGCTCTCTACTTTCCCATCATCCATCCTTGGTAGAGGGGAAGTGAAAATCTCACTGCTTAGGAGGAGCAATCACCAAGGTCTCACTCTGCTGTCCTTTCAGGGTGTTCTGGAGTAATCCTCTAAATTTCCCTTTCCAGCACTTAAGACTGTTCCCCTCTCTTTTTCCCCAGTTTATAGAGCATATGATAGCTTGCCTCAATCTGATAAGCAGAGGTAGAGTACCAAGCATCACCCCTGCTGACATTTCAGAGTCAGTTTACTTGGTGGCAAGGAAAAAACCCACCCATTATGCCTGTTATAGCCCTTGGTGTTGTCTCTTTCTCTCTTCTTCAAAGGTGACAGGGCCATTCTGGGGAGGTGGAACATTACTCAGTAGTCATCGCTTTCTCCTGAGATTCATTGATGCCATGACTGGTTTGCAAGGCTGTAAGGGTGGGATTCTTCTGCCCCCAATTCAAAACTCATCCCTCTAATTTTAACCAACCTGCCCCCACAGATTCTTTCTGTAGTCAATAGAGGGAAGCCAATGCATCTTCAAAAGCAGCTCAGCTCATCTTAATACAGATTTAGGGACATGGGTGATGACATGCATTGTCAGGGTGCCTATTTCTGCCCACTGACCATAATGGAGCCTGGAGAGCTATTTTGAGTTAATACCCAGTTCTTAGAAATCTAAAGTTAGACAAAATAAATCTCATTTTCATTATAGACTAAAATTTATTTTCTTTTTTTTAATCTCTCTTATTAGACTCCTTCAAAGGATGAGTTTGTAGTTATTGATGTGGAACCAGTAAAAAGCAACATCTCAGAGACAAAACTTTCTGTGCCAGGAAGGAGGACAAACAAGGAGAAAAAAGAGCTCCCACCATGGCGTTCATCAGACAGGCACCCTACAGACACCATCCGATTCAACTACCTCGACAACGACGATCCCATTGAGCAGGCTAGGCAGGCGTAAGAGCTCGATCTCTTCCCTTTTGCTTTTTCTGCGACATAGGGTATGTCTGTGTCCTTTGCAAGCTCACTCTGCCTGGGCTTCACACTGCCTGGAAGCCTTGTAGTTCAGCAACCTGGTTGCAAACCCACTTTGCTGCTCTTTTGGCTTTTTTGGGCTTGATCTTGGTCTGGTTGTAGCTGCAGCTGCACTACTTTGTGTCCTTTCAGCGCAGAGCATGGGCACAGCTTGTTAGTGGCTGCCTGTAAAACAGGCTGTAACTCCTGGGGATGTTACACAGCTGTAATGGAAAGAATCAGGACAAGAGTTCATTCCAGAGTTTTTAAATACAGCTGCAAGGTTGAGAGGAATCTGCTGGTTCTGCACAGAAAAGGAAGATTGATTTAATTGTGATAAAATATAATTCTATCACTTCGAGTATCTTATGGCTGAAAAGAGATTTTGATGATTGAATGAAGATGCAGGTGTAAGAGTACGTACGTACTGTAGAACATTTAAGTAATGAATAGTATTTGTATCTTCACTGCCTGGGATAGACTGCCTAGATGCATCAGTTCTTGGGCTCCCAGGGTTATCTGGTCCGCAACTGGCAAAAGAAAGGCATTTCCACCCCAAAGTATAGTTTTGCACATCGACTTGTGTTAGGACTGCCCCGTGTTTTCCTTTGACACATCTGGCATGAGATATTTTCAGAATCTTAGATCTGTGGCCAAATTTCCGTGCATTAACAAGCATAGCAAGGAGGCTGCAGTGGTCACCTGCGTGCAGTGTTTGACCCATTTCTCATTTAAGTCTCTGTTAATACCAACTCTCATTTTTCATGGGCTCACAGCAGTTACCTTAGTTCAGCTGATGTGCAGTAACTTGTGAAACTGGTAATACTATCATTAATCTGAGCCAGGTCAACACGTAATGGGTTAGATTGACCATTGCCTAGTTCCTGTGCAAGTCCCTGTGAAAAGGACTGCACAGACTCTCACCCAACCAAAGGTGCAGAGAGAAGGAGATTCCTCTTCACTCTGCCAAGAAAAAGCTTGGGAACCAATGGGGCCACAATGGAAGTATCCAGGTTGTATTTTAAGTAAATAACTGATAGAGCTGAGATTAGCCCTGTGCACAGGAACAATCAACCCATGAATTACCCCAGCCGAGTGATTATTTGGCTAAGCAATTGTGCACTCACGTAGGCTCTTTCTTAATGTGATTAACTTTGCTGGACCCACCGCTCCTCCGGGGTGTTCCACAAAGTTCTCAGTGTCTGAGCAAAAGCCTTTTATGAATCATTTTATAATCCGCGTCCCCTAGTCCTAGGATACTGCACTACTTCAAAGAGCTTTCCAGTTTCCACCTCACCCTCTTTCTGTGGTATGTTTCCAAACTCTAGCACCATTTTGAGTTCTTTGAGGCTTTTAACTAAATTATTTTGACAGAATGCCTCTTGTTGCAAATGGATGTCCTGATACTATTTTTCAGTTGTGTTAAATGTTTCTATGTAGCAGCTCCCAAAGGTTTCTGTGAAGTTTAGGGTTCCATTATGCTGCCCATGACCCAGTGTCAAAAGTGGGACAAGCCTTGTTTGAAGAATTTAAAAGTTGCTTGTTCCAGCATTGAGCTGTAGATGCAGCTGACAACCAGATGCAAATGATGTTGAGTTACTAATGATACAGTAAGCACACTGACTGTTTTCTTCTCCTAAGTGAGATTTGAGCCTCTATCCATTTGTGCAATGGAGAATATTTTAGTGCCAAGTGTTCTAGCAAATCTGGCATTTATCTGTAATTATAGAGGATTATTGCAAGGAGAGAAATGAATTCTATGAGATTTGCTTGTTTATCAAGGATCTCCCTTTAATATCACTTAAGCTGAAAGTAATTGCTAGTGTATAGTCTCATCTGTAATGATTATTCAGCAACACAGGTGTGCTGTTTCAGGTGCTGACCCAGCTTCCCACTCACATAATGATATCCTGCTGCTGCTTTTCTGTGGCCACGTTGCTGACAGAGTCCCCTCTGCAGCCCCTTCCCAGAAGTCCTCCTTAGAGTGGCCTTCCAGTACCTAAGGGGGCCTACAAGAAAGCTGAGGAGGGACTTTTTACAAGGGCATGTAGTGATAGGACAAGGATTAATGGCTTTAAACTAAAAGAGGGGAGATTTAGGTTAGATGTAAGGAAGAAATTCTTCCCTGTGAGGGTGGTGAGGCCCTGGCACAGGTTGCCCAGAGAAGCTGTGGCTGCCCCCTCCCTGAAAGGGTTCAAGGCCAGGCTGGACGGGGCTTTGGGCAACCTGAGCTAGTGGAAGGTGTCCCTGCCCGTGGCAGGGGGGTGGGACTGGGTGATCTTTAAGGACCCTTCCAACCCAAACCGTTCTATGATTCTATGAAGTCCTCCCAACTAAGGCTCTACCGCATCCTCCATCCTTTCCTTGTAGGCAGCTGCCTAGGGATGCGGTCTCCAGCACTTCACCTGGCTCCCTGTCTGCAGCAGGAGCAGCGAGACACCACCTTCCACGCTTGAGTGTTCCTGGAGTGAGGCTTTCGGTGGAGGTGGCAGCGGGAGCCAATGTGTGGCTCGGGCAGGTGTCAGTTGCCTGTCAATGGCAGAACAATGGCAGAGCGGTCAGAGTGCCCCTCTGTGATGCCAAGCATTGTTTTGGACGGCTGATGAAGGCCGTGCTCAGCCAACTGTGTCTAGTCGGATGAGTTAGGAGTCTCATATGAACGCTATGCAAGATGATCTACCTCACTGCAGCCTACAGGCTCAGGCAGACCCTGCCTGACCAGTGTAAAGGGTTGTAAAGTAGAACAGAGAACCAAGATAAAAATCTCTGATCCCCCAGGCTGTGTTAGGTATAGTTATTCTTCAGATTAGATGAATTCTTGGAGCTCAAGGGCATAACAACCACTGCTCATGTAAAATGAATGTCAGAAGTAATGAAATCTATGTAAAATGAGATTCCTAAAACAATAGGAGTGATTTCCCCAAATACAGGGTTTTACAAAGGTAGTCTGGGAGAGGAAATGGGCTTTGCTGCAGTCTGAATGCATATAGAGAGGAATGAATATTTTCTTGAGGTCACGAGCATGTGTGAAAAGAGGGAGCAGAACTTGCAGAAAAGCAGCAGCAAGCCAAAGTGATGGCTGAGGGAGAAGGGCTAGGGAGAGCTCTTGTAGGCCAGCAGGTTGACCAGAAAAGTGTGAGCCAACAAACCGTTCTTTCCATTTGAGTTCTGCTGCGCTGAGGAAAACCGGACTTGTGGAAAATTCTTTGTGAATAAACAAGATCACATCAAAGGAATACCTGACGCCATCATCAAAGCATTGTGTGAGACTAGTCACTGGCTACTTCTTTGAATCAAAGTTAATCTGCCTAATGTCAGGTTAAATTTTGCAGAATTTAAGAGGTAACAAAAAAATAGTTTTTCCTAGCTCTTGGACCTGGCTAACATCTCCTCTGAGCTGGACCTCACTCTAAACTGGCTTTCTGGTCCAGAGAGAGGTGAGAACTGTCCTGTTCATCACAACAGAGTGTCCACACTGCAGCTGAAATATTGTCATTTAAATGGCAGAGTTGTCATCTGTTTCTTTGCTGGCCTTTTGAGAGGAGTCATTAGCTACATGCTCCCTTCCACAGCAGTATCAAAACTACACTGCTGTGAATTCATAGCAGAGAACTTATCCTTGCTTAGCCAAAAAAAGTGGAACATGGGAAGTGTAACAAGCTACAGTCAACTCCCAATTATTCAGGGGAGCAGAGACGAAGAGAGTCCTAAAAGAGGTAACACAAAACATGTGTTTCAGGCTATGAGACCGTAATTGGGTATTTACCTTTGAAAAACAAATAGATTTCTGTAGAGCAATCGGGTGAGGGTTTGGCCTGGACAGTGATGGTGCTTCATGTCACAGGGGAGAAGAACCATAACACCATGCCACAGCTGGGTAGTGCCCAAAACATGGCAGAATGGTGTTAATTTGCAATCTGGATGATAATTAAGAGTTGACTGGGTTTTTTTTCTGATGGATTTTTTTGCTGCTTGCTCAGAAAGGCGTGAGCTCATACTATAAAAACTGAATGTTGTCCAAGAGCCTCAGTGACAAACATCACTGCAGCATGAAGGAGATGGGACAGAGATCCCTGAGTGTCTTTCCTGAGAGGTTATTTGGTTTAGACAGGATCGTGTGGGAAAAGCTTCACAGTCACTGAGCAGTGAAATTAAGAATAGCAGTGATCAGACGCAGAGTCAAGGGAGTGGTGAGGCGACAGAGGAGAGATACAGGCAGGGGTTGAATTACGAATTGCCTGGAAGGGGTTATCGAAATCCCTCAGTGGAGTTACATCTGTGACCTGCAGTGTTGCTGCATGTATGTGTGCAATTTATCATAAGGATGATTTCTGGTAGGTCTGTTTTCTGCCTGAATTGTCCAGGTAGCTTTTTGTTTATATACAACAAAACAGAGATCAGCAAGGATGGATTTGTCTCTTTGGGCACTAAGCAATATTGCAAAGGTGAAGTGAAAGATTTTCATCTGAAGTGTGGAACCAAGTTAGCAAATTTTCTCTGGGACTCTGGTCTGCCTGAAAAGGACCAGGAGGGGCGTTTCTTTCAGTCCGTGCATGTACAGTTCTGCTGGAAGGCATCTGGTGTTTGTGCTGCTTGTTGCCAATAAATCAAAAGATTTGCCTCCCACTTTATCATGAATAATGAATTCCGATTCTAGCCCAGCGCTGGACCCCTGCCAAGATTGTGTCCTTGTGCCTCAAGAAAGAGCCCTGCTACTTCTCATGACAACAGCTCAGCCAAAATGCAAGCTCCTTCCCCCCCCCCCCCCCCCCCCCAAACCAGCGCAGGCTTCTGGAAGCCAGCACTAATTCAGTTAGATAATTTATGGACATAGGCCGGCTCTAAAAACAGTTGCATATTGTACTGGAGTGTTTACCCAATGAGAAAATAATTACTTTCAGTAATTGTTCTGTCAGCAGCCTGGGCCCAGTTTCTGACAAAAAGGAGCTCGCTTGCGTGAGAAGGGCATGGTGTTTCACTGTCCTTCCGAATCCTAATGCTTGTCTCTTGCTTTTCATGTTTTCTGAATAGCCAGCCCAGTACTCTCTGCCTGTTAGGCTTGTGGGAATTAAAATCATTCCTTAAGGGAGGAAAATGGGGTGAGAAACACCAAGTTCAGCACTGGGAGTGAGAGACCTGCTGTCCTCCTCTCGGCTCTGATGCCCTTTGCCTTTGCAGCCTTGAGAAAGCCATCCTCACTTCTTACATTTTCCTGACCTTGAAGTGAGAGCATGGTGGTGCCCTGCTGCAGGGGGATGCTCGGACACCGTCAGAGTGAACACTAAAATACAGCAGCAGAGGTTAATATCTTAATTTATGACTACAAGGCCAGGTCTGCATTCTGTCTAAAGATCACAGAATCACAGAATCATTTAGGTTGGAAAAGACCTTTAAGATCATCAAGTCCAACCATAAACCTAACACTCCCAAGTCCACCAATGTGACCAGTTCATTCCCCATAATAATATTTTGGATTGAATTTTCTCTCTTGACTGTTATTGAAGTGTTTATAAGCAGATTGCAGTTTTCCTCAATTTGCTATTTGAAATAATGTCTGATTTGTCTTTATGGTTCTTGATCTGCAGCTGGTCCGGGATGAGTGAATACCAGCTACATGCTGGTGTTGGCTGCTTTTGAGGACGTGTGTGTTATGTGGTGTGGCTGTTTCTTTATAGGATAAATGCTGCTTTTAGACTCTGTTTCCACCCTTTATAGTCATAATTTTGTATTCATACTGTGCTTTTAGCATGCCTTTCAGGAGCCCAGAGACGCTGGTGATGGAGCTGGGAGACACACTCAGAGAGCACACAGAGTTGCTGCTTTAAATTTGCTAATTTTGTATTGCAGAATTTGAATGTGGAAGGGGAAAGAACACCTTCAGAGCACATGTGTTTATGAACTGGCCCGAGTTCTTAAAAAAACTTCCACATAGTATTGATTTTACTCCTGGTATTGGAAAAACGTGACAACTGGCCATATTCCAATGTACTTCACTTAATTTTCACATTCTGAAATATTCCTGTTCTGCCAGTTAATTGTATTGACTTTAATAACAGCTGCATATAAATTGATATACATCTATAAATATACATATATTCATATTCATATTCATAGACATAGACATACACATATACAAGAAGTATTTAGCTATAAAAACAATGAATAAATACCTTGTTGAAGGGGCAGTCCTCTAGCCTTATTTTTGTTACATGTTACATGGACTTCACTGAAAACTCTCAAACTGATTTAGCTAAACTTGCCTTTCTATGAATTCCCCTAAGCTGATGTAACATGTTATGTGGATTTAGCTTAAATCAGTAAGTCTCGAGCTCAGGGCATGTGTTTGAGTGCTATAAAGTTATCATAACTTAAAAAATAGCAAGTTACCACCCTCCTCTGAGCCATGGTATCTGATTGTGTGCTCTTGGTTTGCCCTGGGTGCAAGATAAAAAGCATTATCTTAAACCGTGTCTTTTCCGATGGCAATATCATAAGGGATTTTCTTTTGCTCAACCCCAGGGAACCAACTCCATAGCACTTGTTAATACTATTCTGTTCTACTCTGCAGGAGAAAGAAAGGAGGAGGGGAGACCCCAGACCTTAGCCGGCAGGCAGCTGAGAGAAAAAAGAGAGCAGGTCATGGATCTAATAAGCTCCAGAAGGCAAAATCACTGGCAAGTATCACGGGCTTGTAATTATATCGTTATACACGGGAACATTTTAGCTTAGAGCTTTTACTTAATGTAGGTAACTGTGAAGCTTTGCTCCTGCTATAAGTAGGCTGGCAGGCACGTTTGCTGCCTGTCCCCGAGGGAGATACCTGGGCAGAAGGAGGACACAAAGCACCCCATGTCCGGCCGCGCCAGGGGCAATCTCTCACTGCAGCTGAGACACCGTCCATCTGCCTTCGGTGGGAAAAGGACAGTAACTCTGTGTGTAACAGTGACCTTCTTATCTGCTCCTCCCTCGCTTTGCTTACCGCACAGTAGCCTGACAGTCCGTTTCCATCCTTTACAAAGCGCTGGATCAATTCTCTTAGGATACTTGCATCTCTTCCCAAAGCTTCATTTCTGTGCTCGCAACTTTTGATCGTTGCAATTTGATGTTAGTTTATTGCACTGATCCTGAGCAAGCAGCCCCAAGGTCTTAATACTGAGGATCCATTGTACTCATCGCTGGTAAAATAGGGCATCCTCACATGAAAGGAGTCAGGCTTCCAGAAAGCATCATGGGTCTAAGCTTTTGTAGGTACGGCAACAAATAACTGCCAGAAGGATGTGCTCACAAGCGTATCAGGGGGTTTTGCAGACCTGGAAGTGTGTTTCCTAAGCGATGAAAGCCAGGGAACACATGTGAGTTGAGCTAAATAAGGTTTACATAAAAGAGGGGCATTGTCTCCTGAGATCAGGAGTCATTCTCCTGACCCACATACAGCCTATTTACAAGGAAATAGCTTCAGTCAGTGTTAAAGAACAGAAAATGTTATTAAAGTTATTTACCCTGTGTCTTGCAATTTCCATTCTCCAATGGCTTCCTCTTAGCCCTTAGATCAGAGCGCCCTTACACGGTTTCACCCCACCACGGCTTCCCGTTTCAAATTTAAAGGTGTTTTGTTGTCAGTCCAGAAGTGAAAGAATCTTAGTTCAGGGTAAGAAGAGGTGAAGTTGATTTTCTTTCCCCAGATTTTAGGAAAGTTATGTGTTCTTTGAAGTTACTTAACCTGCAACCCCCAATCAGGAAGGCACAAGCACTTAGTCTGACTCCCACCATGAAGCCCAAACCCTCCTGCACAACTTCAGTGGGAGTTCTTGCTACAAATTGCAGCAGTACAGAGTTGAACAATGTGTATACGTGTGTCCCTTTCTGTTGGCTGCTCACAGTTTAAAAGGGACATTATTATTCCTGTAGCAAATAGTCACCTGAAAGCATTTAGCTGACACAAAATGCTCAGAGACAGTTGTCTGGGGGAGCACGCAGAGTTAGTGGGTACTGAATTCTTACCCCACAAAAAGCCCTGGGAAGAGTCTTAAAGCCACTGCCTGCTGCGAAGGCCTGACATGTCCACCATCCTCCCTTGGTCCCTCCTAGGCAGTTAGGACAGCCTAACCCAGTGTGTCCTGAAGCCATGGGGTTACACCTTGGGGACATCAGCCCAGATCAGAGCTCCATGCCTTTGTGCTACCCAGTCTTGGTAGCACTGGCTTCTGTTTGTGTTAAAAATCTGGGGTAGCCTGTGTTGCTGTGTTGCTCTTTCCTAGACCTTTACATTAAAAATAGGCTTGTATTTCTCTTGAGTTTAGAGTTGTCCAAATTTCAGTAGAAGAGCTCTGTTTCTTATTCTCTGATGCATAAGCCCCCTGTTACTCTGGCCATTAATGACTACAACACTACATGTCAATAAAGGTTAGGTTATGACAGGCTAATGCATAGAAAAAGAATATATATATAACTTGCTAGGAATAATTCAAAATTAATTTCCATTTATTATTAAGGTAGCATTGGGAAATCTTGTTGAAATGAAGACCTGTGAAAAGATTTTTATTTAATCAAGTCAAAATAAAGAGGCTTAATGCTCAAATCTTTTAGTAAATCCTTAGAAGAAGAATAGACTGTGATGAAAGAATAAGTGCCCCAAGCAAGTAAACATCGAGTCAAATTAAAATGAAACTCTTAAATAGATCAATGATCCAAGTCCAGAAAGTAGGTGAGAATAAAGTATATTACAGCCAACAATGAAGAGGTGAAAAGGGCTATTATATGGAGCTCCAAGCTCAGGAGGCTGAACAACAGCACACCAAAATAGAAGAAACACATAATTAAGGTGATGACCAGAGTCCTGGAATTACATCCACTGGCTCCACATTTGCATGCGGTGAATCAGTTCTCCTCCTGGTAAACTTTGGTTTTGGAGTTTATTAGTAATCATGAAAATGGTGGCATAAAATGTGACCAGGCTCACACTTAATTTGGAATAAATTAAAGTAAATTAGCTAAATTACAATAAATAGTAAATTACAATAAATTAAGTTAATTAGATCTCTGAAGAAAGGGCCTCATTCTTTCTTACAAATGCTCATGCAACCCCCACGTCTCTGCAGTGGGGAGGGAATACCTGCTCTATCTTTATCCTTATTCTAAGGATATGTAGAGTTTCAGCGTTAACCATCTCTTTAAGCACTTTGCTGGATGAAGACTTCATGGCTTGTCTATACCACCTCAATGCTCACATTGCCTTCAGCAGCTACTGTCCCAGTATTATATAAATAAAAGCAAAGAATGCAACAGGTTCGGTGACTTCTCTGAGCTTTTACCAGGCTGGGAATGGAAACAGATCTCTGGTTCAGGGCATTATATCATCCCTCCTGTTCCCTCTGACATGGAGCTGCGCTGCCCTGCTGTGATTTCTGAGCTCTGGCCCTACAGGTCCCTTCGCAGGCGTCACTGCTGCCACATCAGTGTCCTTTAGACAAGTCCCTGAGGACTTCCAGTGAGTCTTCTGCAGCTTCTCAGCAAAATAAGCAGCTTCATGCCCCAAACGTCAAAATTCCCAGAGACTTTATTAGGGAGGTACAATGTGATTGATGCTTTTGACAGCTTTGCAAATGACTGCAATGTCAGCAATTAGCGGCTGGTTTTGCCTTTCAGGCTGTCTGCTTGTTTCTGTTGGAGAGACCACTCCACCCTCACAGCTGTTCCTGAATTACTGATTTATTTTTAGTACTTACTAAATAACATCTTTTTGACAGGATCAGTCATTCTTGCCTCACTGCCTATATCCTAAGGTAATAAGATTGCAGCATTTGAAGTCGGGAATACATTTTCCTATGACATATTGACAGGGAGTTGAAGTTTTGAGTAAGAATTGCATTTATGTACCATGTGGGTGTAGCCCACATGAAGATCCAGGGCTCTCAGCACTGAGTCACAGTCCTGTCCAGTGTATATTTTATTTTGAATTTTATTTATTCATACAAGAAATCTTGTCGAACTTCATGGGACTACTCCTCAAAGTGAAAATAACTCAGTATAATGTTTGCATATTCAAACTCAGCTTATATATGTCACTAATTTTAACAGTAGTAGCCTGGCTCCTATAGTCTATGCCTGTCTGTCCCTGTGAGCTCTAAAACTGAACCACAGACACCACAGGAGCTGAAAAACAAGGAATAGTCAGGTCTGTGCTGCTACTACTGCTTCTATGGTAGTGTGCTTTTCCCCCTAGCTAGGACAGAAAAACTGCAGCTGTTTTTATCACACCATCTCTGTCACATGTCAAGTACTGCTCAGATCCTGGCCCACTTTCCGCAGTTGTATAATCACTGGCCTTTCTTTAGGTTTGCTTATTTATAACTAGATAATTAGGTGTGAAGCACCATATATCTGCCACTGCTGCCAAGTCAGATAATGGAAAGGGGAAACAGGCAGGCAGGAATTACAGAACAGCATTGACTTTTCTGCACCACCATTTTACTATGGACACTAGTTTCACATAAGACTATCGGCCCACATTGCTTTTTAATGAGTTGCTATGTAAATTTTTGGTTTTGTTAACATTTGTTCACTATTCTTACCAAATAATCAGTATCAGTTAAAAAATCCCAAAGCTGTTGGTCTGCAGAACCTGTGCTTTTTGAATATTTGGGGTCCTTCTCAAGGAGTAAACAATCACTGTGTTGCTAAGTTAGGCTTTTTTGCTTAATTTTTATACTGTTTAGTAAAATGCTCATTGAACAGTATGCTAAAATAAACTTCATCCTTTACACTGTGAGACTTGAAACAACAAGGCTGGGATCAGTCGCAGCCATATGCACGGGGGAGAATTAGTGCATTAACATATGAATTGATGTGGAGAATCAATTAATGTGGGTTTGGCTTTACTAGCTTCAATTTCTAATTGGGTCCTTTTGTCCTTAAGGTAAACTCATACCAGAGCACAGGTCACTGCAAATAATACAAATTAGGCTTGTATCATTCACAAATATAATTTAGGGGTATCATTTAGGAATATAATTTATAGAATGTATATAGGATGTATAGAATTTATAGTTCTCAATGGACTCTAACGTTTTCGGTCCCTGTGAAGCTTTTGGGATGATGATAATTACTGCCTTCTCTCCCTAGCTATCACTTTCTGCAGATCTTGACTCTGTTCCAAAACCACCAGTTCGTCCCAGCTGGGCCACTCACCAGTCAACTGGGAACCTGCCCTCCAAAGCAGCCGCAAAGACCCTGGTCCAGAGCTCCCAGTGGAACGCTGGGATACGACCAGCACCTGTTCGAGCTCCAGTGCCAAAGCCACGTGAAAGAGGAAGGAAAGACTTGACAAACACCAGCTCTCCATGTTAGTATGCTGCCACATCCCACGTGGAGGCTATTGTACAGACTGCAAATATCCAAATTTAGTGCACAGAGGAAAGGAGATGGTGCTGGCAGTATATTTCTGTAGGCGAAGGAGAAGGCAGTCATTCTGGATGGTGGGAATCCAGATGACAGTGATCTGCTGCATCAAAAGAGAACATATGGCCAAAGACGTCACATCTAGCACTTGCTAGATCCACCTGTCTGTCACGACTGTCATCTTGGTGTTGAATGCTGGCACAGGCTTCACGTGGGTTTAACTCACTAATACTCAAGGCAGAGGAAGAGATCTTAGATCAGAAGTGACAGTGGGCTCAGTCCAAAGTCCATGGACTCTGCCAGGTCCTGGATAGATGCCAGGAGGAGCTGCTATGGTTGGGTTGGAATCAGAGCATTCAGCAAGTTACAGGACAAAGCAGGGAGACAACAGCTGAGAAAGCAGCTGATCCGTGAACACCTTCCAAAAATAAGGAGGCAGACTGACACAATCAAAACCAATTTTATGCCATTTCAGTCTAGGGTTAGCTTGGGCAGCTATTCATGATGACCTCACCTCTTGATACACCCAGCATCTCCTGAAGGTCCTCAGTGTCTGCAGCCCACTGGGAAAACCTTTTGGTATCTTTCAGAGGCGCACAACGTTTGTGCAGATTTTGGTAAACGTCCTATTAGTTCACAAGTGGGTTGCCAACATAAGGATTGCAATCTGTGACCCCTGATGATTTTTTATAGTTCAAGGAGGGTAGCAGATAAAGAATCTGGAGCGAACAAAGGAAAAGAGGCTTCTGATGTGATCCTGTTAGGATTTTCAAAGAGATCACAGGGGTAGAGTGAGGGGAACTCCTACAGGGCAGCGACTATCCTGTAATTATTGATGACCCCATCTAGAAGGGTGATAATGGAGCACGTGGAGACCTCCAGCATCTCTTTGGATCTCTCTCATTTTTAGCAGGTCCATGGGCTAACTCCCATGAGGAGGGCCCACAGTGCAAATGAGTGATCACAAATCCTTCTGTGGGAGACAAAAGAAAGAATCCAAACACAGACAAAGGATGAATAGGGTAAAGCACTGGAATGAGTAAGATAAGGCCCAAGGAAAACACGTGAAGACTTCACGGAGAAAGCAGTACATAAATGCATCCTGGTCATAAAAGCCAAGAG
Organism: Strix aluco; assembly: GCF_031877795.1. Classification (NCBI taxonomy): domain Eukaryota; kingdom Metazoa; phylum Chordata; class Aves; order Strigiformes; family Strigidae; genus Strix; species Strix aluco. Next base: position 130,961,668 of record NC_133933.1, read on the forward strand.
AGGAAAGCATCAAAATTAGGCTGGAGGGTTACAGCGCTGCGTATTTCTAAAGCAACACAAGGTTACTATAAAATAGGGCCCTGATCCTGAAGTCCCATTGCCTGGACAGAGCCTTAGGAAGGCTGTATGCTGGACTGGGGCCAAGTCATGAAGAGTTAAGCGTAGACTTAGGGCCTTGGCCGAGTTATTGGTTGTTCCAGTCAATCAAGGGAATTCCACTGGTCTGGCAGCAGTGTTGTGGCCTCCCAGGAATGTGGCACTCAGCTCTGACTGCTGCATCTGGGAGGCACTGGGAGCAGGAATAAGGTGTTTCTTAAGTCTCTTAACTTCTGTGAACCGATCTGCAACTGCTGTTGAGGTGTGGTTTGGTGTTGTCAAAGAGGATGCGGGGGATGGAGTAAGGGGAGCTCCTGCAGGGAAGCAGCCACCCAGTGATTATTAATGATTCCGTATGGATGGGGGATATTGGCACGTGCAGGGGCCTGCCGTGTCCAGCCTGAGCTCTGCTGCAGTCACTGTCTTCTACAAGATAAGAAATTTAAAAACTGTGCACGAGGAAAGTGCTAGGGAGAACAGGGAAGCAAGCTACCTACAAACACCATTACTGTAGTATAAAAACTACCAAGTTAAATTATCCCTGAGGGATTGCATTTGGATTAGGGGCAATTTGCAAGGCAAACCTATATTTTTTTGTATTAGAGAGAGACAAATCCTGTCTTAATCCCTTCAGTGACTTCTCCTGGACCTTTGTGATCTCTGCCAGGCTTTTCCCAAGGTAAACTTACCAACTTTAGAGAGTGTGTCAGCTGGGCTTTACCAGGGCATGTTTGCACTTTGTCAGAAAGGTGGGCCGGAAAAGTAAAGATGTTTTGACTGATAATTGTTTCCTCTATAATAAGATGATGAATGGAAACTGTCTTTCCATTCAACCCAGATTTATAAAGGTATTTGAGGTACTAAATGCCACCAAAATCCCAACGATTGGCTGAATACCTAAATATGTTTAAAATCTGAATTCTCTGACTACATTAATATGATTCTTACATTATTTCTCTTTTGTCTAGCATCTCCACTGTTTGAGGCTCAGCCCTGGCACATTCCTCCATCTAACCAAGGATCTGACACAGAGTAAGGAAGGATCCAGAATATCTTCCATCCCAGCAGAACAGAAGCTCATCTGCCTGGCACTGGGGAAACAACAGCAATGTTAACCGAGTCACGGATTGTGTTCGCTGAAGAACACGTGCTTTTGAGTCCTTCATAAGGATCCAGCTTTATTTTTTTTCAGCTGTTGCTAGAAAAGACTTTTTTCATTACCTCACTGCAGAATGCAAAGAAATGGGCGTGGAGGTCCTGCATCTATCCTCACTTAGACTGGCCAAAAGAAATCTTAACTGCCTTGCAGCCAGTTTAGATAGAAAGGTGTTGGAGCAAAGGCTTTATACTTTTTTTTTTGAAAGTACTGTACTTGTTGCAATGACTCCTGCTTGCCTTTGGGATCTCCAGGTGGGATCCACCATTTCCAAACTGGAGTACAGTCTAAGTCTGTTTTCCTGTTGTGCTTCTCAGCCTGGTTTCCTGTCACTGCTGCTCTGGAGCTGGTGCTATATTCTCTTTTTCTTCTGGGCATGTTGTCTCTGCAGAGTTCACCAGGGCTTTTGGCAATGGAGACACTTGTGCAGATCCTTGCTAGAGCTGCTGGACCTCATGTGAGCTTGCCTGTGTGTCGCTCAGACATCTTGGGGCATATCCCATGGCCTGAGCTGCTCTGTGATGCTTTGCTGGTGAATTACAGAAGTTGTCTGTCTCTGTAGGCACCAAGGGGATTGTGAAGACAATGGAGCACCACTTGAGTGATGGAAATTGTACCCTCCCTACAAAGTGAGCGGTTTACCACCGATGATAACGTGATCCCTCAGCTGTAACCTACAGCCCCTCCAAAATCAGTGAGACTGTGAAGAAAGTACCACAGCCTTCAAGGGAAAAACCTTTAATATGTGGGAGAAAGGAGGCTCAGGGAAAACGCTTCAAGAAAAAACTGGTTAGGGCTGTATTGAAGACAGCATTTCTTTCTCATGTTAAACAAGGCAACTCCATCTTTTCAATCATGTTAGTGAGAAGGAAATCAAATCCCACACCCTGGATTAAGCATTGCATGGCTCTGTGTGGGGAGCTGGCACTAGTCTAATTATTTAAGAGAATGTAAATCATGTGCTCTTATTTGTCCCTTCCGCAATTAAGGAAATATCCAGTAAATTAACGAATAGCGGTTTTTAAGGATAAGGAGACTGAATGCACAACAACTGTAACTCATTGCTTTATCATATCCCAGAGTGAGAGAGCTGGGGTAAAACTGAACCTTTCCACATGTTAGGAAGAGTCACAGTACACCCACAATCATGGACTAGAAATCATGTTTCAGAGAAAATGCTGACTAGCGATCGTCAAGGATTAGGAGGAGACTTCTTATTTGTGAGCAGATTATTCTGCACTGTGTCACTTGAGGGTTTCAAGTTTTTTGGTGCAAGAGACATTGACCATTGTCAAGACCAGGCACAGGGCAGGACGCACCATGGATCTTACCTGAAGGGAGAGTGTCCAGCAGGAGACTCTGCCCATTGGGGTATTTTGTTGAGTGCCATGTGAATTCCAGCTCCAAATCAATGCTTAGGTAACTCAGCGCATCTCCCTCTCTCAGACTTTGTTCTTTTCTTTTTCTAGTTTTCCTGGATGCTTGCAAGGGGGATTCATCTCAACTAACACGATGGCCTAAGAGCTAGATAAGTCTAAGCTGGTCAACTCTCCAGCGATCAGCTGAAATAGGAACTTGCAGATGGCAATTATCTCATATATCTTAGGATCTGTGATTATGCAAGAGACCAGGCTGACTAATTTTGATTAAGAAAGCTAACTTCTGAACATTTAAAGTGAGGTGGGGTAAATCCCATCCAAAACATTCATCAGCATCATTCCCTGGTATTGCAAATCTCTCCTCACAAGCCTTTTCCCCCAGGAAACCAAATTAAACTGATTGCTTCATGGGTGTTTCCTTGGCTTCTTAAGTCCGAACTGTTGGTCCAAGCTTTTTTTTTTTTTTGTCTCCGTTAGGCAGCGCGTAGCTTCCTGTGGCAGCAGTTCAGCGCTAGGTCCGTGTTACAAACAGCAAATGGCTACACAAGGAAATGATGTAACCCTGCAGCAATGGTTTTTCTTTTCTCATCAATGAGCGTACTTGCCAGAAACGTAAAGTTCCCAGGGTCTGACTGGTCTGGGAGCTGAGTGCTCGGGCATTGCTGCAGACACCGTGCCTACCCCGCAGCAATGATCATGTGTCTTAAGTGCTCACTATACATTTTAAGGCTTAGGCCTTCTCTTACAAAGTTTTTGTATTTATGATGCTGTCAGATAACTAACAGTAATGTCCAGGAATATACCAAGCCAGGTAGTCTATCCTTGAAGTAACAGCAGACCTGTGTAACGCCTTGATGTAACTCCTACCGATTACTGTATTAGAATAAAAATGTACTTACAACATACTTTACAATCATTCCTGAGGTCGCAAAATGGGTCAGAATCTGAAATGGAAACAAAAGAGGTTCCATCACCTGCCTCTGCCAGGAGCTGCTGGCTGGCCTCAGGCAAGACTATCACCCCCTGTGCCCCGGGCTGCTGATCTGCAGAGGCAGATGGTTATTTACCCGCCTTTATAGCCCGCTTCCAGATATGCTGATAAGGAATTGCTAAACAAGTACAGAGGAAGGTTGTTGTGCCTTCCTTCACCCTTCCTTGTAGATGCGCATTTCCCTGCACTGCTTGGCATATCCAGATCCTGCACAACTCTCATTAGCCACAGCCTTTGATTAAAGAACTGAAAGTACCTTTTAAACCCCAGAGGCCAATGAATCAGCATTGCTGCATCTGAATTCCACCAGTACAAGCAAGATCAGAATGTGAGCCCTAGGCTACAGCCCTGCTCAGATGTGGGGAACAAACCCAAACATGCCAGTCGCCCTCTTGCCCAAGCTTTACCATCCGTTTCTGCCCAAAACTCCACCTGCATTTACCTGGTGTTCCTTGCCGGGAGCAATGGCAGAGTTTGGTACTGTAGTTTGACTTTGTAGCCAAAATGAAGTTTACCTAATTAATGCTCTTCTGAGCTAAAGAAACAGAAACTTGGGAAAAGGATTATGTGTAACTGAAGTTGATGGGAGTTGCAGGTGGGAGTACAGTTGGATTAAAACTAAGGATTTTTGGAAATGTCCAGCTCCCGTGGCACGATGGAAGATGAGTGAACGTGAGCTGTTGCCAGGGAAGTAGGAGCATTCAGAGAGCGAAGCCTCAGCATTGGGATTGTAATATGTTAAAGGACGCTTACTGAAGAGCGTGGAGACCTTGTGGCAAAGGGAAAGCAGCTAATGATAGTAGCTAAATGCAAGATAAAAAGTTGCTGTAATAGGTGGATGAAGCTGATAACAAAAGCAGAGCACAGCTCAGCTCACGTAACGAAGGGCTGAGGAGATGAGGAGGCAGTGATGCGGTGCGCAGGGTTGTGTTTAGGGGGGTGTGGATTAAGGGGAGGGAGGGGGGTATGGGAAATGGTTTGAAATCGGTTGCCTTGTCCCTGCTGGCTTGCTGTTAGACAAGCATCTAGCACAGGCATCCTACCTGTCCTGCGCTCTGTGTCATCCCCAACAACATACAAAAACATCCTCCTGATGGAGGACGTGCACCACCACATAATTCAAGGGAAGGAATTGCTTTCACACCCCAGCCAGCCCAAAGCAGGGCACGGCTAGACACACAGACAACCCCCGACGGCGTGGCCACATCTGAAACATCCCTTCCTGCACAGCAGCTGCTGCAACGGCTTTGAGAGAGGTGATGGCAGAAGATGCGTGTCTGGATAGATGATTTGTCACTGTTTGTGCAGCCCGTATCCTGAGCACAACCACTCTCCAAACCACAGATAAATTGCTGGTTGGCACAGGATGCTTGGGAGACCCCTGGGGAGGTAAAATCAGAGGTAGAAACAGGTCCAGGCATTGCAGGGCACTCCCTGTAGGAAGGAACTGAATTCAGCTCTCCAAAAAGCCCTGAAGGCAGGAGAAAAGTAGCAATGGGAGCAGATGGTCTAAACCATATTTTCAACCTGTTCCATTCGGGGATCTTGCTTTGTATAGGCAGGATGTTGCCAAACCCACCCAGCAAGGTGGGAAAGGCAGGAAGGTCTCACAACACGTGCACACACACACACACACCCCTCCTCGTACAAGCTGCCTGCCAGGCTGCTGTGCTGACCTCAGGCACCAGAGCAGGCTCCGGTTGCTTTATAAACCAACCCGCGCGGTGGGAACAGCTGACCTGCGGCTCCTTCCACGTGCTCTCTTCCCTCCCTGCCAACCCTCCTGACCCTTCAGTCCCCAGGCGCACTCCCGTCGTCAGCATGATGCCAAAATATCTTCAGGTCTGCCCCCAGATCAGGAGGTTTTCAAAGAGAGGTTTTTACCAGCCCATAAATCATAAAAGTGGGTCACTCGGCAGTTGCCAGCATCTCTCTTCATTTTTTTCCTATAATTTGGTGGGATTTTTTTTCTTTTTGGTGGCCTGTTTTTCCTTTCTGCCTGTTCTCTCCACCTCTGCAATCCTGTTTTCTCAGCCAGGCAGCCTCTCCGCTCTGCTCACTGCTACGTTCATGTTACTCACAGAGATCCACCAGAATCTACTGGTTGACCAGGATGCCACCAGCAAGGAGAAGCGGGAGCCGGCGGCACCAGCGAGGCTCTGGCTAACAGCAACAGACAAACAAAAGCAGGTAGTTCCCCATGCGAGATGTAATTCAGCCGTGGAACTCTCTGCCTTGAGAAGTTATAGATGTTGAAGCTTATGTGGACTCTAGAATACAGTGGAGATTCGTAGAAGGATCTCGAGCTTATTTCATAGGACCGTAGGAGAATTCAGGCTGAAAGGGACCCCAGGAGGTCTCTGGTCCAATGTCCTGCTCTAAGCAGGGTCAGCTCTGGGACCAGCCCAGGTTGCTTTATCCAGTTGGGTCTTCAAATCCCCCAAAGATGACACAAACTGCTATGGGCAACCCACTCCCACACTTGGCTGGTCTGGCAATGAAAGAGTTTCTCCTTACACTCAGTTTGAACCTCTCTCCTTAAAACTTACACCCATTATCTCCCGTCCTCCCACCACACACCACTGTGAAGACATAAACTCCTTGGAGGTATGGGGCGGGGCTGCTGTCAGGGCCCCCAAAGCCTTTCCTTTCCCAGCTGAACGAGCCCTTCCCCTCAGTCTCTCCCCACAGGGAACCCCCCAAACACCCCTGTTCTCGCCCCTGCTCCGTTCCACACACACCCCCGGCCCCCAAGCTCTCCCCATTGTGCTCCCCAGGACCGCACAGGTCTGCAGGCGCCTCTCAGGGAGGCACTTTTAGCCTTTTGCCAGGAAAATCCAGCTTGTTTTCCTTTCCTCACGTCAATACTTTGCTACCATCTAGCGCTGACGGGGCGCAGGGCCTGAAAGCTGCCGGGGCGGAGGGTGGGTGGACAGGGGTGCCTCAGGTGTTGTCCCTCAAACGGGGTTCGTTACCCGCTCTGCAAAAAGCCAGTCTCACACCCAGAGCCGAGCTACTGGTTTATTCCATATTTGCGCAGAGGTGGGGGCTGGGTGGCAATTCCACAAAGCCAGCACGCCGCACAAAAGAACTTCAGGGTATTTATACACTTCAGACTACACAAATACACATTTACTCTAGTGACCACTGGCTACTTTCTTATCCCTTTATCCCTAACTGGATAACAACATGCCTCGTTACAGAGGGCTGTCATTTTTCTGTGCAAGCTCCAAGGGTGAGGGTCTTTATTCAGGCAGGGGTCTTTGAAGCAATGGGCGTGATTTTTACTATTAATGAGGATCGTTCCTCCAAAGGACACTCTAATCTCTAATTAAGCTGATTTAAGGTAAACAATTTTAATGAGCCTCCATGTTTCAGGATGTTTCTCTTCGTTAAGGACTGTAGTTCCTGATCAGAAGTTCCTTACTAATCATTGTTGACGGTTTAAAGAATAGACTGACCTAACCCGATGTGTCCTATCAGTCCTTGCATTTGATGAGAAACATTTGTATGGACTGTAATATGTCCTATGTGTCCTTGTACTTGATTAGAAACATTTGTGCGGGCTACAATTCCCCCCTTTGAGACTATCTTGAGAACTTAAATTCATCTAGATAAGTCTCATCTTTTCCACAGTTTGTTCACCCACACATAAGCAGCATCTCCGCATACATTGGATGAGTACCTAAAGGCATACAAACAGAATTAATATTGTAACTAATATTCCTAAAAGTTTCTTTATCCATAGACTCAAATCAGGGAACCAGGAAGTTAACCATTTGAATGTTTCTCTGAATCCGTAAGAAGTGTTATCCTTTTTTTATCTCATGAAGCGTTTTAGTCTGTTGCCAAATTTCATTTAAATCGGTGGAAATCCTTCCACTTTGATCTGCATAGACACAGCAGCTCGTATTTGTGCACACTCCTCCTTGAGAGGTCAGCAGCGTATCAAGAGCCATTCTATTTTGTAAAGCAATCTTAGCTGACTCAGACACTTCTTGCAGGGCCTTTAGAGCATCATAACTCTCATTTCCAGTTTTCTCAATTGTGGCCAAAATATTTCCTACAGCTTTTTCCAGTGTGCTGACTCCTAACCATGGTATAAACCAGCTGGCAAAAGAAGGAAAAGCTGTTGGTCATTTTACAAGAGGATTGGCTTTTTATTTGTCTCTTTAGGAATGATCTTAGCCAAAACTGGTTATCTCCACTAAATTTGTCCATGATTGTTATATTTGGAACAATTGCACCTAAAGTGCGTATTCCTGCCCAGTTCACCAGTAAAACTTCCCTGGCTCACGTGCCACATACCCAGTACCATTCCTCACCTTCTGGAAACTGGCCAGACAATATTGGGCAAGCCAACATTTCCTCTTTTTCCTATTGTTATTGTACAATTACAGCTAGTGTAATTTCCCACAAAAATGTTGTTTTCCAACAAGCAATTTATTCTATTCCTTTCGGGGGGGAACATCTTTAGAAACATAATTCATAACTCTCATGTGGAGGTGGGTTTTCTACTTCCCATCCCCGAGATTCTAAAGATTCTATTTTAAAAGAGGGTGTACTCTACAGATTTTGCCATGATATATTTGAAGGAATGGGTATTCCTGTTAAAGGACTCCCCTTTCGGCCATGTTATGGAAAATGAGTACAAACCCAGCAATTAGACCGGTGTGTGATTGTAACGGTCCTCTGAATCAGATTGAGATGTAAATTCCGATCTCACAGATTTCCTGGTTCCTGTTGAGTCAGAAAAATTAGCATACAATACCGTATCACCCAAACTAATCCCACTTTGTTCTTCATAGACGTTTCTAAGCATATATCTCACAAAAGGAATCAATATTATGAATAGTATACAAAATATACTATTTTGTATACTATATATACTGTATATATACTGTATATATACTGTATATATACTATATATATACTGTATACTATACAAAGTATACAATAGTATACAAAACAGAGCACAATCTAAATCAGAATGTGACTTAATGGATTCCCAGGTACAGTTTATTGGATGCTCGAAATCTTCAGCTTCAAAGGTTGGACTTCCTCAGAAATCCACTCTTCCTTTGGAGCTCCCTTTACTCTGGTGTAGGGTATCCAAGAGTCTATCCCTTTTACTTTAGCAGCGGTATAGGTAACCAACAGTACCAGGTAAGGCCCTTTGCACTGGTCGTTTAAGGGCTCATCCTTCCAAGTGAGGATACAGACTCTATCTCCTGGCTGGAAGTCATGGACTGGAGTATCTAAAGGTATCTCTAGTTTAAGGACCTTTTTACCCTTAGATAACTCCAAGGCTCGAGTTAAAGCTGTAATTTCTGCCTTTTGAGCGGAGGTATTGGGTGGCAATGCTCGTGTTGCAGTGGGGTTACCACAGCGTATCCAGCCCATTCCCCATCTCACCATTCTTCCTGTTCTTTGGCACGTACATTACCGAACAGGCTCGGGCTATTCTTGAATCCCTGGGGCAGCACATTCCAGCAGAGTTGTACTTTTCTACCAGTACTGGGATTCTCCCATTCAAAGGCAAAAATTTTCTGGCTCTCCTCCTCCAAGGGAATACAAATGAAAGTGTTTTTTAAATCTAACACTGTAAAATATACATTATTTTCAGATATTGTAGACAGTAGAGTGTAGGAGTTAGATACTACAGGATGAACATCTATGGTGATTTTGTTAATTTCCCTTAAATTTTATACCAGTCTATATTCTTTGAGTCCAGGTTTCCTTATCGGTAGGATAGCAGCGTTATACTCAGACCGACGTTCCCATAGTAAGCCATATTGCACAAAGGTATTAATGGTAACCCCACTCTAGCCTCTAATTTCATTCAATACTGCTTTTTCCTTCCCTGTTGTGATCCTGATTTTACTTCCACTTTTATCAGAGTAGCATTCTTTGTTTGTCCAGGTTTCTTGGAGGCCCATACCAGGGGTATTACAGCATCCAAAATTTCTTCCGAGATCCTGGTCCCTTTCTGCTCCTTTTCAGTCAACAGACACGATGAAGCTCTCCACGCTGTCTCCTCAGGCACGTGTAGCTGAAGAGACTCATCAGAAAATGTTAGCTGTGCTTTCAATTGCCATAATAGATCTTGTCCCAGCAAGGGGAGGGGGCACTCTGGCACGTATAGAGTGAAGGTAGTACCTCCAACTGTACATTCCGTAGGTTTTAAAAATGGCTGAAAAGCTCACTTTTCTGTGATCCCAACAATGTGTTTTACTTAAAGGTTACTACTGAATGGGTTGCCCCACTATCTACTAGAAGATCAACAGTTTCGTTCCTCAACTTCACTGGAACCAGGAGGTCAGCTGGGGAAGTTTTACTATTTTCCGCTGGTCCCCGTCAATCTGAATGTGAGGCTGCTAGCACGATCAGATCTGCCTCCAGTGCCAGACTCCCTTGGGCCACTGTCCTTTTTTGTAATCTCTCCCTCTTTGGACACTCATTTTTCCAGTGCCCTTCTTCCTTAGAATAAGCACATTGATTTTGTCCTAATGGCCTGCAGATGACATGATTATTCATGTGGCCTCTTCCCCTACCACTACCACCCCCCCTTCTGAACCCTCTGCCTCTCACTGAACTCTCAGTAATTGGTGCTGCCAACAACGCAGCCTGTAATTTTCTCTTTCTGCTTCTCCTTTTGTCTCTCCTTTCTCTCGACTTCATCAGGAATAGTATAATAAACCTTATAAGCTATTTCAATTAATTGTGAAATCGACATTTCTCCGGCACCATCTGCCTTTTGTAATTTTTGCCTAATATCTGAAACAGATTGTCCAGCGAAAAACATATCAAACATTCTCCTATTCGCCTCATCTTCTGGATTCAAATCTGTCCACTGTCTAGCAACATTATACAACCTTTCATAAAATGCTGATGGATTTTCTTCACTTCCTTGACTTATTTCATATAACTTTGACACATTTTTAGGTTTTGGAACTCTGTGTTGGACCCCATACAAAATTAATTGCCGATACTGTTTATTTTTCCCCAAACTGATGTTTGGATGTTATTCTGGATACATCTTGTGCATGTGTGCGGCAGGATCATCATTAGCATTATGGCATTCATTCCCCTCCCTAGCCTTTTCTAACACCAGACACTTCTCTTCCTCTGTAAAAAAAGTATTTAACACTGCCTGAAGAGCTCCCCAATTAGGGTTATGGATTAGCAGTATTGTTTCCAACAGCTGATACATCTCTTCTGGATTTTTGTGGTATGATCCTATTGACTGTTTCCAATTCAACAAATCCAAGGTAGTAGAAGGAACATGTACAAACATAGGCATTCCTTCCACCCTGACTGCTTGTCAGAGGAGTGCTTATACAGCTGGATGCTGTTCTCTAGTCCTTCCCGAGACTGGACTAAAAGTCTCTTTCCCTTCCTTCTGGGAAGATCCCTCTTCCTCACTACTGCTTTCACTCACTGGTTCCTCTTTACTGACTCCTAGTTCTGATACCCACAGTTGCACGTCCTCTGGCTCCTCTGGCCCCTTAAATACTTTAACACACCCTTTCCCTATATTGCATGCCGAGCAACACCACTGCTTTTTCTTTCCTTGCCCACTTTCAGCTAACACATGTATACTGTTAGGATCATTAGCTAACAATTTACATTTTTTCCTTGTTTCATGATTATTCCACAACATGAAAAACAAATCAACATACAGTACTTCATCCCACTTACTGATCCTTCTACAGAACCACTTCAGCTGTTAAATAGTATTATAACTCAAGGTCGCATATTCCAGCCTCCTGATTTCATCATGGTCAAGCTTATACATGGGCCACCATTGTCCACAGCATTTTAGTAATTTTAATTTTGTCAGGGGATCCCATCCAAATTTATTCCAATGTTTAAGGATGTATCCTAAAGGGGTACAAGGAGGTTTCTCAGTGGAGGAAACTGAACCCATACTGAAATTATTTCCTAGAAAAAATTTCTTTAACGACAGCTTCATACACTCAGCTTTTAGGAAGAGAGCCCTCTGCTGCTCATCCCCCATGTCTCTGTGTAGAAGAAAATTAAGCTCCTGCTGCAGTCCCTTAACAGAACAACTTATGCAGAGCAATCAGAATCCGAAATAAAAATTCTACTCACCAATCCTCCCTTGTGCCCCTTTATCGATATCTTGTAGAGGCGTTGCACTGTTGTGTTCATCACCGTCCGACTCTGGGAGCGCAGCTGAGGGTGGCAAATGTGACACCCATCTACAAGAAAGGCAGAAAGGAGGATCCAGGAAACTATAGACCTGTCAGTCTGACCTCGGTGCCAGGGAAGGTCATGGAGCAGGTCATCTCGGGTGCTATTAAAAGTCATATAATGGACAACCAGGGGATCAGGCCCAGTCAGCATGGGTTTATGAAAGGCAGGTCCTGCCTGACAAACCTGATCTCTTTCTACGACAGGGTGACCCACTTATTGGATGAGGGAAAGGCTGTGGATGTTGTTTACCTTGACTTCAGTAAGGCCTTTGACACCATTTCCCACAGCATTCTCCTGGCGAAACTGACTACTCACGGCTTGGATGGGCACACGCTTTGCTGGGTAAAAAACTGGCTGGATGGCCGGGCCCAGAGAGTTGTGGTGAACGGAGTTAAATCCAGTTGGCAGCCGGTCACAAGTGGTGTCCCCCAGGGCTCGGTTTTGGGGCCACTCCTGTTTAACGTCTTTATTGATGATCTGGACAAGGGGATTGAGTGCACCCTCAGTAAGTTTGCAGATGACACCCAGTTGGGTGGGAGTGTTGATCTGCTCAAGGGTAGGGGGGCTCTGCAGAGAGACCTGGACAGGCTGGAGCGATGGGCTAAGGCCAACTGGATGAGCTTCAATAAGGCCAAATGCCGGGTTCTACAGTTCGGCCACAACAACCCCCAGCAGGGCTACAGGCTTGGGGGGGAGTGGCTGGAGAGCTGCCAGTCAGAGAGGGACCTGGGGGGGTGATTGCCAGCCAGCTGAACAGGAGCCAGCAGTGTGCCCAGGTGGCCAAGAAGGCCAATGGCATCCTGGCTTGTATCAGCAATAGCGTGACCAGCAGGGACAGGGAAGCGATCTTACCCCTGGACTCGGCACTGGTGAGGCCGCCCCTCGATGAGTGGGTTCAGTTTTGGGCCCCTCACTCCAAAAAGGCCATTGAATGACTCGAGCGTGTCCAGAGAAGGGCAACGGAGCTGGTGCAGGGTCTGGAGCACAGGTCTGATGGGGAGCGGCTGAGGGAACTGGGGGGGTTTAGTCTGGAGAAGAGGAGGCTGAGGGGAGACCTCATGGCCCTCTACAACTCCCTGAAAGGAGGGTGCAGAGAGGGGGGATGAGTCTCTTGAGCCAAGGCACAAGCGCCAGGACAAGAGGGAATGGCCTCAAGCTGCGCCAGGGCAGGGTCAGACTGGCTCTTAGGAAGGATTTCTTTGCAGAAGGGGTTGTTGGGCGTTGGAATGGGCTGCCCAGGGCAGGGGGGGAGTCCCCATCCCTGGAGGGGTTGAAGAGTCGGGTTGACCCAGCGCTGAGGGATCTGGTGGAGTTGAGAACGGTCAGTGTGAGGTTCATGGTTGGACTGGAGGAGCTTCAAGGGCTTTTCCAACCCAGATGATTCTGGGATTCTGAGTCCCCGACCAATAGGTCGGTGTGTGCTGGATTCCAGTTGGGCCGCTGTTCCCCGTTGAGTACGACAAGACAAGCCGGGCAAGGCTGTCAGCGCGGTCCCATCTGGGTGCCTGAAACTGTTGTCCCTCAAACGGGGTTCGTTACCCGCTCTGCAAAAAGCCAGTCTCACACCCAGAGCCGAGCTACTGGTTTATTCCATATTTGCGCAGAGGTGGGGGTTGGGTGGCAATTCCACAAAGCCAGCACGCCGCACAAAAGAACTTCAGGGTATTTATACACTTCAGACTACACAAATACACATTTACTCTAGTGACCACTGGCTACTTTCTTATCCCTTTATCCCTAACTGGATAACAACATGCCTCGTCTCCATTTACAGTTACAGAGGGCTGTCATTTTTCTGTGCAAGCTCCAAGGGTGAGGGTCTTTATTCAGGCAGGGGTCTTTGAAGCAATGGGCGTGATTTTTACTATTAATGAGGATCGTTCCTCCAAAGGACACTCTAATCTCTAATTAAGCTGATTTAAGGTAAACAATTTTAATGAGCCTCCATGTTTCAGAATGTTTCTTTTCTTCAAGGACTGTAGTTCCTGATTAGAAGTTCCTTACTAATCATTGTTGACAGTTTAAAGAACAGGCTGACCTAACCCGATGTGTCCTATCTGCCCTTGCGTTTGATGAGAAACATTTGTAGGGACTCTCATACATCCTGTGTGCGTCCTTGGACTTGATTAGAAACATTTGTGTGGGCTACACAGGAGGTCTCGGGCCTCCACGGTGGCAGCACAGCAACACCGGTAAATATCGGTAAATGCTGAGTGTTTTAACGAGGGACACTTATAACTGGATACGATAAGGAAGGGCGAAAAGGGAAGAATCCCGGACAGACACGCGTGGGGACCCTCCGCGGGACAGGACCCGCCGCAGTGTGCGCATGCGCCGCACGGCGACACCCCACCCCCGCCATCCTCCTGTTGCTTTCCGGCAGCGCGGCTAGAAGTGCGACGTTTTCACGACGTCACGTGTCGAGGGGCGGTGCCGCTTCACGGCAGGCGGTCTGTGAGACGAGAGGCGGAGGCCCTGCCGCCACCATGAAGCAGAAGAGGAAAGGTAGCGGGGTGTGGGGGTATGGCAGTGCCCGGGGCTGGCGGCAGGGTGGGCCCTGCTCCTGTTCCGGGAGCTGAGGGCGGTGGGGCGGAAAGTTGCTGCCTTGTGTGTGTGTAAGGGCGGGCTGAGGGGCAACACTTTACCTTGTGGTTGGGCATGGCGGGGGGGCTGTGGGACGGCGCCCCTCCTCGTGCTTCCCCCGGCGCTGTAGGGGTGGGAGCTGTGCAGTGGTAGGGCTTTACCGCCGCCCCTAACGCTGTGTGTATGTGGAGTAGGAAAACGGGGCGAGAGCTTGCTCTGCCCGCTCCGCCTTCATGGAGGCGGGTAAAGGGCCAGCCCCAACCTTGATTGAGGGTTGGAGGGACTTGGCACCCCTCTGTGAGCCACCCGTTTTCTCTCCCCACTGTTGAATTCATTGCCCTCTACAACTACCTGAAAGGAGGTTGCAGAGAACTGAGGATGAGTCTCTTTAACCAAGTAACAAGAAATAGGACAAGAGGTAATGGCCTCAAGCTGCACCAGGGAAGGTTCAGACTGGATATTAGGAAGTATTTCTTTATGGAACGGGTAGTCAGGCGTTGGAATGGGCTGCCCAGGGAGGTGATGGAGTCCCCATCCCTGGAGGTATTTAAGAGTCGGGTTGACGTAGCGCTTAGGGATATGGTATAGTTGAGAACTGTCAATGTTAGGCTGATGGTTGGACTGGGTGATCTTCAAGCTCTTTTCCAACCTAGACGATTCTGTGATTCTGTGAATTGGGCGCTGTCACTGGGAGGCAGAGTCCTTTGCGCCCGTGTGGGTCCTCAGGAATTTGCCTTACTCCTGCCTGGTGCTCTGACTGTCAGATGCAGAATGGGGTGCTGGGGGCATGGGAGTCCGGGTGTTGCTGGGCTTTTCCCACATGGCAGAGTGGAAACAAACTGGGAGAGGGGTATTGGGCAGCAAAGATGATGTAGGGCAGCACGGGGCTTGCAGTGGCCTGGCGTGTCCCACAAAACTACCTGCAGAGAGAGACCAGATGGGAGCATCACTGTGGTGCTTCTCCCAGGTGGGTGTAAATGCTGCCAGATTTCAGCGCAGCTGATATGCACAAAAGCTTGTTGGAGCAGTTGTATGCCCAGCTATGTCCCTGCTTCGGGGGGTTTCTGACAATTTTGCTGTCCCAACACTTGCTGGTGTAGACGGAGCTGCACAAGGTGAAATTGTTACCATAAATTTGGTCTCAAAAGAACCCCCTAAGGCTTAGTTGGAAGTTCTAGAAGGCAGGCAGTCTGTATTACAGTGCTGGATGCACGGGGGTTGTTCCACCTAACATGCATGTCAAAAGACAAAAGCACACTTATTGTATATAATAAAAGAAATGAATATTCATGTAATTTCCAAGAAGTACACACTTGTTTCCAGAGGATCTAATGCATATGTTAATACATTGATCAAGTGTATTAAAATTTGGGGAAGGGTCTCTGAGGGGCTTCCATAGGGGTTTTCGGTGGTCTGTGGTGGTCCCTAGTGGCTGTTGAAGAGGTGTCTTAGTGTCCTTTCCATGAACTCTGAGGGTTTTTTCCTCATATATGGCCTCGTCTTGGCTCATTGCTCTGTCTGTAAAGTTTCTCAGCTCTCTTGACTACCACAGGTGCCTGTTGGCTTCTCTGCCCTCACCAGGATGTACCCATCACAGCTGCAAAAATTATGTCCTTGGGTGCATTCTTGTCCGAGGCCCCTCACAGCAATGAGCACCAACTGCTTGCGGGCATCAGCTAGCAGGCATCAAAATAAATACCCGTGGTTGTTAGGAAGTGTGGATGGATCTCTTAATAGCAATGCCCCCCTTCTCCCCAAGCTGGTAAGGAAGAAATGTAAGCAATGTATACTGTCTATACAGTGCAGACCCTCGTTGCAGCATGGGGTGGGTCTGTGAGGCGCAGTGGGGAAGCTTTTAAGACACTGGTAGTGCTGCCTGATGCCCTCTCCCAGTTTGTTTCCACTCTGCCATGTGGGAAAGGCCCAGCAACACCCAGACTCCCCTGCCCCCAGCACCCCGTTCTGCATCTGATACCCTCTCTGTGATGGAGCTGGCCTCTTCCTTTGCGTGGTCCCACTGTCCTTCCCACCACTGCGTCCTGTTCCTTGCCACGTGTACTCGTAGCATCAGACTATTCTACTAATCATCTTTAACTTCCAGTGACTTTTTATTTGTAGCTGTCATGCAGATTGCTCTGACATAAGAAGGTGGAGTTTGTTCTAGAAGTAAAAGAAAGTCAGTGATATGAGGTGGTGACTAATTTGTTTGGGGAATGCTGCAAATCGAGAGTGATGATGGCAAAATTCCCTCTGTAGGCAACAACTGTAGGAAATATTAAAAATGAACGGCAGAGCTGGTGTGCCTTGGTTGTCACAAGCAATTAGAAAGCAGTGGCTGTACACGTGGTTTGTTGTTTTGTTCTCATTTCAGGAGACCTCAGCCATGCAGAGCTGATGATGATGACGATAGCTGACATCATAAAACAATTAATTGAGTCTCACGAGCAGGGAAAAGATGTGAATCTGAACAAGTAAGTCACTCCGGGACGTCACTGAAGAGCTGGTCCACCAGGGATGAACGTGTTCTGTACAGCCTGTTACATTCAGGCTTTATTTTAAAATGTTTTATTTTCACAGGCTACTGTCATTTCTCTTACCGTTATCTGGTAATAAAGACACCAAGATTTGTAAATTCTGTGGTGATTTGAAATTGTACCTTGGTACTTCACTGGCAATGCTCAGAGTACAAAATGGGTTGTGTTGGTGAAAAACTCCAAGAAACTTGTCATTGCCTTTTTGTGTTTCCACCTGTACTCATCCTTCAGTAGTCTCAAAGTCAGTTCCACCAGGGAAAGGAGAGATTAATTTAGGGATAAAGTTTAAATCAAATTTTCTTAGCAATGTGTGATAAATGAAGTTGTTTTCAGAAAGTTCTTCCTTCTTTACATATGTGGAATAATAAAACCTGAATTTCTCCTACTGTTTCTATTTCATTTACATGGTGGAATTGCAGACTTTTTGCTTTCGTTTACGTGATTGCAGACTTTTTGCTGATGTCTTTAACTGGCATGAATGTCTTTAGAAATGAACTCAAGCTAGAGTCTGCATGTGTAGGGGTTAGTCACATGGAAGACGTGAAAATAATTAAATCACTGAAAACAGGTAAGCCAGAGTCTGTGGGCAGATGTTTTAATAAAACCATATTTAGAAGAAAAATATACAGTAGCTAAAAACATTGGCAGTTGTTGCATAGCAACTTTATTTGGAGTTTATTTTCGGGGCAGCTGTTGCAAGGAATTGCTGTCTGCTTTTTAAATAAGTTACCTGGAAAGGCAAATTGGCAGAACCTACCTAGATCTCCACGTCACTGAACAGTGGTGTGATAGCACTGCTGTGGAATATGGGTGTGCAAGTCAGGATGGAGTTCTTAATTGGAGGTATTTGTGCTTTCAGGCTGAAAACCAAGACATCGGCCAAGTACGGGCTTTCAGCGCAGCCGCGTTTGGTTGACATCATCGCTGCTGTGCCACCGCAGTACCGCAAGGTGCTGGTACCAAAGCTGAAGGCCAAGCCTATAAGGACCGCTAGCGGGGTAAATATACACATCACTCTCCCCATCCACCACCGTCCTCCCCTCCTCTCATCAATAAATTGTATTAAATTGTTTTCAAAGACCAGGATATTGAATTCCGGAAGCTTTAATACAGATGCACTGGTTGCGTTGCCAGCTTCCACGTTGCCTTTTCTGTGATGTTGTGCCTACAGGGCTGTTCCTTTCAAAACATTTGGGAGAAGAGAAAGAGGAGGTGTGAGGTTTTGTTTCAGAGCAGCATGTCTTGGTTTTTAGTTGCTGTAGAAACAGTGCAGCTTAATCTGCAGACCCTCTCAGTGAACAAAGGTAAAAAATGTATTTAACCTGTTTCTCTGAAAGGTAGTTCAGGCTGAAAACAATAATAGAGGTACAGCTAACATTCAGCTGTGTGTTTTTATGCTTCCGTACTGTACGTATAGCATGCCTAAAGTCAAGTTAACAAAAAAAACCCCAGAAACAAAAATCCAGGAAGTGTTCATTTTTTATAACTTAACACCCCCCCCCCCCCCCAAACATCCAAAACCCCCAAACAAAACCACAAAAAAAACCCCCAACCAAACCACCATGTGCCACCCCCCCCACCCCCCCCAATTGCTTAATTTCTTTAATTTCATCTTTCTGGCTATAGAATATTTCATTAAACTCTTACTCCAGCTGGAAATTAGGTATTCTGAGTTGCGTGCCCCAAATTAGCAGACACTGGAAAGTCTTTGTGTGTCTGTCTCGTCCTCTTTACAAAGGAAGGTAGCATCTTACATTATGCTTATGTTTAATGTATGAAAAGCAGTTGTGAGATCAGGCAGGGAAGAAAGGCTTAGCTCAGTTAGGCGGAGTGAGGAAGCTGTTTTTATTATTTTTGGTTTATATCTTTTTGTTTCTCTTCATCTCTCCCCCACTTCCATCCTCCAGGTGGTGGCTGGTGGCACACTCTCACCCTTGCGCTGGTTTAGGTGTGTGTTAGATGGTTCTAGCGAATATTTGGATGTCTGTGTGCATCTTTTCAGCAGGGTGGTTAATCAGATTTGGTATAAGACACCCAGTTCTTTATAACAGACTGCCGCTTTATTCTGAATTGTGAAAATATTAAATAATAGGTTTCCTATTTCGTGATATATTTGTTATCTCCTTCAAGAGTTAACACATAGATATTCTAGGTGGCAGACTAAGCAGAAAACATCTTTAAATAGTCTCTCGCAGATGCACATGTATACGTAGCCTTCCAAGATGCATTTTATTTTAGTAACTTCAGAAGCAATTACTGTAATTTCTCTCCTCTAACTTTGCTTCTTACAGATTGCTGTTGTGGCTGTGATGTGTAAACCACACAGGTGTCCACACATTAACTTTACAGGCAACATATGTGTGTAAGTATCACAGCTTAGATGAAATAAGAGGACTGTTTTCCAGTATTTCTGTATAAATCTAATATTGCAGTAGCATTGTGTTGGGGACAGGCTTCCTTTCTGCACAAGCACTAAGTTATAGATTGCTGATGCCTGCACATTTATGCTAAAAAGTCTTGTTTTCAGTTTTTCTTCAAGGAAGAAACCATTTTCTTCCATGGGCCAAATCCTACTTACCTTAGTAGGATTCACAGTTCTGTGAATATAGTAACCAGGAGAGTATATTAATGATCAAATGTGAGTTGTATCACAATGATCAAAGGTGTGTTGTGCATACGACTGGGTACGTAAGCCGACTGGAGTTACAGAAAAGAAACAGGACTCAACCTGAAAAGTTTAAAAACTGCTGAACTGAAACGGGCCCAAGGAGGTGCAGGTGTTGTCTGCAGAAAGGTGCTCGGTGTGACAGTCTAGCTCTGCCTGGCTCTGGAGGGAAACAAGAGCACAGATGGAAGGGAAAGGCCTCCAGCTGCCAAGAGCTCATGACATTAAGCGAATAGCTTCTGAGTTTTATTTGAATTGAGGAACCCAAGCTGGGTTTACCTTAAAGTGTGTTACTTCTGCTTGACTTAAGAGCCTGTGCACCTGAAATCTCATCTGGTTTTTTTTCCTACCACGTCAGTTCAGTTATTTCAAAACATTGCTTCTCTTTCCCACCTTGTCCCTCCTGAAGTATCAGTGTGTTTCACCACCAGCTGCCTAACAGAGTGAGCTGGCTCCATTCTTGTTTTTTCATGAGCAGCTATTCTGTTTGAGATGTTCCAGGTAATTACTTATATGAAATGTCTTCAATTGGTTTGCGCAACTTTTGCCAGCAAATTAATTTGGCCACGGTAATTTGGTAATTAATTTTATAATGGTGACAGATGACTTGGGTTGAGTTTGCAGGGCAGGCAGTGAGGAAACTAATCAATTATACTGTGAACGGAATGTGTCTGATTTGATAGAGATGGCATTATCTTGGTGTCTGTGCAGTTGAGATCTGTACCGTAAGTAATAATACGCTGACTGCTCTGATACCTTTTCTGTTGGAGGTGCTCAGCACCTGCAGTTAAAGTAGGAGGGTTGTCAACCCCTTCTGTCTCAGGTCGTCTTTGAGCACGAAATGACTAGATTGGTCATTAATCCCATAGCCCTCAAAAGAAAGCTAAGGACGCGCAGAATAAATTTATATTCCTTTTGGTTACCATCTGCTGTGTACCATTCTTCTCCTGCCTAGCAGTCATGCTGTGATAGCCACAAGTCCATCTTGCTGTGTCACAAAATAAGAGTTTCAAACAAGCCTCTAGATGCAGAAACTGTAATTTAATACCAAAGTGCCATACAGTTATAGAATCAGTGAATGGTTTGGGTTGGAAGGGACCTTAAAGATCATCTAGTCCCAACCCCCTGACATGGGCAGGGACACTTTCCACTAGCCCAGGTTGCCCAAAGCCCCGTCCAACCTGGCCTTGAACCCTTCCAGGGAGGGGGCAGCCACAGCTTCTCTGGGCAACCTGTGCCAGGGCCTCACCCCCCTCACAGGGAAGAATTTCTTCCTTAGATCTAATCTAAATCTCCCCTCTTTCAGTTTAAAACCGTTTCCCCTCGTCCTATCCCTCCCTGCTGATCAAGAGTCCCTCCCCCCTTTCCTGTAGCCCCTTTCAGTCCTGGGAGGCCGCTCTAAGGTCTCCCCAGAGCCTTCTCTTCTCCAGCTGAACCCCCCCAACTCTCTCAGCCTGTCCTCACAGGGGGGTGCTCCAGCCCCCCGAGCATCTTCGTGGCCTCCTCTGGCCCCGCTCGAGCAGGTCCGTGTCCTTCTGCTGTTGGTGCCCCCAGAGCTGAACCCAGCACTGCAGGGGGGTCTCACCAGAGCAGAGTAGAGGGGGAGAATCCCCCCCCCTTGCCCTTCTGGCCACGCTGCTCTGGATGCAGCCCAGGAGACGGTTGGCTTTCTGGGCTGTGAGCACACATTGCTGGGTCATGTCAAACTTCTTGTCAACCAACACCCCCCAAGTCCTTCTCCTCAGGGCTGCTCTCAAGCCACTCCTCACCCAGCCTGGATTTGTGCTTGGGATTGCCCCGACCCATGGTCAGGACCTTGCACTTGGCCTTATTGAACTCCATGAGGTTCACACAGTCCCACCTCTCCAGCCCATCCAGGTCCCTCTGGATGGCACATCCCTTCCCTCCAGTGTGTCACTGCGCCACACAGCTCGGTGTCGTCAATGAACTTGCTGAGGGTGCCTCAGTCCCACTGTCCATGTTGCCAGCAAAGATGTTGAACAACACCGGTCCCAACCCCTGAGGAGCACTGCTTGTCACTGCTCTCCACTGAGACATTGAGCCTGTTGACTGCAACTCTTTGAGGGCAACCACCCAGCCAATTCCTTATGCACTGAGTGGCCCATCCATCAAATCCACGTCTCTCCAATTTAGAGACAAGGATGTCGTGTTGGACAGTGTCAGATGCTTTGCACAAGTCCAGGTAGATGACATCAGTTGCTCTTCCCTTGTCCACCAATGCTATAACCCCGTCATAGAAGGCCAACAAATTCCTTCAGGAATTTGAAATCCCTTCATGATTTGCCTTAGTGAAGCCATGTTGGCTGTCACCAATCATCTCCTTATTTTCCATGTTCTCTAGCAGTTTCCAGGAGGATCCGCTCCATGATCTTGCCAGGCACAGAGGTGAGACTGACTGACCTGTAGTTCCTTGGTTTCTCTTTATTTCCCTTTTAAAAATGGGGGTTATGTTCTCCTTTTCCAGTCAGCAGGAACTTCACCAGACTGCCACAACTTCTCAGATATGATGGATAGTGGCTGAACCACTTCATCCCCCAGTTCTCTCAGGACCCGTGAACGCATCTTATCAGGTCCCATGGACTTGGGCACCTTCAGGTTCCTTAGATGGTCTCAGACCTGCCCTTCTCCTACAGTGGGTGGTTCTTCATTCTCCCAGACCCTGCCTTTGCCTTCTGCCCCTTGAGTGGTGTGGCTGGAGCCCATGTTGGTGAAGACTGAGACAAAAAAGTCATTGAGTACCTCAGCCTTCTCCATGTCCTGGGTAACCAGGTCTCCCGTTTCCTCCCGGAGAGGGACCACATTTTCCCTAGTTTGCCTTTCATCACCAATGTACCTGCAGAAGCTTTTCTTGTTGCCTTTGATGTCCCTGGCCAGATTTAATTCAATCAGGGCTTTGGCCTTCCTAACCTAATCCCTGGCTGCCTGGACAGTTTCTCTGTATCCCTCCCAAGCTATTTGTCCTTGCTTCCACCCTCTGTAGGCTTCCATTTTGTGTTTGAACTTGTCCAGGACTTCCTTGTCCATCCCTGCAGCCTCCTGATGTTCTTGACCTGACTTCCTCTTTGTCGGGATGTGTTGCTCCTGAGCTTGGTGGAGATGATCCTTGAATATTAACCAGCTTTCCTGGGCCCCCCCTTCCCTCCAGGGCTTTATCCCACGCTACTCTGCCAAGCAGATGCCTGAAGAGGCCACAGTCTGCTCTCTTGAAGTCCAGGGTAGAGAGCTTGCTGTGCGCCCTCCTTGCTGCCTGAATGATCTTGAACTCCACCATTTCATGGTCACTGCAGCCAAGGCTGCCCTTGAACTTCATGTTCCCCACCAGCCCCTCCTTGTTATTTAGAGCAGATGGTCTGTATTCTTTTGAAGTGGTCTTAAAATGTTGTATTCATTCCAAAGTTCAGAAAACAAATGTAAATGAGCTTTCTCACTATCAAGATACTTATATTCTATTAATTTGTGGAAAAGAAACGTAGATTGTATAACAGGGTGATATCTCTATGTCTTTCCATGCCAAACAAAAATCATATTTTACATCAAATGAGACTATGTTCTTGATAGAATGGTGGAAAATATTTAAATTGTTTATGATTGTTGAATTACTTTTTAAAATCTAATAATCTGTGTGTAACTATTACTCTAAAACTATATGGCAGCTCCCTAAAATAATGCCATGTTCCAGAAACACATTCACAGTACATCTTGCTTCTAGGAAGTCTCATCAAGTTGTTTTATGTGCATGTAGTCATTTGACAGGTCTGAACTGTTTTTTTGACATCCCATTCTCATTAAAATTAAATGAAACAACTGTTTGGCACGGTATACTTAGCACTTGTAAACATACACAGGCGCAGTTCCTCTCGGTGTTACTGGATATCACAGAATCATTCTCTCCAGCATGCAAAAACACGGGAATTTATTCATTCATCCCATGCTCTGAGCTGACCAGTCCTGAACTAGCTTTAGTCTGGAAGCTGTATTGCAGCATTAATGTACTGTAGTGCTTGAGCTAGTCAAGCCTGCCTTTTGTGGAATTGTTTTTGCCTATATGAGAATGCCCAAATGCCAGGAGAGTGGTCGGCACGTTGCTGTGGTCAGCCAGCTATCTTGAATTTGTGCTCCCCTGTATTTCTGATGAGAGGTGGGGTAGGTAGAGCAGTGTCTGCTCAGCCTGCACCCTTTTGTAGACCCCATCTCTTTCAATTGTCTGAGTTTGATGCCTGTTTTCTGGCTTTTTATATTTGCAGGTACTGCCCAGGTGGACCTGATTCTGATTTTGAATATTCAACACAGTCTTACACTGGATATGAGGTATTACATCAGTCTGCCATCATGCATTGCCTGCACTCTCTATAAACTTGGGTTAGGCTGCTCTTTATTTCACAGAATCACAGAATTGTCTCTGTTGGAAAAGCCCTTGAAGCTCCTCCAGTCCAATCATGAACCTCACACTGACCGTTCCCAACTCCACCAGATCCCTCAGCGCTGGGTCAACCCGACTCTTCAACCCCTCCAGGGATGGGGACTCCCCCCCTGCCCTGGGCAGCCCATTCCAACGCCCAACAACCCCTTCTGCAAAGAAATACTTCCTAAGAGCCAGTCTGACCCTGCCCTGGCGCAGCTTGAGGTCATTCCCTCTTGGCCTGGTGCTGGTTCCTTGGCTCAAGAGACTCATCCCCCCTCTCTGCACCCTCCTTTCAGGGAGTTGGAGAGGGCCATGAGGTCTCCCCTCAGCCTCCTCTTCTCCAGACTAAACCCCCCCAGTCCCCTCAGCCGCTCCCCATCAGACCTGTGCTCCAGACCCTGCACCAGCTCCGTTGCCCTTCTCTGGACACGCTCGAGTCATTCAATGGCCTTTTTGGAGTGAGGGGCCCAAAACTGAACCCACTCATCGAGGGGCGGCCTCACCAGTGCCGAGCCCAGGGGTAAGATCCCTTCCCTGTCCCTGCTGGTCACGCTAGTGCTGATACAAGCCAGGATGCCATTGGCCTTCTTGGCCACCTGGGCACACTGCTGGCTCCTGTTCAGCTGGCTGGCAGTCAACCCCCCCAGGTCCCTCTCTGACTCACAGGTCTCCAGCCACTCCTCCCCAGTTTCTACAAATTCACTCGAGTCGCAAGAATAAAAAACAAAAGCAGGCTTCATAAACTTCGAGATCTAAAGCAGCTCAACCTAGGACTGGAAATTCTTCTCAATTATTGTAGCGGTTGTTTCTTTCTCCTCACCGTGCTGCTGTTTATACTGTTAAACATGCAATATGCTGTAGAGAGGAGTGAGCAGCCTGTGATTGTGAGCAGGGCGGTGCAGCATTGTGGCTGTACCCCAAGACTTGCTGGTGTGGGCATGGCTGTTAATCTGAATCTCCAGCTGTGGAAAGCAACTGAGTGAGAGCAGTTGAAGGTGACATTGCTGTCTCCCATGGGACACTGCTGCATGCAGTTTGTTGAAATGAATGCTAGCTGTGATTGCTACAGGAGTTACCAATCTGTGTCAAAATTCTCCTAACTAAACCGTCCAGCAGAAACGTAAAGTTTTATTTGTGGCTTAGTATGAGTTTAAGGGAAAGGTACAGAGAAGGCAGAGCCAGACTCCTCAGAGCTGCCGAATGGAAAGATGAGAGGCAACAGACATGAGTTAGAATGTGGAAGATTTTGCCTTAATACAAGAAAATAATGTTTTAACATGACAGTCATCAAACACTTGAGTAGGGATCTAGAGAGGTTTTGGGATCTCTGTTCTTAAAGGTAGTCAAACACTGACTGGACACAGCCTTGAGCATCCTGTCCTAACTGGACCTGCTTTCAGTCCTGTCCAACCTACAAGACCCTGCAGATTAACAAAGGTCAAGCTCTAGAAAAAAGACCATTATTTAGCTGTTAGTGCCTCTGAAATTCCATTCATGCCTTTTTATGTCTCTGTATCTGCAGTGGTATCTCACTAAATACATATATTTCTGAAAGAGTGCTCTCCTATTGTCTGGAGAAAGTTTAACAGCAGATCTTGCTGTGACTAAGTTATTGTGAGTGGTTTTAACAAAACAACTCATAGCTATAGTACAGATGTAAAGTAGCAAAATGAGATAAAATACAAACCGGATTAATTTGGTAAACAGCGATGGAGCATCCTTTTAGTATGGATTTTGTGTGTTGTTATCCACCTCTCGGCGACTTGAAACTTGTCCCATTAGTGCAAAGTAGGAAAATCCTGTGTATATGTAACTGCTTTAAAATTCATGTTGTTTTAGATACGTTGTATTAATTTGTTCGGTGCTAACAGCATGTGTGAGTTGTGCATGATTAAGAGAGTCCTCGTTCTTTAGAGCTTTTAATGCAGCAGATACGAAATACCAAACAAATCCAGGATACCCAAGATACTTGAAAACCTTGTTTTGGAGTGTTATTAATAGGCTTACATTGGGTGGTAATATAAGAAGTAAGTTGTTAGGGATTTCAGTTCAAATAGTATCTTTAGCTTAAAGAATATTTGAAGTTTAGACTGAGCTCTAGAGGATGCTGCTTGGATAACTTGTGCAAGTGAAGAGAAACTGAAATGAATGGGACAGAAAAAGTGGTATTTTGAAAAATGTTTTCTTTGTGATTTTTGCGATATTTTTTTGTGACTCACTACAGAGATTCTTTATCCTGTCGTAATGCACTAAAAATTTGAAAAATTGTGTTATTCTTTTTATGTCATGTTATCATCTCAGGATGACAGTGTGTTTTGTTATAATTTTAAAAAAATTAAGGAGCCAAAATAATATTTAAAATTGGATGGACTCTTTGGTTCTGAGTTTGAAGATTTTTAGGGTCAATTAGGATTTGAAGACTTAAGCATCTGTTTCAATGCTAAAAGTGTTTTTTTTGTTCTTTTTCACTGTTGTTTAAAAAAAAAAATTACAAAATGAATCTCCTTGTGTTTTTTAGCCAACGTCCATGAGGGCCATTCGGGCTAGATATGACCCTTATCTCCAGACAAGACACAGAGTGGAACAGGTAAATTTTTCCACTGAAAGGGAAATACATTGTGGTTGTGATGAAAATAATAAGAATGCTTTTAATTGCCTGAACTGGTGGACTGCAAGGGTTGTGATCAGCAGCACTAAGTGCAGGTGGAGGCCAGTCTCTAGTGATATAACCCAGCTGTCAATATGGGGGCCAAGAGTGTTTAACCTCTGTGTTAATGACCTGGATGCTGGGACAGAGCACACTGTTGGCAAGTTTGTAGATGATATGGAATTGGGAGGAGTGGATGATAGACCAGAGGATCGTGCTGCCATTCAGAGAGACCTGGACAGGCTGGAGAAATGGGCTGCTGATCACTTCTTGAAGTTGAACAAAGGGAAATGCCAAGTCCTGCCCCTGGGAAGGAACAACCCCAGGCACCAGTACATGCTGGGGGCCAACTATTTGCAAAGCAGCTTGACAGAAAAGGAGCTGGGGGTGCTGGTGGACACCAGGTTGACCATGAGCAGCACTGTGGCCTTGAGGCAAAGGCCAGTAGCCTCCTGGGCTGCATTAGGAGTGTTGCCAACACATCAAGAAGGGAGGAGATCCTTCCTCTGGCCTCAGCGGTGGGGAGGCCCCACCTGGAGAGTTGTGTCCAGCTCTGGGCTCCCCAGAAGACAGACGTGAACATACTGAGGGAAGTCTAGCAGAAGGCCACTAAGATGATGAAGGGACTGGAGCATCTGAAGAGATGCTGAGAGCGCCAAGGCTGTTTAAGCTGGGGAGGAGAAGGCTTGGGGGAATCTTACCAGTGCATTTAAGTAGCTGGTGGGAGGCTGTAAAGAAGAGAACGCCAGGCTCTTCTCAGTGATGCCCAGTGACAGGACAGGACTTGATGCAATGGGCACAAATGGAAACATGAGAAATTCCATTTGAACATCAGGGAACTGTGAGCAGTTGCCCAGAGAGGATGTGCAGTCTCCATCCTTTGAGACACTCAAAGCCTGTTTGGACACAGCGCTGAACAAATGGCTGTAGCTCATGCTGCTTTGAGAAGAGAGGTTGGACTAGGTGACCTCCAGAGGTCCCTTCCAACCTCAGCTTTTTCGTGATTCTATAATTCTACATTAGTCTGACTTGATCCACATAGAAAAATTATTTTTAGACCTTTTAATTGTCTGTCATCTCCATTAGATAAATGACAAGTTTTGAACGTCTTATAAGATTTTATCTGTTCTGAACAATACCTGACTAATAGGAGATCCTATTACAAAAAAATTGTACTGAACTTCTGTGACACTTGCTACTTCTTGTTAATTACTTAAACGGAGAATTTAGTACTCAAATAGTGGCTTTCCTACCAAAATAATTTTTTTCACGTCTTTGCTGGAGAGTTAGAAGATCTGAAGAGTTTTTTGATCCTATTCTGCTTTGACTGGTTCCCTGTTTATCTCCAAATCCATTGGAAAATTCTCCATGGATTCAGTGTAGTCCTTCTCTCCCACAAGTTTGTAAGGAAAGTTATTTCTACATGGATTGAAGGAGATGTGAGGAAACTTTTACTACTGGACTTATCTAAGCTAGCTTCAAACTGGAACCAGGGTAACTCCCATCAGCAAGATACTAGGCTCAGATAATTCTGCTTTGTCAAGAAAACCTGTAACACTAGGCTCAATATCTGTACTGTGTTCTTGCAGTAGAAGAATAACTTTTGAGGGTTTTTAAGGGGAGGGTTATAAGGAATCTGTGCAAAAGTGTTAATGGTTTGTCATTCGTAAAAGATACGACAGCTAAAGAAGGAAACGCAGTGTAAGAATCTCAGGGTTTTCAGGGAAGTCTTTTAGATAAGTCCCTGATTGGTAATTTTTCCCCGGTACTTTTAATTTTACAGCTGAAGCAGTTGGGCCACAGCGTGGATAAAGTAGAGTTTATTGTGATGGGTGGAACATTCATGGCCCTGCCGGAAGACTACAGAGATTACTTCATCAGAAACCTTCACGATGCCTTATCAGGTCACACTTCCAATAATGTAGCAGAGGCTGTCAGGTAAGCGTCTTGCTTTTCCTTAATGTAATTGTTTAAAAGTGTTCTTTAACTGGTGTAAGAACAGAAAATACCAAAGACAAACTTTTTTTTTTAAAAAGGCAATGTTTATCCAAATACATATTTAGACACGGAATATTTATAGCTCAATTTGCAGCATAGCTCTGCGTACTGCATAGCACCCGCAGAAGATAGGGCCATGGTTTATCTATTTTCTCGTGTGGGAAATGCTAAGCTGCTTCTAATTTCTTGGCGTTCCATCTGGACTTTTACCTTTTATGCCTCATCACCTTGATTTGGAGTTGTGACGAATCCCATTGCCACGGGATTTATTTCCTTGAGCTGGGACGGGGAGCTGATCCCGCCTTGGAGGGAGGCCAGACGTCAGCTCCCATAAGGGATGACTCACCCCCGAGAGCGTCAGTGCTCAGGAGCTCCGAGCCCCTTGCAGTCTCAAACGCAGTTACCCTTGCAGTATTTTGGTGTGACAAGGAGATGCTCTTCTCATTTTACAGTTGGTGAACGGAAAAGCAGAGGCTGATTTATTTATGTGTGCTTTGGGTCATTAAATACGTAACTTTTCAGTGCATTTTGTAGTAAAAAACTGAAGAAAAATGAGAGATTTGATGTTTCGGAGCTGTTAAAACTAGATGAGCATCTCTACTGACAGTTTTAGTTTGCTACCTTGTCATCGTTCAGTGCAGTGGATTTTCCTTGATCCTTTAATCATCTAAAGAAAGCAGTTTTAAAACTGAGTAGGACTAACCCTTGCCTAGCTTCATGTCTACCTTTGTATTTTAAAGCTGTAATTTCATTTGGTTTTCCTCCGGAGGGCAGCAAACACTTCTCTTGGTTTTCTTTGGTTTTTTTTCCCTTGTCATTCAAAGACCAGACAAAAAGTGCTATGCTGCTCTTTCCCAGTGGATTTTATCAAGATAAAATAATGAACAAGTTGGGGAAAGAAGTGCTTTTCTTTTGCTCTAGTGCCCTGGTTGGGCACTGAAGGACACAGCTCATTATGGCAGAAGGGTGGTATTTGCACGTTGTCTATTCAAATTAGTGCTGGGCTTATACGTACGTCAGGTGGTTCAGGATGTGGTTATTCCATATTTTTTCTGCTGCAGGTGTCTAGCTAATTTTATTGGACCTAAAATTGTTTTTCCAGTAGCCTGTCCTTCGCTCTGCAGATTACTGAGGAAACTATTTACGACACAGACCGTGTGACCAAGTAATTTTGAGTGCATGCAAAAACGAAGTGACTCTGAAGTCAGCGTACTGCCTGGCAAGCACGCAGATCGAGCAATGTGAGAAAACCTGCACTAGCAATGTGTGGTTTTTTTCCAGCAGATAAATAAAGGTTTATATTTTTAACATAAAATTCATGTTAAATGCTTAGTAAATGGAGGTATGTGGGAGTTACTCAAGTTACACTTCCTAAATATTCTAAAGGCAAGAAAATTGAGTTCAAGATGAATCAGACCTTTAGTTTTTGTGCTTCTTGCATTTCGCTGTTGTACTGTGTCACTGCAGTACTATTTTGTGATGGTCAGTGACACTTGAAATAAACATTAAGGGTGAATTTATTTCTCTTTATACGTGAGGATTCAGCCCTTCTTCCTTACTATTTCCATCAACAGAGACCATGCTACATGGGGAATACAGACAGTATTTTACTTGTTTTACGCTGCGGGTGCTGCATTCAGCAGTAACCTGGGATCTGGTCTCTCTCACCCCTTACTTTGAATGGGATTGTGGTAGCCTTGAAATTTTTCTTGCTTGTGCAAATCATAACTTTAGATTTTGTACAGTGATTCCTTAATGGGAAAAAAGACCTTCAGCCAGGATGCTTTTTTAAAAGCCCTTCTGAGCATGACCTTTGATTAAGCCAGTGGAGCATCTATCTGTTTAGGCTACAGTCCACCTAACTGTGAACACAGTTTTTTCCCCTTTTGTCCAGTCATTTCTTTACTTTGCCCTAAACTTGAGCTCTGCTTCTATGTCCAACGCTGTCTTTGCAGTGATAGGGATATGCTGACCTATACGCTCTGAATTGTGCAGCACTGAAGGGCTCATCAATCTGGCATCCTCCTCTTGATGTAATTTGGAATTTTCTTCATATAATACTTTGTCTTGATCAGCCTGCTGCAGCTTCTGGTCCCAGTTAATCTGATAAAAAGGCTGTGACTCTGTGCAGTTTCAACCAGTACAGTATGACCGTAGCCTGCTGTGAGGGTATATGCTGTTCCTCACCAGGAACCAGCGCTGCAAGTCTGAAGAAATAAGTCCTCAAACTGTGTTGGCCCTTGGACTCCAGCTGATATTCTGAGTTGACTTCGGGCTTTCTCGCAGATACAGAGTCTTATGGTAAATCCAGCCTCATGGTAAATCACAGAGCCGCAAACCCAGCAGCGCCTATGTGAGAGAAACGATGCGGGACTGGGAGCGATGTCTCAGGGAGGTGGGGCACTGCTCTAGCCAGCTCCTGACAAATAAGTCTGAAACTGTGGTTTTAGTCAGTGGAAAGAGCAGGATCTTCATGGGATGGCTCAGAGCATCTAAGCTAGGTTGCTGCTTTAAACTGTTTCCAGGTAAACTGGGCAGCTGACCTGGGGGGTGTGAGGAACTCCCTTTATACCTCTGCTTATAAAGCAGTAGGAGATTCTTTTTGCGTGAGTGGACCTGGGGTGAGTTAAGATGTTGTTTTTTGTGGATGCATGAATGGGACGTGAGTGTAGAAGTGACTGGATTTACATATATCAACTCATCAGCCAAAAGTGTGATTTGTAAAAAATTAAACAGAGAAACTGCTGGGCTTTTGTAGCAAATCTGTTGCAAGTGGAGGAAGGACATGACTTCCCAGAGAAAGTGCTGCTGGTGTTTAATATTTCTGTAGCACCTCCCTATTGAGATAATAAACACTTTTTAGACTCTTCAGACAGAACTCTTTGCTTGAGGTGCTTTGGTATGCTTGCGAAATAAGTTGGCCAAGGAAGGAGTAAAGAATTGCGGAGCCAGGGGGAGATCTTTGTTTTGTAGAGA
The DNA here is from genome assembly GCF_031877795.1 of Strix aluco. Lineage (NCBI taxonomy): Eukaryota > Metazoa > Chordata > Aves > Strigiformes > Strigidae > Strix > Strix aluco. The sequence goes on from NC_133933.1 coordinate 130,993,336, forward strand.
GTGTGCAACAAGACTGAGTTTTAATTTTTATCTGCCGAGAACACCACTGAGGAGATTTCAGTGCACTTCTGGATGCCTACCAAGCAAGGTTGTGGACTTGGTGATAAGCTTCCCTTCTTTAGGAGGAGATTTGTAGTAACTGCTAAAGAATCACTATAAGACAGATTTTTTTCTTTTTGCACACTAAAGAAATACAGCCTTCTCGGGGAGTTGTTCCCATCAAGCCAAAGTGTTGACTTGATTGCGGCTGCCTTTGCTCTTTTGTGAGGACGATGAACCAAGAAGGTGTAAAATACACCTGCAAATGAGAATTGCTGCTCCCCATCATTTTGCTTCTCTCACCTGACCCATGAGTCATTAGAGGTGCTGGGCATATTTAACTGCCACTGTGACTCACCACTTGACTCCAAGGGCTGCGCATCTCTTCTCTGAGCCAGGTTCTGACTTTTAATTAGTGAATGAGGCCAAAGGAGAGCTTGCCTTTGTTGAGAAAGGTGGGTGTCAGAAAGGTCCCCCAGGCTCTGCACGCATGCAGTTCCTTGGACTGCAACGCCAAGCCTGGCTTCTCATAGTGTCTTTAAAAATGCACAGAAATTATTTTAAAAATTTTATTTTAACACTATCGTGTTGTCTCATATTCGATCTGGTTGTAAATCACGTTGTTAATGGCAAAGTAAGAAGGGGATAAAATTGCTGGAACCTCATGTTCTGCAATTCAAGTGCCTTCTGTACCTGTTATTTATGTGACAATATTCAGGTGCACAGCAGATATAATAACTATTTCCATAATAAGTCGGTAATCCAAGACTGGTTTGGCTTTACATCCACTCGTCAGTCAGTAGTCTCTTCAAAGGCTCATTTTCCACTTGCATCGTGCGTTGAAGCCCAGAACTGGCAGAAGTGAGTACTGTCAGCTGCCTTTGATTCCTCCTGGAGAAATTGCAGCTCCAAATACCTGGTGACACCGTGAGACTGCCTTTTTCTTAGGCTTGTCATCGATTGCTTTTGCCAAGTGTCCTTTTGTGTTTCCACCATTAGCTGTGTCTTCCATGGAGCTGGTGAGCAGGCAGCAGTGCTTCCCGCTGCCACAAATGTTTTCATTATGCACGAGGAAATTTCCTTTAAGCATCCCAAAAGCCATATTGATCTTTTGGCAAGTGGTAAGTAGATAGATCAGCTACTTTAGAGACTTTGCTGAAAGAAAAAACACAGGTTTTAAATAACCACTGCTTAGGGCTGGATTATTGTGTGTCCAGTTAAAGACCTCTTAGCCCATTTGAAGTTAAAAAAAAAAAAGCCCAAGCGCTGCCAGTTTCAGCAGCAGTTGGTTTGATACATGAAGCAGCCTTTTAAAACCCAGCTGGAAATCACTCCTCTTGAACACGCCAGATCAGAGCGACCCATGAAAAATGTGGTTTGTGTGGTTGTCAAATGATGTGTTTTCTGGAAAGATCGTTATATTCTTTTCTCAAATACCCACATTAGGTTTTGTGTATCAATAATTCTTCTAATAGAAGCTCCACAAGAAATACAGTGATTGTGAAGGCTGACAACTAAGGCACTCCTAATTTTGCTTTCCAATAGTGAGGAATAAACCTACTTTCAAAAGGTTGCACTTAATTGTCATAGTGGAAGTCTGTTTCACATTTCCCAAACGGGATTTTAGTAGGAGTTTTATTAGAAGATGTAGGTTTCTGCAGGTAAGTCTAGTCTTGCTGCTGCCAGTGCTGTAATTTTACCAAAATTTAAACCTGGCTGCTTGACTTTTAGCCCACAGACCCACGATGAAGTTACGTGGGGTAACAAGTGGGCATGTTATGCTTGTGCTGTTGCAGCTGGCTTTGTGTTTGTATTTTGCTGGCCCCGCTTGTGAGAAATTCTAGTGTACTGTGAATCTCAAGGAAAGAGGTTTAAGCAAACATGCTTTACCTTGCAGTTAGTGTAGGCAAAGAAGATGCTCCCCTACAATTCAGATGGCTCAATTGACATATGGTTGCTTGTTACATTAATGTATCTTAATTGTGCTTTCTGAGTACTAATTGTGACTCTAGCAAAAATAACTGAGGGCTTTGACTCACTAGCTCCAGTGATTCATGCTGGGGTGATTTTAAGAGGTTACTGTTCTCCTTTTATCTACCTTGACCCTGTGCTTGAGGTTACCACTTTCAAAATGGGCAGCTAAACATAGTCATCCACCCTTCAGCTGCCAGAGTTCACCCTGTGGCAAATTAATGTAATCTGGATCGGATAGCGATTTAAGAAGATACGCTACTTCTTTGGCTGCGGGGAGCCCAGCCTGTTAAATTGCCCTGCTACAAATTGCCAGAATTTGATAGTCAGATCTCACCTCCTGACTTGCCATAATGAGTAGGTACTGTGACAGGTAGGCTCTTGAAGCTCTAGCAGCTCCCTTGCAAACTGCTGTAATTGTCGGCTTAAACTCCTATTCTAGCAGTAATTTGGGCAGCCGAGGTGTGTGGGTACTTATCCCGTCCTGCATCCCCTCCTGTGCAGGCAGCAGTTCTGGCAGAGAAGGAAGCGAATAGGAGGTGGCAGCAGCACTGCAAATTGCTGTGGCTGTATCCGTCACAGCTTGTCTGTCAAATCCCTAAGGACATCTGACTGGGCAGTGATTTTTCTGTGCCAGGCAGGAGATAACTGGCTATTGTTTTAGTGCCAGATCATTTACAACAGAGATTCTGCCTAAATTTTGTTTTGTTTCCGGAGATTTGGAGACTAGTTCCTAACGTTCTGGTGAAGCAGGCAGGTTTTCTTTCTTTCTTTCCAGCTTTGGATGTGACTCTTTCACGGTGCAGGAGTCAGGTTTGCCATTAAAACCTGTTTGTTGCTGAGTTTTTACCCCTAAATGCCTTCAGTATGGATAACGTCTTTCCAGCTGTCAGAATTTGAGGAAATTTACCCAAAAGCTGGCTGGCCTTTGTTGCCATCCTGTTACTTTTGCATTGCATATTTTCTACTGCAAGACCCAACTTTCAGCTGCTGGAGTGTGTGTTATTTGGAAGATATATAAGTGAAAGTCATTTCATCAGATCCTAATCTTATTACGGGTAGCTGTTCATCTTTTTTCCTCCTGCAGCTATGGAAAATGATTGCCTATCCAGTTATCTGTCCTGTTCAGTATTTCCACAGCATTTTCTCCTGCATGTAAAATATTCAGGTTTGTGACTGAATGTAGATGACTAGGGAAGGTAGGTGTGAGGAAGCCATACTCATATATTTCTGTGCAGGTGCAACAGCATGTCTGATATTATGTGACTTCAGGTTTTCTAAGGTGGGTGCTGGGACCTAATACATCTTTGTCAAAGGTTTATGAGGTGATAGTGTGTCTTTGTAACAGCAATTTGAACTACACCAAATTTAACAATATTTGTAAATACTGTTGGTCCGTATTTTCTCCTACGCCGGTGGAAAGGATGATGGCCCTAGCGGTCATGACATTGTCAGAGCTAAATAATGAATTTCAGTGCCTTTTTTTTGTACATTTTCAGCAAATTACTGCTGAACACCTGCCAAAGGGAATACTTTTCTCATTTTTGCTGCTTCACTGCTGTGCATGTGTAATTTGGCAAGCATAACAAGTTCTCCGGTGACCTGCACTAAAATGTTAATGCTGGGATGGGATCTGAGTGGTCAGCTGGGATCGGTAACTGGAGATGGAGTTTTATTCATGGCTTGGTCACCTGTATGAATATGAACCTGGCCTGATTATTAGTTCTAGTTCAAATTGTGCTGGTGATCCAAAGATAATGTCATGAAGAGACCGTGTGGCATGTACTAAATAAGCTTTCTGGGTTAATTTCCTCCCTGACACAGGGGAGGATGTGTGTATTACAGAAGCATTGCCTTATTGCTGTTGTATTCTGATTTTCCAAGTGGGCAGAAGATCAAACATTAGCGACTGCTTTGAGCTCCGTAAGGATGCGAGCGATGCTAGACTGATACTCCCATGCCCTGGAGAGCTAACGCGGGACCTGCACTACCTTTTTTCCTTCTTTCAGCAGAGATTGCTTTTCAGCCCAAATTAAAATGAGCTGGTAAAATAGTGAGATGTGGTTTATGGTTCCCTCAGCTGTGCTGTGCTTGCCTCATTGATATTGTAAACTGAGATCCAGTGCCTTTCAACAGTGCTAAATTAATTTGAAAGAAAAGTCATTTTCTAGTAACATGGTGGGTGCAGTAGGCATGCAAAGAAGAAAAAAAAGACAGGTTTAATTTTCATACTTTTGTAGAAGGATGTGAAGAAGCGGTTTTCCTGTGACTGTTTTGTGAATGCTGTACGAGGCAGAGCAGAGGCTGTTTGCTTTTGAAAAATGTCTTTCTGCAATGTGCTGCAGCTAATGCGCTCTGGGATGCTGTGCCTCCTCGTGGCCCATCGGTTTGTGAAGTCAAGTACTTGGAAGCTGGGAACTGGCAGAGCTGGGGGTGTTTGTGCAGCCTTGATTTGGTCACCCTTCATCTGGGCCTTGTGTTATCCCATTATCTACTTTTTTCCTCTTTCTGCAAGACCTTTGCCTGGTTCACGTCCAGAGATAGATTGTGTGCTGCTCTAAAAAATTCTAAAATTAGTGGGAAGGGCCTTTGTTCCTTTGATGTAAATAAGATTCACCTTTTATCTAACAGCTCTGAGGTGAGATGTGGTTCAGCCCGTGGGTTAAGACAGCTCAATTCTGGTGTTTCTGTGTGAACTGGGTGCCTGATCTCCCCTTACAGCCAGCGGAGATGTAGTCAGTGGAGCCTAGAGAAGGATCCAGCTCATGTGTCACTCGGTTGATCGGGCACTGCTGGCTGCCACGGGAGGTGAAAGCCCCAGCTCAATGTGGGTGTTTGCATCCGTGGGCTGGATCCCGCACCAAGAGTCTTGGCTCCGTTGCAGGCCCGGGCAGGAGGTGTTTCCTTCTTCATCTTTGACTTTTGACTCCTCGAGCTCGTGCTGGTTTTTGGTGCAGCATAGCTTTTTGCAAGATACTCCTGTTTCTTCTAGTGTTGGTTCTTGGTCTCATTCTCCTTTCCAGGCCTTTGTTTTTCCCCGGCTCTAGGAAGACACAAGTGGTCACTCACCTTTGGTTGTACTCTTTTTCTGTCTCCTCTGTGGTGTATCTGTCTTGTGAGCCAGGTTGGGCCATTTGCAGGGGGTTGTAGCCACGATAGGAAACATTTGACTTCACTCCTTAGTGGGAACTTGCTCCTTGGGACCAACACATCTTCACTGGAGTTGCGAGCGATGTCTGTGCCTAGGGAGGATGCAGTTTTGAGCTACTGTAGCAGCTAAAAGCTGAAATACTTTTCCAAAGCAATGAGCTCGATCGCCGTTAAAAGTTGAGTAGCTGTTGGCACCTTAGTTGGAGCTACGATGGATGGCAAATGGAGCTGGAGAAATGGCACCATCAGTTCTTGTAGTCTGCTGCAGCAAGCCGCTTCCTGAACGTGAGGTTTTACAAGGACGGAGAAAACAAGTGCGTGTATGGTTTTGTAGCGCTTTTTTTTGGGAGAGAGATCATATTGCAGCTTTATAGGTGAGGGAGTTGTTTTGGCAAGAGAACAAGATTAGCTAAACCATAGCTTTTCGCTGGCAGTTTTGGCTGATGACTCCTTTTTATTAGCTCTGTTTATAATTTTATTGATACAATTTCTTTGTTTCCTCAAAGCAGCAATCAAGCTGCTTCTCCTTCCTCAAGCTGAATGTTTATATCAGTGTGTCAGATGGGGACAAGATGAATTCTGTTTAATAGGTAGATGCAGACACTACAAAGCAAGGTCTTTACTGGACATTGTCTTTATGCAACAATAGCTTTTAGGGCATTGAGTTGTCGGAACTATACGCAGCACCGCAGCAGCAGAAGTGGTTATTTTTCTCAATAAAAGCTAGGAAGTGGTTGTTACTAAGAATATGCAACTTTCCCTAGGCCACAGTGAGTCAATACCAGAATTGAAATTGGAACTAAATTTTTTTTTTTTAATACATATAAGTCTCACCTAGTACTGTCTGTCTCATCAACTGTAGCAAGGAAACCTTGAACTTCAGTTTAGATTTAATAAAAGAGACTGTCGTGTCATTTCTTTCATAATTTTAGATAAAAGGATTTTTTTCTCCTGAATCCCTTTTCAGCCTGCGTCTGTAACTACAAATATTGACTATTCTGTGGTAATTATGACCTAATCGTTGATCATATTGATCTGGCAGCAGACATTTAAATTGTTCTTCTTCTTCCCTGAACTAAATTGCACAGCAAAGATGTGAGAAATCAAGGACAAATCTTGGGCACCTCCTCATGCAAGTTTTAAACAGTCTTTGTTTCATTGTGTGTAGCAGGCTGATGAGCTGCGCTTCGGTGTCACTGTGGTGACATGGTTTGTTGTTCATGGGATGTGTTATCTGCTTCCTTGCACTTGGATAAAAAGAGAAAGGGATGTAGAGTAAAACCTGTCCTGTGGGAATAGCTGATATCGATTGCCTTGTAGAGGTGGAATTTAACTAAAGGTCAAATAAAATTGTACTGGAATCCACATCAGGGACAGCTGAAATGGGACTAAGAGCTACTTCTTTCTAGATTTTATGTTGCTTGGTGAAAGGATGCCAGAAAGGTAAAATGGACCAAACCAAAATATTAACCAAACACAGCCTACAGCCTTCTGCTTTTCTCCCCTTGAAATACTGTGTGGGTTAAGGCCACCATGGTGCACAGAACTGATGCTTAAAGCAAGGAGTGGGACTCTGTATTTAGTGTTTATCCTGGATTACTGGACAGAAATTCCCAAATTGTTACCAAGAAATGCATTTGATCCTTTCTAAAACTTCGTAGCTTAAACTTCTCCAATTTTCACTCATTGTGCTGATTTTTTTTTCAAGCTTTTCTTCTGCATCATAACCTGACAAATGGTTTTGAAAATAATACTGTTTGGAACTGATAACCCTCATGCATGAGCTTTTTTCTCCATTTCAGAAGTGACCTGTATGGTTTTGGTAGCCTGGGAGGGCATGTGATTACTTGTAAACTATTTTGTTTTCTTAAATAGCTGCTGTTTGGCACAGGAAATCTTGCCCTCTTTTGTACCAAGCCCAGAGCTTGATAATGCCTTCAAGCTTCTGATCATCTGAACCACTTCTTCCTTTTTGCAGTTTTATCAAGTCTTTCGAGACGCCATTCATAGCTTCTTCGTTTGTCATTTTCAAATGCTATTAGTGGTGATTAAAGGAGATAAAAAGTCTGTCACAAGCATCCTGGGAGCAAGGATGGGAATTTTGGAATGGCTGGTTGGGCGTGTAGGCAACCAAACTATCGTTTCATCTGTGTGTGGCTCATTGATCTGCTTGTCTTGGCTGTTGAAAACCCAGGCTGGAATGATCAGCATGGTGTGTTGGACTAACTACATCTTCCACATATAAGATGAATGGTTGTTTTTTTCACTGGCATTCATAGATTAGTCAGAAATTTAAAGTGCCTGGCTCGTGGTGAAGTGTGTATACTCATCTACAGGTTGAGTGTGGGCTTAGAAGTGGACATTTTACAAGCACTTTATGTATTTTCTTCTTTCGGACATCTTGGTAAAGGTTATGTTTTTCTGATGTGTTGGAGCTCAATTGTCTTTATTAGGATAACAGGTTTTGTTTTCTTTAGCTGCTAAAAAAACCAGACCACCTCCCTCTATATATAGAGTGAGTATAGAGAGCTTCTTGTTTCATCATATGGCAGATGAACTCCTTTCCTCTGGCTACTTGGAATGGGCTAATGTTTCAACAAAACATCCAGGTTGTAGTTTTCTTTGAAGCATTTGACAAATATGTGTAACTGTACCTGGATTTCTAAAAATGAGGTCCTTCCCCAATGCCTCTTTAAAGATTGTTGGAGTAAGAGTGAAGACTTTGCATGCATAAATAATTGAAATATATTAGAAGACGGAATAAATGATCAATTTACATAATAGAGGACAGTCGTTAGTGGCATCCCAGAGGAATCTGTGCTGGAATAGGTGGTCTTGACCATGCTGGCTGGGTGGTGAAGGGGCAGGTGAAAATTACTGTAGATATAGAGCAATGTGTATAAGAAAGATTTTTCCTTATTTTACTGCAGAACAATGATCTCCAAGTTGACTAGTGCCACTCAGGAACAAGATTTTAAAGTTGTAGTAGATGTGACTGTGAGAAACACAGGCTTGATGCTCGGTTAAAAGACCAACTCAGTGTGAGGAATTATAATGAAGGGAATAGAGAGCAAACTGGGAAAGATTGTTATGCTGCCACGTAATTCAGCAGTGCCTTCACAGCTTGAACCTGTGTTCAGGTCTTTTTAAGAATAAGGGAGGGGAGAAGGAAAATGATACTGTGGAACCGCGGAAAAAATGTTTGAGAGTGATATAATAGAGATCTATGAAATCCTGAGCAGCATGGGGAAGACAAAAAAAGGATACATGTTGATTATCTCCTACAGCACAAGAGCTAGGGCTATCGGATGAAATGGGAATTAAACACAAAGGAGGCACTTTTGTCCAGGACATAGTTAGGCTGAGGGGTGACCAAACACATTTGTAGAAAAATACCCAGTGAGAGCTGCTAAATCCTGAAGACACCGACTACCACAAAAGACATCACCTCTGGCTCAGGGAGTCCCTGAAGAGAAAATAATTGGCAACTGTGAAAGTATTCAAGGAAAAAAACACTCCAGCTTGTTCTGCTCCTACTGCTCTAGTCTAAGCATCTGCAACAGCCACGGGTGGATAGGATATTGGGCTAAACAGACCTTTGGACTTGCCCAAGGCAATGTTCATGGTTCCAGTTTGTTAGTGGCACTCCAGTTGCTGTCTGAAGGCAGTTCAGAGACTCGGGTCTCCCTAAGCCTTGGTGTGAGGAAGCTGGTAGCTCGTGCTGCTGCTTCTGTTCCAGGAGAAATGTGAAGACTTTGGTCTCCAAGACTGTAATTTGGCTCTGCTCACTGGGACAGCTTTGAGAAGGGCAGAGAGCTAACATAAGGGAGGAGGAGATAAGCACTGTCTTGCCCATATTAGCCTTGTTTTTGCTTTTTTTCACCCTCATAACCTTTAGTTTTGACAGGGAGAGGTAAAAAAGAGGTTGCAACTCGGCTTCTGTTAGAGCCACACATATGTGTTTTTTCTTATTGGAAATATTTCACTGTAGCATATGCTTATGCATCCTGGTGTTTTCAGTTACAGCTTGCTAATAATTTGTTGCTGAAAAAAACATTCTCTGTATTGTTCTTGCCTTGAACTTGATGGATGGGAGCTTAGAAAATAAGCCTGCAGTGTTAGAAGGTCCTGTCGAGGTTTTCTGTTCAGTGTCCTTTTTTTTGCCTCCTGAGCTAAGACAAACCTTTCAGGGCCTGCTCAGACATCCTCTGAGAATAGGCGGTGATTATGGCTTTCGAAATAATTGTTCATTTATGAGCCCAGCATTTTAAGAGCAGAGCGGCTCTCGTGCATGGCTCTGGCCTGGCTGTTGTGAACGTCAGGGTCCCTCCAGCAAAGCTGCAGCCTCCTTGCCCAGAGGTCCTCTACATGACGTTGCTCTCTGAAAGCTGTGAATGATACAAAAATAAATCAAACAACCCTCCCACCCCCTTCCCTCTCTAGCCAACATCATTACCTCCTTGTCGTTACAGCCAGGCATTTAATTAGTCCATGCAAATAGCCCTACTTTGATTAGGCCTGAAGTGTGTTAACATAACTGTGCCGCTTCTGCTCGTGCTGTGCTTTTTCTTCGGAGGATTTTCAGATGTCACATCCATTCATTGTGGTTACAACTTGGTAAACAAATTAAGAAAGAGAGAAAATCGGTAAATTCTAGGGGGTTTTTGCTTCAGAATGGGTACTATTTTGAACACAGATCCTATCCTGGATTTCTAACACCAAGTGACACAGCAGGAGGGAGCATAATTATGTGTGACTTACCTGTTAGTAGCATTTCATGAAAAAAAAAAAAAAGAAGAGGATTTGTTCTCAGTTATCTTTTAGCAGGTATAAATACTATTACTTCATCAAAATTGGAAAATTGTAGTTTAGTCAATAAATGACTGTATTTTAAGTAACATTAAGTTTTTCAGTATTTGAAAACTGAGCCTTGGGAAGCTGATGCTGCTAAGAAACCAAAGCAGTCTGTCGTACTCCTGGTAGTGAAAGAAAACACTGAAATGGTGTAATAAAAAGGGAGCAGTATAAAGCCAAATAACTGGCATTTGAGCTTTCAGAAATACCTGCTCTGGGCAATCATCAAACATGCAATTTTTGAAACGTGTTGGATGAGTAAGATGCCACCTGTTTTGTTTACTAGCGGGAAATTATAGATACTGAATTAATTATTGCTAGCTGTGTTTCAGAGACTGGCATTGTGGTAAAGCAGAGCTAGGAGAGATCAAGAAAAAGGAGGTCATTTAAGTAATGGGTGAGGATGTGGTACCTAGGATACTTCTGTATTATATTGGCAGTTTCGTCTTCAGAAACCAATGGTGTCACTTTTTATCTTAATTCCATGTCTATAGACATCATTGTCTGTCTTGAACACCTGTGATTGTGTTACATCTAGGACCGTGCTCCTTGTAGTCAAGGGCACAAGAAGGGTTTTTTTTCAAGATGTTAGTCTTGTTTGAGATGCTGGATGTTCACAGTCTCGTCATTCACAAAGTTAAGGCCAGGAACCTTTTGCCAAGGACTCCTTTGGTTGCTGATTAAAATTCTTGATTCTCTCACCCAGCCCTCCAACACTTCCCTCTTTCCACAAGACTGAGCACCTCTTCTAAGGCAGGTTTGCAACAGTTTGGTTTTTTTTTTTTTTTCTTGGGGATAGGCTAGGGGTAGATAAGCAGCAGTGCCTTCCCCTTCCCAGCTAAGCTGTGACCACTGGTTGCAATGTGTTAACCCACCTGCTTTATTCTTATAGTTTATCTTTTTTGAGCTTGCTGGGATGAGGCAAGTCTTTCTGTGTTGTCTGACATCCTGCTACTCTGATCCCAACCAGGGAGTGTGGAAGCTGCTGTTGTATGGATTGTAAATAATTGAGTCTTTGATGTTCTGATCTTTTAGTTGACGAGACTTTTGTCTGTAGGCCAAAGTTTAATCGAGAGCGAGTAGAAGCTTTGTTAAATGAGTTGTTTTATGCCAGAACTGTGCTGTCTGTTTTTTCTCTAAGAAAGTATTTCATACCCTATGACAAACTGCTGTGTCTGGTGGAGAGGTAGGTGCCTTTTTGATCTAAAAAACCTGAGCTTAAGAGGCAGATTCTGATTTGAAGGTCTGCTTTAATGTACCAGCATTCTCTGAAAATTCAGCCAAATATTCTCCAATGATTAAAATTAATAACCTCTCTTTTACTTCTTCCTATTTCAGACAGTTCTGTAATCATGCTGAAAAGAATTGACTTTACAATAGCTACGTCTGTGCAAATCGTAAGATTTCTGTGTATCTCATTTCCTTCATTTGTATGACTTGGCATCTATTTTATTTGCATAATTCACCTCTGCGGTCAGTCTGTTATTAAAATTGCCCCTCTGTCATCTTGTGCTATATACTTGTCTTGATTTCTGATTGTTCTTTTGATTATGTGGGATTCCTCAGCACTGCTGTAGTACAAATAACAAATAAGACTGTTCTGAGGAAGGAGGAGAAACACTGCAAGATGTTTGTTGCTACTTGAGAAGATAAAATCCATCTCCACTCTCAGGTCATAGAAGAAACGCTGATCATAAATATCAACACCAGAATGAACACGGAATTTGAGTGAACTTGTATATACAAGACCATCACAGATGGAGTTTCCAACTTGGGTTCATCTAATTCCTCAGGGCTTTCTCTATTTTACTTCTCTTGGTCTTCAGTTGTCTTGGTCATCATCGAGGTTGTCTTAACCTCTTGTGTCTGAGTATCCTGAAGTCGCTCTCTTCAGAGCGCTAGGTACCTGCTTTTCAGGCTGGCTGCCTGGTTGGATAGAGGCTGTTCCCTCTTCATATCTGCCTTGGCTAGCGTGCCGTTCCTGCAGGGGATGTGGTTAGATGTGTGTTGTTTTTAAAGATTAAGTGAAGGCAAATCCATCATGTCCATTATCATGATAAGTCACTGTATCCTGTTAGTGAGCTTTTTTGAGAAATGAAGTGTAATATGCATAAACTTCTGCAAGAGAATTGACTTGGTACAGTGAGATATGTTGACATTAAAAAAGAGACTAGAACAACATGTCACACATTACATTGGTTTTCAAAACAGGCATAGCAGAAAATTATTGTTACTGACCTGAATGGTTTCTAATAGGATTCTGTTGTTTTTGCCTCCAGGCCTTCTGCTTAATACTTGTGTTAAAATAGTAATTTCTAAGGGTTGGCAGGAGCTATCAATATTGGAGATGGGCAAATAAGGGATAAATCTGTATTCCATACTAAGTTGTGTACGAGCAAGCTGTGTACTTTATTATGGGAAAATGTAAAGCTGTTTTTCTAGGAATGGTGCAGGATTCTATTCCGAGAAGCAGCGAAATATCTAGAAAATATTTAGGAGTTAAGTTGTATTATCATGAGCTTTCTGTATGATTCAGCAGCCAAATTACCCTTGACTGTATAAATAGTGGAAAATTAGATAGGAATAGGCAAATCATATTCCATCTGGATATAGTACTGGTGTGTCTGCAAAGTTCTGTAGCTGTTTTTGGTATCAAAGGCAACAAGAAGAATGCTTATAAACTGGAGATAGTGCTAAAAAAAGGGATGAAAATGATGTAAGCATTAGAATATGTGCACTTAATGAACAATATACAAAACTCCTTGAATATAGTCTTGACACCCAGATACCTGCTAGAATGGCAACGTGGTGGAACACAACTAATTTAGGAGATTTCTGGAGTGCATTATGATGATATTTTGAGATAGTTGGCTCATCCAGTGCCTAGGAGAGGTGCTTTTCTGGATCTGCTACTCGCAAAGAGCTGATTGAGGCGGGGATGCGGTCTTGGCTGCTGTGACTCTGAGGTGTTAGAGCTTAAGGTCCCAAGGGATGCGAGTAGCAGAATAAAGATGTCAGAATTCAGGACAACAGACTCGAACCTTTCCAGGGAACCAAAAGGCAGGATCCCATGGGAGGGTGCCCTGAAGGGCAGATAAGCCCAGGTGAGCTTAGCTGATCTTCCAGGCCAACCTCCTCAAATTGCAAAGACAATTCCCTGATGGGTGGGAAACCAAGCAGGCACCGCCAGGTCACCAGCTTTGCTTAATTGCTGAATGGGGAAGTCCTGATGGAGCTCAAACATGAAAAAAGGACTATGAACAGAAGGTGAAAGGAGGTATGGGGTACCCAGGAGGGATACAGGCAGGCAGAGGGCACATTAGGAAAGTTTAGCTGGAGTTGAAACTCCAAGGGATTATAGGGCAACAAGAAGGACTTCCATAGTCAGCAAATGAAGACAAAAGAAAATGTGGGTCTGCAGCTGGGCGAGACAGGCATCTTGGTGATGAGGGACACAGGAAAAGGCTGAAATATGCAGTGTTTCTTTGCCTTGGTCTTTATTTGCAAGATCTGCTCTTGCTCGGTGGCAATTTGGGGTGAGAGGTAGTGCCCATGGCAGAGGATTACCTTGGACACCCAGCAAATTGGACACATGCAAGTCTGTGGAAGGGGATGGGTGAGGCAGCTCCGTCTTGCCTTGAAGAGGTCATGACAACTGAGAGGTCCCCAGTCACTGGCAATGTTGTGTCTGTCTTCAAGAGGAGTGAGAAGGGGAATTACAGGCTGGTAAACCTCGCCTTGGTCCCCGAGAACATTATGGAGCATGTCTTTGTGGAAGCTGCTTCTGTGGTCAGGAAGGTGGCCAGTGGCATTCAGCATGGATTTGCAAGGGCAAAAATGTGCCTACCCAACTGAGTAGAAATGTGGGAAACCACCACATTTCCAGTGGGCAGTTACAGTGAAACCTGAGTACTGAAAGTAGGAGATGTAGGAGGAGCAGTGTCATCTTGAAATAGCCAATCTACTATAAATTATTACATAACTCACTGATTAATAATAATAAAAAAAATCTGTGACTTGATCCGCAAGTTGAGATATCAAAGATATACTTCTTTAAAAATTTTTAAAAATATAATAATCCCAAAGCTTTCTCCACTAAAAATGTGTTACTCTTAAGCATACATCAGTTTGTCTTTTCTTTTTCTCTGCTGGCTGGTACATATCTGTCTCAGATCCTGACTGTGCTTTAAAATAAGAGATCTTGCCAATTCGATTTAAAAAAAAAAAAAAAAAAAAAAAAATCAGTATCTGTCTTGATGTGAATCCAGTATTTAGGAGATAACCTTTTATATAGTATTTCCTGATTCTTTTTTTAGGTCTCAAAGCTCTCCCTTATAGCTCACGATTGACTTGGTCAGCAAAGGAGGTGCTGGCCGTGCATAGGAAAATGTTGAAACTAGCTGTTAAACACTGACAGATTTATTTTTTTTTAAATTAAAAATTGAACTTAGATGTATAATGCAGCTTTGTGCTGCATAATAATAATCTGTACAGCTTTTATGGGTACTATTTGATAGCTCCTTCCATAAAATGACAGGTTATGTAAATCTAGTAAAGCTTTTAATTCATGTCTACTTCTGATACTCTGTGTTTGGCTGCTTAATTTATAATCTTACAGTTTGTGCCTGTCCTTAGGTTTAGTATTAGGTTTCAAATGAAATAGACTTGCTCATTTTGCAAATAGAAACAATAATGAATATCCAAATGAGTCTTTAAAGTTTGAAAGTTGAGAAAAAACTCAAGAAAAGTCCAATTTATCTTCCTTTATTCAGGAAATGATGGAAGTGTGTTGCCAGAATCACCTTCTGTGGAAGGTTGGCTGTCACACACTTCTTCATCTTTCCCAATTAGGTGAAAGGAATCTTTATTAAGTGTGGACCACTCAATTCAAGCTTTTATTTTACGTTGAGAAAACAGAGTATGAGACTTCTCTCTGTTCACCACAAGTCTTTGGGGCTGCTGGGTAGAGCTGGAAGATTGTGGCTCGGGTTGAAAATGTGCATCTCTTACAGAGGATGGTGATTTGATGAGGCTTGTGACTTTTCTTGGAAATGGCATCTTTGTTACTTTATCTGGTTTGGGTTCGTCTTTGTTTTGCTTTTCTGATTATCATTAAGACACTCTTTTCTTTTCAGGATAGAGTTGGGCAAGACAATTTTACCAGCCATTACACCGTACTGAAATTCCGTTGGTGCCTTTAGTAGATGTTGTAGTTCAGGGTCTGTTGGTGTTCATTATATCCAGCATTTTATATCTGGGCCAGAAATTTGCTTGGTGGGCGGGGATATAATTATTTTTGTCTCCCCTCAGTATTTCTAGCCTGATTGCAGGTGCTTAATATGAGCACGTACCCTCTGGCATGATGGGTGAGTTCTCTGGTGACTTTTCTTTTTTCCCCCCCTAGCTAAAATTTCTCTCTTTAATTCTTGCAAATCACGTCTTTAAAAGTGGGCGTTTTTCAGTCTGATGTTAATGAATCACACGTTGGCAATATTTTCCCTGACGTGATAAACAATTGTTCCGTTAGTCTGTCAGATTAGTGAGCCGCAAACTCTGAAACGTTTTACATGGTTTTTGTTGTTTTTTCTTTTTCAAGATGCTATTTTGACAGCCATTACAGTCTATCCCTTAAATATCTTGGTCTTTATATCTTAGGCTTTAAGAGTTCAAAGGGAGTTAATATTTTTTGCTTGTGAGTCTGAGCCCACTTGTGGTTTTTTGCTGGTCTTTTGGGGCAGGGGGGTTGGGGGTTTTTTTGGTTGAACTGGACCTCCATCATGCTCTAAGGTAGGCTCTGAAGCTTTATTTTGATTCAGAAGTTTCCAGCTACCCGGAGCCAGAAATTGGATGATGAATTTTTATAGAACACCTAATAAAGAGCTGAAGTTAGTCATCCTTGTGATTTTGGTGTGCAATATTCTTTCAGGTATAAGCATAGCATCTCTCTCTTACTCAAGGTGTCCTCTTTTCAGCAACATTTAATATTAATACTGAGATCATCATGGGGGACCATTAAAGAGACCAATATTCCTCTCAAACAGTGACTGTTAATCCTGCCCGCATCCCTGTTTGGGAATTATCCAGATTATCTCTGCAGTTTCAAATGATTTCCAAAGAAGTTGTTTCCTTCTTCCTGCTGTAAATCTTTTCTCCTGTGCTGCAGTCCTCTATTATACAACCACCATATTCTGCAGGAAAGACGGTCAAGTGAAATGATTCCTGTACGGAAAGGAATATTATTATCCTTGCTGGTGGTGCTGGAGATTATGTTGATTGATGGTTTCCTTTTGTGAACTTTGGTGCAAGGCTGGTTTGGATTCCTTTTCTCTCTTGTTTTACACTCTCATAGGTCAGTAACTTACCATTTGTCATCAGTAGTGGATTTTTCTACTAGCCTGAATAATTAGTCTTCGTTAGACATCCAGTGATAAATGGGGAAGGGGCGGGGGAAGGGTAACAATTAATTTTGTTTCAGCGTTAAACTTCAATGAAGTTGCGAGCATGCTGTTTGCTCATAAAGGGAAGTGATTTGTGGAATTTTTCATGGACAGTCTTGTACATTTTCTTGTGAGAACGCAGCTGGATCTTGTCCCAGTCCCTGCAATTTATCTGTACGCTGTGGGAATGAAACGAAAATGTACTGACTATACCAGATCTGCTTAATGGGAGGTCCTGTATTATCGTCAGTGACTGGGGCAAGGGCTCAGGCTGCCTTTGGTTTGTTCCCAAAACCGAACACGGTTCTCGTTGCTTACCCTGACTTTCCCTTTTGCCCAGGCTTTGTTTCCAGACAATGAGTGCTCAAGGCTCAGTCTGGTTTGGGAGCGTCTTCCTAACATATGCTGTTTAAAAAAGCCCGGTGAGGCTGTCGCAGTCCACTTCTTTTCATACAAAGCAAACCCCAGACTTTTACTAGTGTGCATATTTATGTATTGTTTCATCCATGCCTTGCCATAAAGCTGAGGGCACCCTGGCTGCTGGGTTATTTGAGGGTTTTAACCTGCATTTTAATTCTGGTAGTGTGACATAGATACTCTCACCTGGAGTGTGTTGGAAACTCTTCTGAAGTTACCTGTGACACCCTCACAATTTTAATAGAGGATGGGTCGACCCAGCGCTGAGGGATCTGGTGGAGTTGAGAACAGTCAGTGTTAGGTTAATGGTTGGACTGGATGATCTTCAAGGTCTTTTCCAACCAAGGTGATTCTGTGAGGTGCTGTATCGCCTGCAAAGAAGGGCAATGAAGCTGGTGAAGGGTCTAGAGCACAAGTCCTGTGAGAAGCAACTGAGGAAACTGGGATTGTTTAGCCTGGAGAAAAGGAGGCTGAGGGCACTTTATCACTCTCCACAACTACCTGAGAGGAGGTTCTAGTGAGGTGGGTGTTGGTCTCTTCTCCCAAGTAGCGAGTGATAGGATGAGAGGAAATGGCCTCAAGTTTTGCCAGGTGAGGTTTAGATGGGATATTAGGAAAAATTTCTTCACTGAAAGGTTTGTCAAGCATTGGAACAGGCTGCCCAGAGAAGTGGTTGAGTCACCATCCCTGAAGGTGTTTAAAAGCCGTGTAGATGTGGTGCTTAGGGACTTGGTTTAGTGGTGGACTTGGCACTGTGAGGTTTACGGTTGGACTTAATGACCTTAAAGGTCTTTTCCAACCTAAACGATTCTATGATTCTAATGTATATGAATGCCTGAAGGGAGGGTGCAAAGAGGTTGGAGCCAGGCTCTTTTCAGTGGTGCCCAGTGACAGGACAGGAGGCAGTGGGCACAAGCTGAAACACAAGAGGTTCCGTCTGAACATCAGGAAACACTTTTTTACCGTGAGAGCGACCAAGCACTGGAACAGGTTGTCCAGGGAGTTTGTGGAGTGTCCCTCCTTGGAGATACTTCAAAAGCCATCTGTATGTGGTCCTGGACAACCAGCTCTAGGTGGCCCTGCTTGAGCAGGGAGATTGGACAAGATGACCTCCAGAGGTCCCTTCCAATCTCAACAATTCTGTGATTCTGGATTTTTTTGCAGGTATTCAGAACGAAGCCTGACAAAATGTGTTGGGATAACGATAGAGACCAGACCAGATTACTGCCTGAAGCGGCATTTAAGTGACATGTTATCCTACGGCTGTACGAGGCTGGAGATCGGAGTGCAGAGCGTGTACGAGGACGTGGCCAGGGACACCAACAGGTGAGAAGAAAGCTTCAGTGCGAAGCTGAGCGCGGCTGCTCGCTGTATTTCTGCTTTCTGGAATGCTCCTGAGTAGCGGGTCTTGACCTGTTTGCTTGAACACCCATTTGACATTGAATGTTGAAACATTTAGCTCATTTCCTTGCTTGTGTGGCCATAGGTCTGTTAAGAAAAACTAATAAACTGCAGTGGCTTCATGGATTTCTTTGTGATATTCTGTAGACCATGGCTTGAAAAAATGGAGTTATTTGTGATTTATTTTAAACTCATGTTCTTTTCCTGTATGGTACACCTCTCTCTTTGTTTTCATTGCTTCATAAATAAATGCAGTTTTGTGAAGTAGAACATGTGCCCACAGAGAGCTCATAGTGCTTGTCCTACATAATTCACCATTTATAGGCTTGAGTAGATACAATGCAGTATAACCTATTGGAGGTAGTTACCAGCAAAGAGCGTGTTCTCTACACCAGGTACCTTTTTGTGCTGAGTACTGGAGAGGAGAGATGACACTGGCAAGTACAGAGAGTGAGACATAGCCAGAAACAAAGCCTGTTGATAGATTAACCACAGTCATTCTAGGCATACAGTATCTCTAGGGATTGAAAATATATTTGCAAGAGGCCTGGGATTTATTCCTTGTCATCTTGGTCCTGTGGCCAAAAGAACAGTTGTCCTGCGTAGGAGAGCGCACAATATATTGTTCATCCCACCCCTTTCAGGCAAGTAAGCCAATCTTTTTTTTTTTTTTTTTTTATTGCAAGTCTGGTAATTCTGTTGAGATATTTCTCTTGTTTTTTCAGTTCTGATGCTCATTCAACTTGCCTCCGTTCTTATTGCATATTCCAGTCACCTACCAAGGATGTTTAATAACCATAATCATATGTAATGACGGAGTTCAATAACCAGATGGTTCAATAACCAAAGCACATTTTTGTTAATACCTACCTTAAAGGCAGTAGTGCAAAACTGAAAATGTTGGACATTTTCTTGTAGAGACTTAAAGAAAGAATCCAAAATGGGTTTCCTCCTGTGGGTTTAGCTGTAGCATTGCTGGTGCATGGAAGTGTGGGATGTCACTGCTATGAAATGGTCAGGCTCCAGGTCTCAGTAGACACGAAAAGCCATTTATTGAGTAGTCCAAGAGTTAAGAGCTAATATTTATAGGTGGTACTTTCCTCCTCTAGATGTCAGAGCTTTCCAGAGGAAAAGATCCATACTGAGGAATGTAGCTAGATCTCACTCTTAGGTGTATTCATTTCAATCTTAGATGTATTCATTTACAGGTAATTCTGACACAGATTATACATTTAACAATTAAATTTATTTTCAGCTTTTAAAATAATTTTTTACACCTCAGATCTTTTAAAGGTGTCCTATCCTGAGGCGGAACTTTAAAGCTTAGCTGTCACTTCAGTCATCTTCACTTTTCCTCCGTTTTTTTTCTGTCACATCAGAGGTGGTACCATAAATCACTCAAAGCTGTACGTCACTTTTGGCTTGTACATTTGCTAACGAACCTTCACTTTCCTGCTGATGAATTGGAAGAATGAAGTAGTATATTACTGACTTGACTTCACTCACAAGTAATCCTGTATAGAATTATATTTTTAAAGGTTTTTGGCACTTTTCAAAGTTGCTTGCAGAATTCCTAAAAGGCTTTGCTGCAGGCTGTCTCAGAGCAGGGAAGATGCAGGCTGTTCACTTGTATATCTCCCTCTAACTTTTCAGAACAATGAATTGGAATATACTTTTAGAGAAGGGTGATTCAAGTTTCTCTTGCTTTTGAAATGACCTCATTTTGCTTCTGTTCTTCTACTTTGTGGGGGATGTGTTTTGGCTTTAAACTTTTAATATTTTGCTTGTAGCAAAATGTCAGATTACAACCAATTAGACTAACTGTTTGGAAATTACTTTCTATTATGTTCCATAAGTCATTAGTGAGATTTTTGAGTGCTTTTGGTGGCTGTGAGGCAGAAAAATATTCAGGAACAGATCTAGGCATCAAATAATCAAGTTATTGATGCAGCTCAAATTCCACTTCTAATAAGAAAATAATTTTTATTTATGAAGCAAGTCTCCATTTACTCCCCTCAGGGTACTCAAGGTCTTGAGTAATACTGTCCTTGAACAGTCTCAGAAAAACACCGTAATACTTCCAAAAAAAAAAAATCATAAATAAAACTATAGTCATAAAACTACATGTAGGGATTTAACAGAGGCAGAATCTTCCAGTAGAGAGGAAAGAAGAGGTCCTTAAAACAAGGGAAGTAGCTGTTTGGTTTGGTTAACATTAGGTCTCAGCCAAAGACATGCATTTCTAAAGATGCCCAGATGGCATTAATTTTTCATCCAAAGGACTATGGAGGAGAAGAAGAGTCACCTGCTGAGCTAATCTGTTGGCAAGAAATTCCAGAAAAATGTGGTGAACTGGTGTGAAAGTGTGGTGGGAAAAAAACAGGGATTGGAGAGGGAAGAAGATAGAAAATGCTGAGGGGATAGAAACATCCAGAAATGTCAGCCAGTAGTGGAAGAGCAAAAGCAAGGACTTTGTGGGAAGACTGGTCACATGTGATGGGGACCTCCTGGTAGCTCCTTGTAGTGAGAGTGATTGCTGTTGTGGAGGCAGAAGGCGGCTCCTGAGCCATGGAGGTGGAAGGAGAGAGGAGTTTGCTTGAGGCTGATGAGTTATGTGAAATTCAACCTTTGTTCCTGCCATCGTTTGGGCTCCCAGGCTCTTCGAGCTCCTGGAGAGCAAGCCTGAGTTAGTTTGGTTTGATGTTGGCAGAGAAGAACATGAAATCCTTCAAGAGTCCTAATCCACCCTATGTTTTGGAGGTTTGGCACCTCTCAGAAGTTGAGAAGAGTTTGTGTTTCTCTAAAAGGAGTACTTGAGAGTTTGGCAAGCGTGTTGCAGGATGATTTTTCTAGCTAGCTGGTTTTACTTAGCCCCCATCCTTCTTCCTCTTTTCCTCTTCTGTTGCTTTTGTTTCTCATTATGCTTCATTTTAATTATACACAGTCTTTGGTGCAGAGTGTCCTAGTTTGTGCTGTGGCATCAAGTCGTGTCATTGCTTTACAAATGGAATTCCAGCAGCTTTCCAAAGTTTCTCAGGCTGTGGTTTGAATAGCTGTAGCCTTGGTGTGGTTCACCTGCTATAGAAGTAGTAAACTTTTAGGCCCTCGTTTACTTCATTAACAGCCATGTTCCAAGACTTGAGGGTGGTAAACTGATAATAAAACTCAACCCTTTGCACTTCCTAGAGAATAATCTCAACTAAACGTATCAAAATACGCCTTTTTCTATGTGATCCTGAATCTCTTTTCTCTCTTCCCAGAGGTCACACCGTGAAGGCTGTGTGCGAGTCTTTTCACTTAGCCAAGGATGCCGGGTTTAAAGTGGTGGCCCACATGATGCCTGATCTACCAAACATGGGGCTTGAAAGGGACATGGACCAGTTTGTTGTGAGTATGGCTTAAAATAACCAGGAGTTTCTAGTGTGTTCCAGCTTTTTCATCTAATGCTGCTTCTCTTCCTTAGCTCAGCTATTAGTTACGATCCAGGCCAGAATTGTTTCTTAAGGACAAATAATTTAAAATTCTTTTCTGAAGGTGGAGGGTGAAAAAGATTTGTTGAACTACTTCATCCAGAAAATTATATCCTTGCCTCATGAAAGACTGAGTCACTCGGGTCTCTGTGGAATATAGCTCTTCCGATATTAACTAGGGCTCTTATTTTTTTCCAAGGTGGTTTTCTTTCCTTGGATTTAGAATAGAACATGATTCAAAGTTAAAAGCATACTATGTCGAAGGTAATTAATTGCAAAGTAGAGTGTATAGGTGTATTATATAGCATCTCTGTTCTTGGCTCAGTGCTGTTCAATATCTTTATCAATGATGTGGAAGAAAATATAAAATTATTTCTAGAAAAATTGAAATGAGGAGTAAAGAGCAAACGATAAACAGATGTTTATAGATGTAGGGAATCATCCACTTTATCTGGTAATGTGGTAGATTTTTTTTTTATTATTATTATTTTAAGTCAAAATTGGTCATCTTTTTAAAATACTGCAGAAATTGCGGTCATGACACAGGGATCCCAGGTATATTTCTGTGCAGGGTCAGACTAGGTGCTTTCTGGCACTAAAAACTATCAGTGCAATGGAATATACTGATTAGAAGTACAGGCAGAAAGCAGTGGTTTATCTTGATATGCTGCAACAGGCACATCTAGAAAGAACCAGCTGAAACTGCAGCTGTACAGTACATAAAGGAAAATCTGAAACCTGCAATAGGTATTTTTACTAAGGGTTTTTGTGCAAAATTCCTTGAGCTCTTCATAAACATAATGTCATAGTACTTAGCAAATATTATGTTCATGTGACAAAGTGAGAGGCTGGGGCAAAGTGATGTACACAAAACTAGAGGTGAAGGCAGCAGAAGAGCTGAAGGTTAACTCAAAATTCCTGCCCCAGACCCTGTTGCTGCTGGATTATTTTCTTATAATGCTGAAGGGTGTAGAGGATGGACATCGCAGTAGCTGTGTTTTCATAGAATTACTTGTGATGCAGGGTACAGCAAAACTTGAGTCCCTTGCTCAGTATCTTGAGAAGTTGCAGCTCTAGTTCTGCGTTCTTTACGGGCCTGTCATTAGTGAAGTAGTATTAGGCTGGAGAGAATTTGAGGTGGAAGAATAGCAATACTGGCAAAAAGATTTAAAGAGCTAACCTTGGGTAAGACCCAGCAAGGAGGAGACGGTAATCTAAGGTATTTGCAAGATGTAAAACTGAAGAGGGAGGAAATTATTTAAGACAGAATTATAAGCTTCTATAGAAAATTACTAGTGATTATTAGTCATTGCTGCTTATTCCTGATAAATGGCTGAGGCTTTTCCACTGTCGGATCTGGAGTTGCTCCTGTTTCATTGCAGGGGATCTGGGGAGTCTGTTTAAAAGTTATAACTTCAAGTGACACTGAACTGCCTCTGATTTCTGCAGGCCAGCAGGCTGCCCTGCTTGTTAGGGGAAGGGTAATGCCATGTTGTATTTTGCCCACCTAGTGACAATTTTTGCAGAAATAGAGGCAGAAGGCAAAGCTTTCAGAAAGGGGAGACAAGAACTTGGTGAAAAGGCTGGAATTGTGAAAGCGGAGATTAAAAGAAAGCTGGGAAAATAGTTGAGCATAGAAAAGCAAGAGAAAGAGAAAACAAGAGCAGAGAAGGTCAACTGATTTAGACTGTTTCTGCCAGAGAAGTCCCTTGGCTTTAGGAGCTGGGAAAACCAATGTTGATGGTCAGCCAGCTCTGGGACACGGCAGGAAGGAAGATAAGATCAGAATTTTTTTGCTGTAGAGCTGGAATTGGCAAAAAGGCAGGTTGGAGGGCCAGAAAGAGAAGTGCTAAGCAGGGGAATAAGAAAACCAGGTGATGGTTTAAGAGGGGGAATTCAAGAAGAGAGGGTGATGGGGTGAAGACCAACCTCAAGTGACAGCCCTGTTAACGAGTTCAGAAATTTGAAGTGAGGCTCGCAGATCAAATTAAGATTTGATGCCAGTGAACATACGGATGAGGAGTTGGAGGATGAGTAATCAGTGTGGAGGATGAAGCCCTCAAGAAGTAATGTGAATGCTGCAGAGTGAGGAAGAAAAATGGGACTTGGGGAGGCGGGCGGGTGAGGAAGAGGTGATAGATCACATCAACATGGAGAAGAATTATACCTGTGTTGTTTTAAAGAGAAGAAAGTATGGGAAAGGGGAGAAGAAGGAATCAAAAATGCCTGTGTTAGAGAGGTGCACGGGGTCCCCATCGCCATCTGAGACCAGACAGCCCACGGAAAAAGACCTGTGTGAAAGAGGCAGCTGCAGAGTTGATGGCCAGCTAAGTGATCACTGTGTGTTTCAGAAAATGGAGCTGCAGGGAATGAGAGTGGAGAGGTTGTGGATCACTGTGACATGTTTGAAGATGGAATGGTAAACAAGAGACAGCTATCCTCTTCCTTTTACCTTCTCCTCTGTCTTGCTCATCCTATCTTAAATGCTTTAGAATTTATTTTTAAAAGATCCTTTGTCTTAAATAGGGGAGAATAGAGGGTAAAAACAACCCTTTAGCCCTGCACTGTTGAATATAATAGAAGTATTCAGCAGACAACAACTCCTTCTTTCCCAGGGATTCAGCTAGACAGTACATTCTCTATTTCCTACCTTCAAATTTTATATCATGGTTTTGAGTTATTAAAACGACTTATATGTTGGGCTGTATAAATGTTAGTCCATGCTGGTAAATATTTAGACATTTCTACTACATAAAAATAATGTGAGAGCAAAGAGAGGAACCGAGTGGAGAGCATCTGTTGTGTTCTTGCAACAGTACTAAGCTGTTCACGAGCAGCAGTAGTGCTCTTTTATGCAGTATTCTCCTATTCACAAAAACATATAATCTTTCTATAAGATACCTCTGACTTTTTTGGACAAAGACACCTGTGGCTTATCAAGGATCCTTACAGATTTCTGATTTTGTAGTAGTTCTAAACAAGTTTGGAAAAAATAAGTTATTTGTTGTGATGCTAACCTCCCTTCTAGCCACCCTGCTTTTCAGACCAGGGAAAGGCAGGACAAGAAGGAATCAGATGACTTTAGAAGGAGGTCTGAGCACCTTGCCTTCATTACTGGCTGATATATTAAATACAGGGGCTTCTCCTGGGAAGATAATAACTTGCTGATTGTGCTGACTGCGTACTAAAAATACTGGGTGCTTCTTCAAATTGAACAGGTAATTATGGTTTCAAGAGGAACGTTGCTTCTGTCCCTTATGACCTATTGATTTCAAAGTGTTTCCTGCTGCTCCCATCCAGCAGCTAGGATGCCCATCAGTTACTCTTTTGCAAACGTATCTAGGTTTTCAGAGTTGTGGGTGTGTATAGCAACTGTTTTTCTGGAGAGTTTATTAATAATTATTCAAAACTTTGATTTATTGATAGGAGTGAGTATAGTAGATAGATCTTTCGTTATATTTTTTTTACAGTAAGTGGCAGGTGACTGGCTTTTTGCCTGCCTTCATCATGAAGATTATTACAGTTACTTTTTTTAAACAGTATCGATATAGTCCTGTGTCCCAGTTATGTTGTGCTTCTCCACTCCTTCCCCCGTCATGCCTCTTTTTTTCCCTTATTATTGATTCTTTTTATAGCCTCAGAGGATTTCCTTTCTACTTCAGGTCTTTCCACCCCACTCCACATATGGGAAAACGCTGCAGGGAGGGAGTATGCTCTGCTTCCTCCCACCACCCATGTGGTTGTGCCAGGTAGTGTACACACACACACACACACACACACACACAGATTGCTACTTGTGGTTGGCAAATGCAAGCCCAACAGATAAGACTGATTCCCAGTGCCTCACATAGCAGGTGGTCGGAGAAAATAATTAGAATAATAGCTAGAATAAATCAAGGACTCAGCAGGAATAATGGAATTGTTACCAGAGCAGACACCTCATCCTGTGGAACGCGATAAACACTCAGCTTTGCTGTTGTAGCACGAGAGAGATGAGGTGACTCTAGGGGTAAATGGTTGGGAGGATTCATGAATCACACTTGCCAACAGGGCTACCAAGCAGAACTTAGGATTTAAGCAAAAACTTTAGGAGGCTAAAGAATTCCCAGGATGCTGTTACTAATTCCTCATTCTGTTTCTGCAGAGCCACTGAGTGGCAATAGTATAATCAACAAACTTTATCCGTTCTAGAACAAATATTAGTAAGCTAGTAACATATTTATTAAGAGAGAAGATATTCCTGTGTCTGCCTTTATTTTATTATTTTTCTGGTCTTTGCCTAAGCATGATTTACTGTTGCTGTTCCTCTTGGTCGTCTGGGAGGGATGGCTGTAAGCCCATCTCAAACAACTTTAAAGACCCTTCATAGATGAAATAAATCTGGGGAGCAGAAAAAAGGAAAGGAAACGGAGAGGAGAGCCAGAAGATTAGAAGTTTCAAGTGTGGGAAGTGTCAGGGGAAGTGTCACAGCAAGTTGTTGGCAGAACCCTCCAGCTCTGAAGGCACGTGGGAGCTGGTGGATGCTGCCCAGAAACACCAGATAAGCTCTTTTTCCATGAGGAAATCCATGAGGAGGTCCTGTGGCTTCACTCTGTCCATCTAAAGTCTACTATAAATAAAATGATGAGGGTAAAAACATAGGCAGGACCATTTAATGGTCAGTACTGGAGACAAGTATCAGACTGAAGAGATTTTTGGTTCAGTTCAGCCGAGCCGTTCTTGTGTTCTTAAAATAAAATTCAGTCATCGAATGGTTTTAGTCTGGTGAAAATTAGTTTTCTTATAGTCATGTGTCAGGCTGGGGTTTTTCTGAAGGAATTGCAAAATAAGCATTTCCCAGAAATAGACTAATTTTAGTGAAATGCCTGATGCATCTATGATCCAAGTGTAAGTTATGCAGAGGGCTACAGTCTTTTTGGGTGCGTTGAACACGAGAAAGAAAAATAATGGTCGAGCAATGCAGTGGGTAATGAGAGTGTCCTTTTTCTTTGCAATGTATTTGATGTTGTTGTAAAACTTTAAATGCTATTGTATTATCGCCTTTAGCTGTAAATAAAGAGGTAGTTTTCCTGAGGGCTTTCATTTTTATCAAGGAGATGAAATTCATAATGAAACTAATATATTGCACCTCTATCAGGAGCTTTTAATAACTGTAATAAAAGATAGTTAAACTGCTGATCTACATTGATTTTTACTCCTTTGGGAAGACAATTATCTGTGTTTTTAAATATAGCTCTGAGATGTTTAGTGGGGTAAATGATTTTCCTTTCAGTTCCTACTAAACATCTCATTGAAACACTATTATTGGCAGGTAGCCAGCATTACCTCTGAAAATTTGTCTTTTCATGGGCACATTTACAGAAACAGATTAGACGGTATTTAATGATCAGTTCTTCAGTTACTAGAGCTTCTCTTGGAGTCTTGGTAAATGTTAGAGCTCAAAAGCTTTTCACTTTGGAAACAATTACAGTTTCATGAACTATGGCCAACGCCGTGGTAATTTTTATGTTAATGAGAATTACGGTAGTAAGGAACAGGCTATTTTTAGAAACTATTTTCACAGATAATTGCACTCATATTTCTGGATAAAATATCTAGATAAAGCCCCGGTGTGTGCCCACTTCTGCAGATGGTTGAACTGTGTGCACAAAGCTGCTCTCCCTCTCCAGTGTCTGTGTGGAAATAACTTCTATTTGCTTGCTGTGGCTCTGGGTGTGTTTTCTATAAAGTGGGTCAGACTTCTCTCTGGATATGTGCAATGTAGGAAAGAAGGTAGAAGTTAAAGCTGCAGCCCTTGGTGTGACAATGTGCAGGAGGAGGATAGCCGAATCAGTTGAAAGGTAGAGGGAAAACTGGTCCCTTATCCTGGGGATCCGTGTGTAATGTGGCTAGGGTCACCCTATTTACACCAGAAAATGCAAAGGATGGCCGTTTCAGTAGCAGCGTGATCTTTGCTGTGTTGTGTTGTACTGCATAGAAACAGTGCATACTGCTATGCCGTTAGTATGGACGTGATAAATTGCAAGGCTCTGTGGAAAAACTGCATTTATTAAGGGTCTTGAATTGCTTTCTTTGTCTTTCTGAATTAGTATTTTGTCTGCACGCACATTTTTCTCCAGCATGCCAGCCGTGAAAGTTATGGTAATGACAATCACTACCTTTAAAATAGCCTTCCATTCAAAAAAGCTTCTGTTAAATATAAAGGTATAGTTGAGACCCTTTTCCTACCTGAACTAAAAGATCATTTCTGTACTTAACAGGTCCCAGACAACTGTGGGTTGCATAGGCTCATACAGTCGCTCTGTCTATTCAAGTTGTTTTCTGGGGCTCTTTCCCTAAGGCCCCTTGCTGCTGAAGTCAATAATGAGCATATGGCTGGGAACATAAAGCCAAATGGAAAGGAGCGCAGGAGTAAAGGGATGTGTCTTGGATAGAGAGTGCAAATTTGCCAGGCGTTTAGGCAAAGAGAGCATCAGTCAGTAAAATATGTATTTTAGCACAAATCATCATCAGCAACTGAATGCTTGTCATCGGAGCGGATAAACCATGATGTCCAAATTAGATTTTTGAGGACTTAGTTGTTGGATTTGTGGGGTTTATGGGGTTTTGGGGGGTTTTTTAATTAAAAAAACATCCTAGAAAAGCATAATGGTTTTGCTGTGAACGTAAATGAGAGAAGCTTTTGCAGCGCTGAGCAGGGTGGGAGAGAGCACATGGTTGTATTGATGCTCCTTATGGAAAGGAGAGGTCTGATGAAGGAGGATTAGATTATCAAAAACATTATAGAGTTGCTGGTCTTGATGTTTTTTAGGGTAGAAGACATGCTTCACAGGGATCTGTGCTGCAAAAATTGTGTACTTACGACAATGAAAAATGCTATATTTCCTGTACTTAGCCCTAGGGGAAAGCTGACCCTTCCAGAAACATAAAGACCAGAGTTCTGTGCTTGGTAAAAGTGAAGGTGAAACTTCACAGCAAATTGATTGAGGTAGTCTCATGGGTTTCTCCAAAACTGCGTAATAAATGGAGACTCACTTGGAGCACCTGCAAGACTAAGCAGATGGGACTGCTCGGTGCAGTGAGCACAATCTGGAGAGATTTGTCTTGGTGTTCGGATAGATACTGCGTTCAGGAGTCAAACCCACGCTCCAAGGTCATGCTGCTGATGCCCAAGGCCTCTTCCAAGTGTTAAATGTCTCCTCTTCTTATTGAGTTGTATTATAGCAGTGCCAGGGACTGTCACCGACCAGGATCTCCTTGCGGTAAGTTCTGTGCAAACTTGGAGAGAGCAACTATCCAACCGAGTGTTAGACAGGAGGCAACCTGTAGATCCTGACAGTCCAGGGGTAAAAAAAGACCGTGGGAGGGATGGGATGAGAGGCAGGCATGTTCCCTCCTCGTCTGGCAGCAGCAGTTTCCTATAGTGTGTAGAGAGTTAGGGTATTTGTGACGCTGAGGTGCACAGTCTTGGTAAATAACTTGCTGAAGACAGCTTCACATCTGTGGACTAAATGCTCCTGTCATTTAGCTAGTCTCTACTGTAACGGTTGCTTTGCACCCCAAGAGCAGTTTGCTTCCGAGTTTTATGTGATAATGGGTTCTTCTGAAGTGGAAGATTGTGGGGATTCACTTGCATTAGACACTTCTGGGAAGATTCCCTTTGGCATGTGGATTTGGGGTTTAGAGCCTGTTGGGGAAGGGAGGAGGCATAACAGCTTCCTGCATCTTGGGGGGGTGGATTTACAGGGTCCTTTACACTCTTCACCCTGGACCTTAGCAGGAAAATCCTCTTTTCTTATTTGACATTCAAAGTCTACGTATGAGGCATTACAGAACATCCTAAAGTAAGCACACGGATTAGTTTAACTAGCAGCCAAAAACATACTTTTTTTTGGTAATTTGCACTAGTAATTTTTGTAATTTGTAATAGTTCAGTAAGACATCGAGGTCTGCAGTGATGTGCTGCTGATAAACTCTAGTATTTTGAGCGTCTTCCTTAAGGAGTTTAAAGACTAGCAAAACGAATATGCAAAATTAATATGAAACAAACTTTTCTGTTTCACCTACCATGCGTTACCATGCTACAATCTGTGATGTGCTTTTCTTCTGCACCGTAATATATACTAGTGTCAAAGAGATTTGCAGGCAGATGGGCTAAAAATAGATATTGGTCATCATCACAGAACTGACCCTCTCGTGGCAGAAATGTTGGGGTTTATGTCACTGTTTTCTTGGCTTAGTCGTTTCCATAATTATATTTATGTGGTGAAATCTAACAGCTTGAATGTGTCAGGAACTGAAATGATTTTGTCACATAGCTGTCAATAGTCAGGAAGGTTATAACAATTAACTGGAAAATGGTCTTTCCTCCTTTGATTGCAGACTGCTTTACAGGTGCTCTCAGAAGAGCTGGAAATTGGATCATCTGCTTTAGAAACTTCTTGCCCCGTGGTCACATCTATAGGAGATTTTGTCATGAGTGCAGACATAAAGCAGAAGTGTCTCAATTTATCTCTGCTTTACTTTCACCGTTGAATCAATTTTATAGAGATTCATGACACCATATATAAAGTAACATATGCCTTTCAGAAGAGCCTAATTAAAAACGTTGCGATGTTGTACTGTGTTTCATTAGACATCACTGATTCGGTGCCAGTATTTACTGATTGCACTGTAAAGTCACTCCTCCAGAGAACATTTGGATGGTCAGAAAGTGTTGCTCTTTGAGGACAGATAACCCCTGATGGACCTCAAAGAATGGTATATTTGGCACAAGTAATATCAACATACCATCCTTCTATAAACCCAAGGCAACTTTAGGAAATCCCCAGGTATATTAGAAGAATGTTTCAATTGTATTTTAATTCTATGTATTTAAAATAAGTGTCAGGTGAAGATACCTTGAAGAGTGGGTGTGCAGGCAGTCAGCAGAACAAGCTCCAGCTTGCCACAGGTGAAATGCTGGAGAGTTTGCTTCCCTTTCGCAGAGGGCTGATCTGCCTTATGTTGTGCATTGTGTTCCTGTTCACGTGTGCTCTCCTGGTTTTGCCCACAGGGGGTATACAACCGCAGTATGTAACATATATGCACTTATAATGTGCATCACGGTAAATATGATTCTTTTTCATCATTATCCCTCAAAGTGGTAAGCTAGATCTAAAACCTCCTCGTTTATCACAAGTCAGAGTCTGCAAACAGATGGTGTTCAGAGCAGCTAACAAGTAGCATCTTACTATGTTCTGGTAGCTTGATAGAAGTCTAAGGTCACGTGGTTGAAAGATATTGATGTTAAGGGATTTAAACTTAACACTTAGGTGGTAAAATGACCACTTCTCAGCTTGCTCTTGCACCACATTTCCCTGCTTCCCAGGTGACAACTGGTGCTCGACGACGTGTGTGTTCCCAGACTGCTCCAAAGGCAGTAAAAAAAAGCACAATTTAGTCTATACTTCTCGGTCAGTAGGCCATTGTCAGTATCAGTGAATGCAGATCCTCTCATTACATTTTAATTAGACTAGCATTTACAAGAAAGAGGGGAAAATGCAAATTTAGAGTTAAAACAGAGCCACACTTTTGAGCCACAAGCTTCTGTTAATGCATATAATTAAACTACTAAGTGATTGTTCGTTCCCTGTAGAGTTGGAAGTGTCATTCAACGCAGCAGCTTTCAAGTGCTACCAGTATTCGTAGTTATAAATAATACAGCTGATGGAGATAAGGAATGCTGTAATATGGAGAGTTAAGATAATGTTCATCTTAATGTAGTTAGACACGAATTTAATCATCTGTTTAATGCAGGGACTATAGTAAAGGAAGTGATTCAAGAATGAGGTTGAACGGCACCTGATTTCTGGTGGACGGTCATTAAAAAATAGATTTTGGTGACCTTTATTTTTAACAAATCCTGACATTTTAGTAAATTGCTTTAAAAAATTGCTGCACTTATCCTATAACTGATATCTCCTCAAACAGCTGAACACCTTGAGAGCAAGAAGATTAAAGATGGCAACTGAATCTTTGGTCTGTAAAATGTTGAAGTGGAATCCCATAAAATAATATTTTTCTCTTTTTGGAGAACTGCAGCTTTTGGATGTCTTCAAAACATGTTTCTAATTTGTTCTGTACTTAAAGTGGTCAGTAAAATCAGATTAAAACTTCAAGGTATAATCTTTTAATATTGGCTGAGTCGTGCTATTACCAGCCCTGAACACGGGACCAAACTGCTGTGTGGTCTCACAGTCCCAAATCATTTGACTTTTCTGTTGCAACTCTGAACAGATACATGGGTGAGTAACAGGTTTTCTGTTCAAAAAGGTGAAATATTTGAGTTCAGGACTTCATCCCTTGATTCCGTCTCCTCTTAGATTCTGATCTGGTTTTGGTTCACATAGTCTTACCTTGACTTTTGGTTTTCAACTAATGTCTGTTTTCTTGGACAGTAATTACAATGTCATGCAATTTTTAGGACTCAAAGCAACTGATGGGAGTTGGACAAAAGGATTCCATCACGCACTTCGATACGTCTGCCTTGATGGAAAAATCAGAGGTTTCTTGGCATCTAAATGACTAATTTTACACCCATTGGACCCTGATTATTCATAGTGGCAGTGAGTTTATGAGGTGGTGAATGAATGGATCCTATAGATGCCATTAGCTTTAATAACAGGGAACTTCTACAACAAAGGCATATGCTACTAAAATCAATTACTGTTCTCATAAAACATGTTAGTGGCTAACTTGTATAACCTTGTAGTCTGAATGTGTGTTGATGGGATCTTATTAAGATTCATTGTTTGTAATTCACAGAGCAGCTGTTCCTACAAGTAAAGTATGTTTAATGGAGCTCAGGTGAAGCAAAAAAAAATGTGAATTCCAGGATTCTCTGGTTACTCATTATATTACTTGCTGTGAAAAAGTACTCAACTTTTCTCTAATACCACATAAATTGGGCAAGGTTATGAGAAACATTATTTTAGGGTATGAAAAGGTCCATGTTTATGAACCTTCAGATCAAGTTTCAGCTGATCTGAATTGACCTTTTTTTTTATTTTATTACAATGAAACTACTACGATAACCTCTCAGGTCCTGTCCATTGTCTACACACACAAATTTAAAATTTTACTCTAGCATCCATCTTTCTTATACAAGACGTGTTAAATGCTGGCTTACAGTTTTTAGCTAGAGGAGAGAAACTTCCAAGTTCAAAGAAATTGGTTTAGTAGCTTTGAAGTTGTATGTGCTTCCATTTGGAGTATTCATGCATGCGAGAGCACTACGCTGCATCCTCAAATGATTCAAAAAGACTGGAAATAACGTCAGGATCCTTTCTCTCTAGGTCATCTTTAACCTCTAACTTCACGGTGCATTAACAGATGCGAATTTAAGCCCTGATTGAGTGCTTGTGAGAGCTGCTGGAAGGCCTCCTGTTGACTCCAGGGATGCCATGGATGGTGGTCTCTGGAACAAATGTTGTTTTAGGAATTGAATTTGTTTTGGCTGTAAACTGTTCTGAACGTTTTTATCAGTTGAAGACAGCTTTTAAGGTGTCTAATTAAAAAAAGAAAAGGCTACAGTTCCTACTAAAGCTTGGCATGTGTTAGCATTTTATAGTTCCTTTGTTTCATGAGAGACTTAATCAAAACTGTTTGTAATGGAAAAAGGTTAAGCCTTTAAATATTGGGATTTACAGAAACTATTTGAAGTTTACTGCTGGAAAAAGGGGTTCAGGGAAAAAAAGGAGACACTGCTTTGTTGTATTGTTTGAAATTAATTACTTCTGAAAAAATTAAGCTTGAGGAATATTTTGAGAAATAGTTTAAGAAATAAATATGAAAATACGTTGGTTTTTTTAATGCCAGCATTGCTGAAATGTGGAGTAGCATTATCAGCCAGCTTAATATCTTGACGTAAAATGTGCAGTGTGTATGAAATGCAAAATTCACAATGTGATTAGAAACCTTAAAATTTGACCTTGCCTTTGACTGCTGGATGGCTTTAACCTTAGAGCTGTGTTGATGCCTGCCTTTAATCTGCAATGTAAATCAGTGAATGTTTAAATATTCTGACTGGTGAATCATACATGCTTTTGCATTCAGTTCAGTATCGTTGCGAATATTAATACATAACCTCACTGGAAGCCTTTTTTTTCCCCTGCTGTAGTGGTTTATTTACCTTCATATATCTCATTGGGGAAGCATCATTGCTTCCTTACCTTAATGTCTTTCTCTTCTTCAGTGCTGCTTGGCCATGGAGCTCCTCTCGTTAGAATAATCACCTCTTACATGGTTTTCTTATTCCTTCTTTCACAGTTGCTTTGTTTTACATTAGAGCACCTCTAACCACCTACAAAAGATGGAAGTCTGTCCTTTTGGGTTGTTCCAGGACAACAGGATTCTGAATTATTTTCCTGACCCTATGCTACCTCATATGCTATATGACTTTGGATTACACACCTGCTTCAGCTGGTTTGAAAATTAGTCCAGTGATTTATGGGGTTTTTCCCCCCCCTCTTTGCATCTTGAACATCAGATGCACACGAGAGCCAGCACAGGAGAAGTGGTAGAAGTGGTTGGCCAAGGGCAGAGCATGTCTGCCTTCTCTGACAGCCACCAGCAACAGTATTGACCTGTAAAGTCAAACTGAACCCTTGGGGCAGAGGGGAGGGGACACGCTTCCAAGAGATGCATTAAGCAGACATAATGGTCCCCTGCTGTCACAGGGGGACAGATCCTGTTTCTGACCTTAATTCCTTACTGGGAGTTGGACTTGATGATTCTTATGTCCCTTCCAACTTGAGATATTCTGAGATTCACCAGTGGTGCTCCATAGGTGGCTCTGTAATGCAGCCCAGCACTGAAACAAAAGAAAAGCACTCTCCCCAAAGTGCACCTTGGGTTTTCTCACGTTAGTGAGGTGAGTCATCCTGGTCAAGGGTCCATCAGGAATCGGATCTGGCACGAGGTTGGGAGCAGGACGGCGTGGCTGGAAGTGTGGGCAGGGAGCCATCACATCTGCTGCTGGCGAAGCTGCAGCACAGACCAGCCCAGAGTGCCTCCAAATAAGTCATTTATGTCCTGTCCTCAGGGTGATGGCGATGATTTTATTATTTCATGGAGCTGGCAAGATAAGTATGTTTTTTTTCATCTCGTGGTGACCATGTGAAATCTGTGACAAACAGGAGTGTTTATGGAGTGCATAAACAGTCCTGAGGAAAGGAGGAGACCAGCCTTCTATCTGTACACACTCCAGAGTGAGCACCTGGGCACTGGGGTTCAGAGTCATCTCTCTCTATCTGCCTTTAGCCAACTTCCTTGCAAACCATTTACTTTACAGGAAACACAGTTTAACGGGATACAAGATGTGTTACCTGTCTGGGATGGTTGGTGTTGTATCTTGGATGCTCTTTGAGGAGAAATGAGTTAGTTATTCCTCCTGGAGGCTGAGGGTGGAGAACCAAATTGTTTAGCGATTCTGTACAAGGCAAGTGCTCGGTTCTCTCAGTAGCAGCAGCTTTTGGCACAACCGTTTTGCAAAGCTGCAGGTAACTCAAATCAGCGAGTTGATCTGAGTTAAAACAACCCTGCAAAATTTAAAACCAGTATCTCACCCTTGTGTGATCCTTCTTTATGGGGTCATCTGGAACTTCCTGCTCCTTAAGCCAGTGATGTTGCTGGGATAGTGATGGCTGAAGCTTCATCAGACCAGAAATGCAGGATTTGACAGTTAATTTTGGAGCAGCAGCATGAACTCTCTCCGTGGTCCAGGTCTTGTTTTGTGTCTCAAACCAACTCAGTTGTCCCTGTCTCTCTCTGAGGATGTGTATAAATGGCTGAGGAGGCTGCTCTGCCTGGAAAAGATATTTTTTTAGTGTTTTTTTTTTCATCTGGGCTAGCTCTCTGGTCTGTTTTTCTCTGTAGCTGCGCAGTGGGTAGGGTGGCCCAGGAGCGTGGGTGCACAGGCCAGAGGCTGCTGGACCTGACCGCAGACTTAAGCAGGGAGTCTGCCAGAAATGGCCTGGGCTGACGTGGTCCTGCTGTTTCTCTGACCTTGCTTGCCTCTTCCCGTCCTTGTGCTGGATCTAGCGTGCATTCAAGCCTGTGCAGATCCATTTTGGTGTGCTTAAGCTAGCAGCAAACCATTTGCTGCTTTTTATCGTCTTGAAGTATGGTTTTGTGAAGCCCAGGGAGCCAACAGAGCCACTTCGAGCTGCCCAGGTGTGGAGGTCCAGCTCCCACCAGGCTGCTAATGGTGCTTTATGCCAATGTCGGGGCTTGCTGGAGCACTCCAGGAGCTGGTTTAACACACAGCAGCAGTAGGAAACATAGCAAAATGTCTGAGAGGGTCTGGGCCACATGAATGTGTTGAAGCACTTTGGCAAAGTGCTGGTGAGTGCTTCTACCACAGCAACTGGTGGCACCACAGTAGTCTGCCGTTAATTCAGCTTCACAGACTTGTACTTTTTGTATTACTATGAGAATACTATGCTGGGGAGGGATCAAGCTGTGGATTCCAGGTGTGCAACAGTCTAATCCAGTATTAGATCTGGCCTGTGGATGCTATTATGCGTGCCATGTCATCACTTAAGTCAATTTAATGGTTGCTTGATTCAGGGTGTCCTGCCTGGTTTTTGATTTTTTTTTTTTGTAAGTTATTTTATTTTAATTGTCATTACTGAAATTTAATTTTAAGAAAAACCCAATGCAATTGTTGTGTAGTGCGAGCTAGTGCTGTTCAATTTGCAGTTCTGTGATGGGATTTAGTCATAGAAGTTAGCAGGAGATACTGTTTGTCCTCCCATTCTCCAGGATTGTTCAGAACATCATTGTAGAATAAATCTGTTTTTCTTCATTGCTATTCAAATGATGTTTCCCAGACACATTGATTAATCTCTAAATGTGGTCTGCTGAGATTGAAGATAAGTACACTCATTTCTATTATTCTAATTCTGAACAGAGTCCGTTACAATAAATGGTGCAATATCTGTTGTATTCATGCTGAAAGGTAGAAGTAATGTACAGATTTGACTTGTGGCATTGTCATGTGGATTTTTTTTTTTTCTTCTCTTTAAATCTAGGGCACACTCTTTATTTTGAAAAATGTCATAAGCTGATAAATACTGGCAACTCAATGTAAGCCAGTAATTCTTAAAATGTACTTACAATTGTCTTTTACAAAATCTGTTTTGAAATTGGTTTTGTTGGGGCACTGAAGCCCTGGGACATGTAGTTTGTTTTGCCCTGACTTGCATTTTTTGTTCCACTTTTGCAGGAGTTTTTTGAGAACCCTGCTTTTCGCCCAGATGGCATGAAGCTCTATCCAACACTAGTGATCCGTGGCACCGGTCTGTATGAGCTCTGGAAGACTGGAAGATACAAGAGCTACCCCCCCAGCACTCTTGTGGATCTGGTGGCCAGAATCCTGGCCCTTGTCCCACCATGGACACGTGTGTACCGTGTTCAGAGGTAATTCTCTGTGGTAGGCCTTGTATATTGATTTATTGCACTTGGAGGGATTCTTACTTTAATTACAGTAAGATCTGACTCAGCCTTTTATTATTTTTCAACCTTAATCATTAATGCACTAAAGATTTTTAAAACTGCTTCCTATCTGTTCAGACTGGGAAAGGCCAAGTAGAATGCGAAGCTATTTAAATTGAACTGCCTCTCTAATGCACCCAGAAACTTCCAAGATTTCTGGAGGCCCTGCTTTTGCTGCCAGTCAGACAAGAGCATAGGATGCAGCACGCATAGTACTTTAATGATATTGATGGATAATTGCCTCTTGGCTGTGGGTGAAGAAATATATTTATTGCAGGAGCTGTGAGGTGTGTAATTTTTTTTTTTTTTTGGCTATAGAAACTTCCTTTCTTTCCCTGTGGGTGTTGCAGTGTTTTCATAAATGTACTATGATTGTGCCGTTATTTCCAGCACTCACCTCCCAGGACGATAGATAATACTCCTATTTAGCACTGCATTTTCAGTATGGGGTCTTCCTTGGATTATTTTTCCTCTGTTATCTCCTAAATCTGTCTGATAAATAGGGAGGGAGGCTATAGCCTACTTGCCTATTTTTGCATGTGGAGACAATACCTCGTCGGCTTCCAGCTACATGAGCTGGAAGCAGTGCCAGTGCCTGGCTCTCCACGAGCAGAAAGAGAAAGGCTTGTGCATTAGACCTCACCTGCCTGGACTTCTCTAAGACATTTGATTTTGTGATGGGGAAATGAGACCGATAAATGTAGCGGAGTGGGGATAAGCAGAGAAACGTGGTAGAGAAAAAGTGGCTGAAGGCAAGAAACACTGGGTAGCTTTGGCAAAGAAAGTATGGACTCAGCGTTGGTAGTGGAGTTTCTCAAACATCCATTTAAAAAACTAATCTTGCTCAAAATTGTATTTATTTACAATGGCACAAAAAGTAATAGGGTGTTGAGGAAACCTGGCGGGGCTGGGAAGGATCACGGAAAGAGGATGCACAAGCGGGATCTTGTGGTGGTGAAGCTGGAGTGATAGAGATGAGATGAGATGCAGTTCAGGGAAGTTTGAGATCAGACTCAGGGGGGGTTTTGCTGCAAACAACAAGATCACCATGGAAAATATGCAGAGGAGGAAAAGTTCTTAATGTCTTGATCTGTAATATGCATAAGCCAGTGGTGAATGCAGCCATGAAAAGCATTTTTTTCAGGATAACCCTTTTTAAAAAGAGATGAAAGTATGAACGCAGCAGCCAGACAAGGCTTTGGTAAGACCTCATCTGGAATAATCCCCATCTTCAAGAAAATGAACTGTGGAAATACGTGCAGAGGAGCATCAGTCTTTTGTTTGAAGGATGGATGTGGACATAAATGACCTCTGTAAATCTGTGAGAGAAGGAATATAACCTTTTAAGAAACAGGAACATTGATTTGGGCAGAGAACAAGAAAAGAAATAGCCTTGCATAAAATGAGGCAGGAAGCTGGGAATTTTCAGTTAGTACTGAGATTCTGGAGTAGCTTTCCAAAGTTACCAAAAAGAAAAAGAAGCTAAATAGGACTATAGTGAAGCTTGATTAGGCTTATGAATGTGATTGTGATACAGCAGCCTGTAGGAACTGAGACACGGTTTCAGCGACCAGGAGATCCTTTCTTCAGATCTTTGTCACTGTGAGAAACTGGTGCCTGTAGCTGAATTCTGAGAAGGATGTGGTACTGACGAAGAAAGCAAAACATAGCTGATGGGAAATCTCTACTTGATATTCCCCCAGGCTCTTCCCATCACTCGTAGAAGCATTATTAAAGGCAAAACTCCTACCTTTTCTCCCTGCACATTTCCTTCTTCCTCATCAATTCCACTACAGACGGAACAGCCCGTTTGTTCATGATGCTATCACCATGGCATTGTATAACGGGTTTTTTCATAGAGGACAGCATGAGTTTGCAGCCTAGCAGGCCTTCTCCTAAGGAACACAGGCCTGGAAAGGTCTTTGCTCCGTGTGCTGGTTTGCCTGGGCTTGACTGATTTCTTCTGTCAACAGCAGCAGCCTCCATCCAGCTGTCATCTGGTTGTCAGTTATTATGTTCCAGTGGAATAGCTGTTTTCTTACTGACTGGCTCATGTTATCTGAAATTTGTTCGTGGTGATTACAGATTTTTACACCTCCAGTGCAAGGTCCAAAAGCTATTACTTTGATCTAAATTGCTTTCAGGGCCATTGTGTGACCCTGCAACAGAATAATGAACAAAGCTGGATTTCTAAAAACACTTGTGGCCTGTTCCCAACCCTGCTTCACTGAGGACAGTGACTTTTTTCCTGTTCTCCAGGACTGCCCCAGGCCCTTTCCATCTCCCTCCAGCCTTCACATATTGTATTTCAGGCTCTATTTCCACAATCTTCTCAGATTCAACCCGTGCCTGGAATGGCAACTTGTCCCTAGCCCTCTGCATGGCGACTGGCCATTTTGGTGTGTGCATTCAGGTTTTCTAGCAAACACCACCAGAAAAAGGCTGAGACATCTATACCCTTCCTTATTAGGACCACTATTTGGGATTTCTGTTCCCTAGTACCAGCTTTTGAGGAAACATAAGGGACTCAGTGTTTTTGTAGTCTGTCACATGCTCAAAATAATCAGTTTAATGAGTCGGGTGAACATGGGAAGGGTTTCACTGACAAAACGCTGTAGAAGTCTTTCTGCTTCAGGAAACCTAGTTAAATATGTTTAGCAATGGCATTTCTTTTTTTTTTTTTTTTTAATGGCTGGTTGGGGTAGAATATATCTTCCAGGGTGTTTTGTGACTGTCAGAGATGCTTAATACTGTATTTATCCTGAATGTTTGTGAACCTCATTACCACCGAAGTGCTTTGGTGTGTGAGAAAGTGTGAAAGTAGTAGTGCCACACACCTTGGGACTTTCTTTTGTGGGTCTTGGTGTTTTGTATGGAAGTTATTTTCACTCTACTCATGGGGAGATGCAGATATGAAGAGATAAAATACCTTCCCTCGAGATCATATAATAAGTCAGAGCTGAGAGCAGACTCAAGGTCTTTAGACTTTTGCTGTGTGCTTCAGTCAGCTGCTTCACAAGTGTCCTAAGTAATGCAAAATGTTTGAAAAACAGAAGATTAAATAGGCCTTGTTGAAGCCTCTGGCAAATTGCACATTAACTTTAATAGGGTCAGGATTTAATCCCCCGTATCCCTGAATTTGTTTAGCATTTTAACAAGTTCTAAAATCACTGGTACAATGCTGTCTTGTGGCTATTCAAAATAGGCAGTTAGTGTGTGCATTCATGATGCACACAGGGTATTTATTTAAATACTCTGCCCTCATGTGAAGTGGCGATGGAAAACCTATTTCTTGCTTTCTCTTTCTTAAAAAGCTTATTTTTCACATTCATATTTTAATTTAGTTTGCTCCCTAGTAGGCAGATGAGAGAGGCTCAAGATACTGTATGTTGTAATCTGTCTTTTATTTGCAATACTTCATTTACTGTTTCGTAGCTGACTCTGGATTTAGCTAAAGACTTAGTACTGGAAGATGTGAGGATGTTTATCTGTGTCCCTGTAGGGAAAATACATACAGCCTGACTTTTTGGAGTTGTTCCATAATTAGAAGAAAGGCGTTTAGTTAGATTATCACTGTAGATCTAACATACCCTGATGAAAATGCCATTCTCCTCTGATGTGTCCTTTAGTCACAATGTGAAGTGCTCATTTCCTCTAATTGAAGGTCTTTAAAGTATGTTGTGTTGGCTCTGCGGTGTCTTATTTACTCAAAGAAATCCACTGAATAAATGAACTGGTTAGCTAATTGTATTTTGCCTCAACTTTTTGGCATGCGAGTGTGAGAGGCGAGGAATTTTTCGTAGACCCTTTGGCTTTATAGAAAAAAGAGCCTGGAAAACAGGGGAGAAAAGTAAAACACAGGGCCTTCGTGATGTCGGAGAAAGTTGTACCGAAATTGGAGCGCAGTGCTGAAATGGCAGGAGAATCCTGGAATCCTGAAGCCCTTGTTTTCATTCTTAACAGTAAAGGAAAACTCCTTTTCTTGCCCCCCTTGCCAGTGTCTCAGACTTCTGCAGGGCTGAAGCAACACAAGGGTCTTCAGGAAC
This sequence comes from Strix aluco, assembly GCF_031877795.1. Classification (NCBI taxonomy): domain Eukaryota; kingdom Metazoa; phylum Chordata; class Aves; order Strigiformes; family Strigidae; genus Strix; species Strix aluco. Next base: position 131,034,658 of record NC_133933.1, read on the forward strand.
CTTGAAGACCTTTATCTTTTATACAGCTACTGCCAAAAATAGTAATTGTTAGTGAGGGCCATGGTGTGAATGCAAGTCCTCAAGGAACTGAATAGATCAATTAATACATTTTACGGAGGTCATCAGCCAGCTGCTAGATGGTGATGACTTTTAGTCACTACTGAACCAACACGGATTGAGCTAATTACATTACCAATTCCCTGAACCATCCCATTCTCTGTATGTTTTTTTTGTGATATTCTGTTCTTTACTCTGTCGAATGCTTGTGTAGATAAAGAAAAAGGAGGAATACTCTCCAAGGAATGTTTGAGCCCTATTTTGGGACCAACCCTGTTGTACAATTTCCTGGGTATCTTTCATACTTGTGTGGTCCTTATTTCCTTGTAGGAGATCTGAGGGGGTTTGGCTTACACAGCAGTGCGCTTGGGTGATGTGTTATCAGAGGTGCCAGGGTGGAGTTTGAGCAGGGGGAGGGAGAAGCGTTTGAGATCACCCTATAGTATAGTTAGATAGAAGGTGAGTGTGGAGTGGGATGTGCCGATAATTCACATGTTTCTTTTTCAGCTTGATCTGGATGGATAAATCCTCCTTTCCCTAAGGGATGGTATCGTGCTTTCATAATCTCTAGTGGGACAAACGGCCCCGGAAGGCAGCGGAGAGGCCAAACCTGGTCTGGCTTTCAAATTTCATTTTAGTACTTTCCTTGGAGAACTGAAAGAAGGAGTTCTGCCGTTTGCAGACTCAGAATCATTCAGGTTGGAAAAGACCCTTTGGATCATCGAGTCCAACCCTCAGCCCGACTCTACAAAGTTCTCCCCTACACCACATCCCCCAGCATCTCATCTAAACGACCCATGATTTACATTCCCATAGGAAGGCCTGAGACTTTCTGGCTGGGCTTTGCTGCAAATCCTTTGCTAAACAGAATTTTTTCACTTTCAAGCAGCTAGTGTCCCAATATAAAAATGTGTAATTCTGATGAATTTTCCCTGATGGACTTTCAACTCCAAGACAGCAGAAAAATGCAGTCTGGTTCCCAATTGCTGGTCTCCAGAAACAGATACCATAAGAACATCTGACCCGGAGTCCTAGGCGAGGCACAGGCTTGGCTGGATGATCCTTTTTTTTTTCCAGACTTCCAAGAACTGAGAGCAAAATTATAACCTATTTCTGAGGATTGTAAAAGCCTACTTTTATCTTCAATCTTTTTACTAAAATAAAATCTGTAGCTTTTTTCCCTTCATCTTTCTCCTACTTTTAGTTGTGTTTTGCCTGTGTTTATTTCTTGTTCAACCTAAGACTTGAAACAAAGGTAATTCAGATAAATTCTGTGGTCTGCTATTTGGGATCTTGACTTAGGCAACTGTAATGGCGCTTTATGGTGTATTGTCTGCTAATGCAGTTGTCTGAGGTTTTTGTTTTTCCTCTTATATGCAGAGATATCCCAATGCCACTAGTTAGCTCTGGAGTGGAGCACGGGAACCTGAGAGAGCTTGCCTTGGCCAGGATGAAAGATCTTGGGACACAGGTAAAATATTTGTCAATTGGTACTGAGGGAGAACTGCTTGTTGACTTTTCACAAAATAGCAGAGAGGAGAGTAATGACCAGAAGACACGATCAGAGCCAGGTTTACTGCTGAACTAAAACAATCTGCAAAGGTCTCTCAAAAAAATATTAATGACTAAAAAGGACCTTGGTGGTACTTCTGAAACGCTGGTTTTTTTGGTTGATTTTTAGTTTAACACTTTCACCTTGTTCCTGAAGGTGCTTAGTAACTAGTCTGTGATATTCTGCTGCTTAGCAGAATGAAACTCTTAAATCAGAGAGAAGGCAGGAAGGTTTCTTTTTAATTTATGCTATTAGAAGTTCTTCTTGCTTTCTTTTTCCCACGCATGCACTTACTTGACTGAACAATTGGAAGAAAAGCTCTTAGTCTGAGGCCAGAGAAATCTTGCAAGAGAGATTTCAGCACAAACAAATGAGACTTGATATTCTTGATATTTCTAAGGTCAAATAAAAATATGAGTAGGGGTGGAGAGAAGGAGGGGGAGGGAGGAATTGCGTTTGTATTTGAAGTCAGAAGGAGCTACGTATACCCAGTCTTGATTTTTCTCGGAAGATCGCTGCAGCGGTCGGTGTTCACAGTGCCCCTCACAGTCTGCCCTGACACTGCTCCCTCTGAAACCTGCCTATCAGCCACAGTTTGCGGATCCTCCAGGAAAGTTATGCCCAAGTTCTTCCTTTCTTGGGATGCTTGACTTCCTATTCCACGGGGTTTTAGTTGCTTTGGTGTCCTGTGTTCAGGCAGGGGCAGATCCTCACCACAACTGTTCCATGCGTCTGTATTGTGTTTTAGCGCTCGCTCTTTCTAGCTCACCTTTTCGTAAAGAGCTTTTCAGGCATTACTGCATCCAGCAATAGTAAAGTCTTCAGCTACTACATGGTCCCACATCAACTTGTGCAGCTGACCTGTACTTTTGGTATTTAACGTGGATAGTTCTCTAGGCCACATCTAGCTCCTTACTGCCTTTGCTGTCTCACTTGGATCTTGCAGTTGCAGTGCAAAAAAATCAGAAAAGAAACTCCAGACTGTCTTCCTTCCAGCTGGGCTTTCCACACCACTTAATCTCTCCTGAGCTGATGCCCTGGACTTTCTCCCTAAATCATTCCTCCCAGTCTCTCTCCAGTTGCAAGCCAGGATTTGGCAGATAGCTTTGCCAGCCACAGAAGCTTCCATCCCTCCTGCTGACTTTTCACTTCAAAACTAGGCAGGGGAGACAATCTCTGTGGTGCAGCTTTTCAGTTGAGCTCTTTAGGGCTACTACTGAACTCTTCCCTGAGTTTGATACTAAAACCACATCGTTTGAGCTGAACCTGATCAAGACCAGCTGGAGAAGCAGGGATGGCTGATCCATGGCAGTCAGGGCTGAGCTGAACCATTAAAGGGCTTGTCAGGCTGGCAGTGATCGCTTCTAGAAGAACCAACTCTGTAAATATCTCTGCTGTGCAGATGATTACAGATTTTAATTTTGTGAGGCAGAAACACTGCAGCTGGTGGAATGAGGAACCAGTCTGCTACAATATAGCTCGAAATGTAAGGTACTGTTGTGTTTTTCTTGTGTCATAGGAGAAAACTATAAATATGCTTTGTCCTCTTGTCTCCTGGCTTGCAAAAGGAGAGGAAAAGGCCAAGGCAAGGAAGGGACTTGTAGGAATCTTACACATTTTCAGGCTCAGGAGTAAAGATCAGCCAGCTCACCAGCTCTGGCAGTTCTGGCAGCCCTCTCTGAGGAATGGCTTGGTGAGGAGCACGTCTGAGGGCTGAGGATCAGTCGTGCTAACACTGCAACTTGTGTCTGTGGTGGTTGGAAGGAAATTATTCTTGAGGAGCCTCACTGAAGGGACCAGCTGCTGGCCTGTGTGGCTGCCAGCCACGGGGTGCAAGTGAAGATACACAATTGGGACACAGAACTTTAAAGCAGCATCCCAGAATACATTGTCCTTCCTCAGTTCTGGGGTTCTTAATGAAGGGTGGATATTTCTTTACCTTTTACTGTTCTGTTTGTGTAGCTAGGAAACTGTAAAGCAGAGAAGAGTTCCTCTACTCTAGAATCCTGGTATAACAGTGAATCCTGGTTTTACCATAACCCAGGATAAAAACAAATGCAAAACCTCACATTTTTCTGCTATTTGAGAGATTGTTGCTTTATATCGATAATGGAATTTAAAAGCATTCAGAGGAGGACAGGGCATGAGATAGAGCTTGTTCTGGGCACTCCGAGTTTCTGTGTGAATTGGATTTTCACACATTCTTTCCCTGTCTAAAAGTCTGCCTTTTGGAAACACACGGGCAAGTAGGTGTTGTTGCTGTTAAAGTAATTTTAGTCCACCGATGGAGGTTATCTTCCTTCCCTCCAAGTACAGCAGCACTAGTGGAATGAAACGAGCATTTGCAACTTGGGGTAAAACTATTGTGGCTGCACTTTGCTGACAAAAGTTGGGTTAAGCTGATGGTTGGACTTCCTGCTAAACCTGCCAAGATGTGAGTGCACATAGTCTCCCACAGTCGGAGTCCTTATACTGTCACAACTGTTTGCTTATGGGAATGGGTGCCAAATTACTCAACTTTCATTGGCTTTTCTGAGAAGCACAAAAGTTTATGCAAGCTATAACCCGTCTCTCAAGCGCCTTGGAGCCTCATCTCTTCCTCTGTCTGACTTCGAAGGGAGGGAGGATTTCTCTTGGCTGTCTTTTTCTCCATCGTTGGTCCCAAGCCTCAGTGATGCTCTGTGGATGCCAGATCAGCATTAGCTTTACCGTCTGATATCTGCGTAGGGCTTCTGCAGCTGTCCTCATTTAAATGCAAAAAAAAGGTTGCTGAGGTTCAAAAACTGGCTATTTAAGGACTCTCTGGTGCCTTGGCGTAGATTTTGCCAATGTTAGACCTTCCCAGTGTAGGGTAAAAATGGGTTATGCCAAAGTTGGTTTTTTTTCTCTGTTATTTTTTCACGTCTGTTGACTTTGTCTCCGGAGCCCGCTGTTTGTGAATCAAAGGGTACGTTTCCTTATGAGCCATAATGGTTGCTTAGTGAATTGATTTTTGCCAGCGTGTCTTTCCATTTAGCACTAGGACCTCTTCCTGAGGTATATTAGGGATGGATCGGTGAGCATTTTTATTTTGAAGTCTATCCATTTGAAATTCATCTGTGCAACTTCATGCTATTTCAGTTTAGTTTTGAACCCAATAGGTGGCTGGAAATCTCTATGTTTCAGAGCTTAATGTTTTTCTCCTATGTAATTCTTTTTTCCTCCCTTTCTTTTCCTAGTGTCGTGATGTAAGGACAAGAGAGGTTGGAATTCAAGAAATTCACCATAAAGTGAGACCATATCAGGTAAGATTTGTCTTTTTTTCTAGGAGCTTGTTTCAGACACCATTTGTTATATGTGTTTGGTGTGGAGACCTTGAGACACATTTGTTGCACGTCCAATCCTGTGGTTTGCCTTTGTAGCTGGATCCAATTTTCCATTTATTCTCACAGCAGCTTTGGATGTCTTTTGTTTGAACACAGTCACATGTTAAAATTTATGGACCACCATGTTCAATAAACTGACTACAGCCAGCAGTTATTTTGATATTTGCACGGCTATAACAAAATAACTGCCTTCCCTTTTCTGCCTCCTCGTTACAAATTTGAATTTAGAAAATACCAATAGCACCATGTCTGCATGCTGAACAGGAATGAAGGTTTAGCAAGATGAGTTTAAAGCCTATTTTTTTGTGAATGTGCATGTTTATATAGGCAAACAGTATATGTATAAACACACTTCTGCACGTGTATGTATATATTTATATGGGAGTAGATCCATTTAGCATATGACACATGTTGTGTTTTTTCCTTCCTAAAATCCTAAAATAGTCCACAGAAAAATTGCTATGCTTATTTTATAGAAAGGAAAATATTCACTGCTGAACTTCAAGCATCCAATTTAGGAAACTAATCCTCCAGTAGTCACAAGGAAGGATCAATTGTTCCAGAAAGCAGTCAGGAGGTCCGTGGCACCCAAGGAGATGAGCTTTCTAAGATCACACAGGCTCTGATCCACCTTACTATACACGTATGCTGTAGCTAATAAATCATTCCCTGGAATATTCTCTTCCTGTGCCTTTGCTGACATTAAGGAGGGACTGAAACGATTCTGGAGTTTGTCCATGATAATGTGGCTTTTACTTTCAAACAAGAGTTCTTTGTGCCAGGCAGAAGGCACTGCCACCCCCAGGTAGAAAGCTGATTGAGAATTTCACATACCTCTCTGCTTTTCCGTGCAATGGGCACGTACCCGCTTCCTAAATGGGAGCCGCTAAACTGGGGTTAGGCTGTGTGTCAGCACAGAGAGAGATTCCTCACAGAGGTCCTCTCACTTGAGCTTTGGAAGCTCCACTGATTATTCAGGCTTCAAAGAGGCTCTGAGTTTGGTGCCAGAAGTTAAGTAGAATGAATATTCTCTTGAGTTTAGCATCTGAAAGATGTTCTCACTTTGCAAATCAGAGATTACTAGGTGCCATATTCTGTTTTTCTCCTGCCATTATGTGAATTCAGATGGAGTGCGATACTCCCCATCTTGCAGAACAGAAATCCAATATAACTGGATATAACGTATATAAATGTGTAACGATCCCAGATAAATTATCTTGTTCCTACCAGATTTTTGCAAGAACTGGGGCTGTACGGACTCGTTTGCACATAGGCCATACAGCCTTTGTGCTCTGCTCCTGTTATCTAATCTGAGGTCATCTCACGAAATTATCTTCCAAAGATGTCTGTTCTCAGCAGTGCTAATCTAATTTAAATTGTAAATTTCTTGAGTAGTTAGCAAATAGCTTATCACAGGGTTTTCAAAGCAACGTTATGTTGAAAATTCCCTTTGTTAAACTCATCTGTCTGAGTGGCAGGAGGATGTCATTATGTAGTCTTAGCAAAATTTATCATGACAGCAAGCAAGAGAAATATTCTGAAGATGGTATAATTTTTCATGCGCTTTAGACTAATGACAAGGTATGATGTTTTTCTTGGCTTCGTAAGTAAACAACGCATCCTCTTGATAAGAGAGGCTATCATGTCAGATCTAAAATAAATTAATCTCTTGCTGTAATTAGTTGTGTTTTATGCAGCTTCTTTCTGTTAAGGATCGGTGGGCTGTATGTATTTTTATAATGGTAATGGTGTGTCTGCTTTTAAAAGTATTTTTTTAAAAAAATCAATCTGAAGTAGATTACTTGCCTGTAGCTGGTAATTTACGGAGCTGTCTCTAAGCTGCCTTTTCAATTAGTGGCATTTCTCCATAGCAGCGGAAGGTATTTGCTTGCTCTCAGAATGGTTAAGGCTGCACAGTGCTACGTAATAGCCTTAAAAATGCTCTAGTGAATTGTTGCTGTAAAGAGACGTTGGATTGACAGTTTTTGAAAGGCGAGGGGCGATGACAGCTCTGTTACAGATATGAACCTACATTAGTGTTAAAGCAGAAAGTGTAAGATATAGAAGCTGCTGCTCCTGCAAAGCGGGGGGTTTTGTATCAAGATAATGATCTCAATGTAGAGCCTTGGGAGGAATAAGGCAGATTTTAAAGCTGGGAGTAGCTGTCTTAGGTTGAGTGTAATCTGCAACTGGGTTTTCCCTTTGTTTGTCAAAGTGAGTTTAAAACAGGCTGTGCTGGGCATTTAATACGAACTGAAATGGTGATCCACCCTGAGGAGGGTGGTTCTTACCCCGCACACGGGGTGGTTTACGGACGAGGCACTGACGCCGGGGACTGCAGCATGCTAGAGCCGACCAGGAGGGATTCAGGATGGCTTTGCCACCTTTATACCCCTATCCCAGAAAGGAAAAGGCTTTGTACATCTCATGAGTCCCTAAAAAGTCTTTGAGGGGATTTGTGTATCCTAGAACCCTCTGTGCCCAGGAAAGCAGGGAGAACCAAAAACTTGATCCAGAAGGGACTTTTCTGAGCAGATCGGCTTCTCTGGTACATGCTCATGATGCTACAAAAATGCACACCATATAAAGCCTCCTGGTGAAGGTTCCTGTAGTCTTGTTTCATCTCTGCCTACAAGTGGCTGTTGGACTGGATGTGGGCATAACGCAGCACCTAGTCCCTGCTGGAGGACAAGCAGTGGAGCCACGCTTTCTGCTTGTTTTGTTTTGTCCTCAGGAAAAACCACAAGATCTCCAATCTTGCCATTTCAAACTCAGGATAGCACTGTTTAATAATATTTTCTGCTTTTTTTTTTTTTATACATTAACAGAAAGCTTTAACCTAACTGCTTTTCCACGTAGGAAACTAACTGCAGAATCTGGATATTTTAAAAATCTCATGCTCTTTTATTTGCCTGCACATTTCCATTTTACTAGTGGCGTTATGTACCTCACGGTAGATCTGGATCTGTGTGTGTCAGCCATCCTGACACAAGCTGGAGCGGAGTTGTGCTCTTGGAGAACTTGGCACATCGGCAGACATCTGCTTGGGCGCTTACCCCGTGAGCTGTACGTCAGTGCTGAAATGAGCCTTGCTTCTGTAGTCAGTAAGGGATTTAATTGTGAACTGTGTTCACCCAGGCTTTGTCATGGGGTAGAGCAGGCAGGCGACAGAATCCCTTATGACTGTTCAGTAAACAAATGTTTAATTCATGGATTTCTGGGTATTAGAGGATTTGCAGAAAAAATACTGAGGTCCATTGCTTTAGTCTTTATAGTAGTACTGGGAAGAGCATGGCAAGGTATACATAGGGATCAATCCTATACTGTACTCAGGATGTAAACGTTAGAAACACCAGTGCAGTGCTGGTGCCCAAGGCATCCACTGACACTTGCCATTCACATTTGAGTTCCTAAAGTTAAAGGAGTCTGTCAAAATGGTGTCAGGTGTACCTGTGTGATGGTTTTGGTTCAGATCAGCGGTGTGTGCTTTTGAATCAAATCCTCCGATTATTCCCCTGATTCCTTGCAGATTAATTTAGAAAGCTGGTAATGGGTGCCTAGTTCACGGGGTGAGAACCAAGACTAGTCTGTACTGAAAACCCCCCAACATACACTGTGTTGTTATCAGGCTCTCAATATTGCAAACTATTGCCACCACTCTTCTGTTGAGCTGGGCAATTTGGAAAATAATTTTGGTCTTAGCAGCTGATTGTTACAGGTGGGCAAGAGAATCCCTACAGCAAGGATATTAGGAAGTATTTCTTTGCAGAAGGGGTTGTTGGGCGTTGGAATGGGCTGCCCAGGGCAGGGGGGGAGTCCCCATCCCTGGAGGGGTTGAAGAGTCGGGTTGACCCAGCGCTGAGGGATCTGGTGGAGTTGGGAACGGTCAGGGTGAGGTTCGTGGTTGGACTGGAGGAGCTTCAAGGGCTTTTCCAACCTCTGTGATTCTGTGAAGGATGGGCAGCTATTTCATCTGTACCCTTATCAATTCAAAACACAAATAGAGTGAGTCACTATGTCACCAAAGATGTGACATTACCATCATCATCTACAGGTTACATCAGATTAACTCAGTGCTAACTCTGCTGCATATAACCACAGCTACCATTATGTGAGATTTGATCAGGTCTCATGTTGCCGTAAGGAAGTCTCATCTTGGGTCCTGGGGGCTGCTCCTTGATGATGGTAGGTCAGGACTGTCTGAAAAAGAAGTTTTTTCCTCCTTCTGCTCTCATATTCACCAGTTAATCTTTATAGCTTCTGAGTGTTCTGCAGAAGTAATTTCTTCTACCTAAGCCTGGTCTTTATTGTATTCTCCACAGTCAGCCAACTCTCACTTCACTTCTCCCTTCCACTTGTTGTGATCTTTAGAGCTGCCTTTGTCTAGATTGTTATAAAAAATTGGTTCTGAGACGAGTAATATGTTACTGCTCAGTTCTCAGGGTGCTTGTCTGGATGGTTTTGGTGTCTTCACTACTATTTGAATGAGTAAGAAAATCCTTCCAGCTGATTCTGTAAAGCACGTGTAATGCCATATTCACTCAGCATCAACTCTTTCAGATCCACTCCTGTTGCAGTACACAGTTTGCTCATGTAGGTAGATCCTGTGTGGTGCTGGAAAGAGCTAATTGGTAATTAGTAAAGAAGTCGACTGCTACTTAGAAAGCCCATGTTCTGTAGACATCTCCAAGCCACTTCTTTTGCAAAGCAGTAGAGACATTGACCTAAATTGGTTGTTTTGGTTGACAAGAAGCTCGACATGATCCAGCAATGTGCGCTGGCAGCCCAGAAAGCCACCCGTGTGCTGGGCTGCACCCAGAGCAGTGTGGGCAGCAGGGCGAGGGGGGGATTCTCCCCCTCTGCTCCGCTCTCAGGAGACCCCCCTGCAGTACTGGGTCCAGCTCTGGGGGCACCAACATCAGAAGGACACGGACCTGCTTGAGTGGGGCCAGAGGAGGCCAAGAAGATGCTCGGGGGCCTGGAGCACCCCCCTGTGAGGACAGGCTGAGAGAGTTGGGGGGTTCAGCTGGAGAAGAGAAGGCTCTGGGGAGACCTTAGAGCGGCCTCCCAGGACTGAAAGGGGCTACAGGAAAGGGGGGAGGGACTCTTGATCAGGGGAGTAGGGATAGGACAAGGGGTAACAGTTTTAAACTGAGAGAGGGGAGATTTAGATGAGATCTAAGGAAGACATTCTTCCCTGTGAGGGGGGTGAGGCCCTGGCACAGGTTGCGCAGAGAAGCTGTGGCTGCCCCCTCTCTGGAAGGGTTCAAGGCCAGGTTGGACGGGGCTTTGGGCAACCTGGGCTAGTGGAAGGTGTCCCTGCCTGTGGCAGGGGGTGGGACTGGATGATCTTTGATGTCCCCTCCAACCCAAACCAGTCTGTGGTTCTAAATGCAGGTTTAGTGAAGGCAGATGCAAAACTACTCACTCTACATTAGCAAGTTTGTAACTGGAGCTGAATTTCAGTTAGAGCAGGTCCCTGGGTTGGAGGCAAGAGTTGCTGCCCCCATTGATTTTGCAGGGATTATGAAACTCGAATAACTCAAGAAATGTAAGTTTTAGGTTTCTGCCTTACAAACAGGTAATCATGTGTGTTACCAGCCCTTCTTGAAAGCTTGCAGATAGGGATAGAAGACTAGTTCTTTCCCATTGGCAAATACATTTCTATTAAAGTAGTCGCATATTTTATCTTTCATATGACTGCAGTAGCAGCAGTTCTTACCCAGTGCTCCTAAAATCCATCTAGAATTAAATTGGCCTTGAAGAAAGCACTTCATGTTTTTTCTGAAACATAATAATTTATGGATCCATGAAATTGGTTTTGGTCTGTTCAATGTGTTGCTTAAAGATTTTTAAAGAAATTTTCCTTTTCTCTTTTCCTTTTTGTGTTTGTCATCACTTCTTCTCTTTGACCAGATTGAATTAGTTAGAAGAGATTATGTGGCTAATGGTGGCTGGGAGACCTTCCTCTCTTATGAAGATCCAGAGCAGGATATTCTCGTTGGCCTTCTACGACTGCGGAAGTGTTCAGAGGAGTCATTCAGACCTGAGCTGAAAGGAGGCGTTTCCATTGTCCGGGAATTGCACGTGTATGGGAGCGTGGTCCCCGTGAGCAGTCGGGATCCTTCAAAATTTCAGCACCAGGTACTCCAAACCATCTTTATTTGTCATCTGTGCCTCTTTCTTGCACCCTTCTCCCCTTTCCTCAATATAATTGGAGAAGAATTTTATTTAATATCTTAGATTCATTCAGTTGCTTTGAATTATAGTTGGCTGCAATAGAAACAGAGTTTAACTTGAGCCCTTTCTTGCATTTCACCTGCTAAAATCAGGCTGCTTCTGAGTTTTTGCTAGTGTGATCGTGTTTAGGCAATTGCAACCACTCTGAGATTAAAAAAAAAAATATGGCTGCATGGTGTCAGCGTTGCTTCATGCCCATACAGTAACAGTGTGCTGGTGCTAATTTGACTTTCGACTACTAAGCATCTTTGGTTCTGAAGTATCTTTCCTTTGCTATCCTGTACAGTACATCAGACCTGGCTGCAAACTGAGTGAAAACAAAGCAAAGGGTGTCTTTTTATTTCCTTCTAAAATTGATCTCATTCGATAGATGAATTTCATTTCTGAAATCTTAAATAATTACATGTGGGAAGGTGAGATTTTCTTTGGTACTACCTAGTTTTCATACAAAGGAACATTAATTGAATACATTTTCCTTACCAAAACAGAAGAAATCCAGATTTGGTTCAGAGATGATTATCGGTTTGTCATTTGGTGACACTCCCAAGTAGAGTCTCTTAGTTGGATCAGACAGTTTTTTGCTTCAGACACACTTGTGAAACCATTTCATATATGTCTTAAAGCGTGTGAAGAATGGAGTGGAAAGCTGTGTTTCTAACTCCTTGCAGTGACTTGTATGAAAATGGCACATTATCCTTCTGCTGCACGTAACGTGCTGTGGCTTGCGGTGAGCAAAAATGTGAATTAAATTTTGCCCTGGTAGGTTTTGAACCTTTAGACTGAGCTTTCAAAAAAGCAATCAGTTAGTCCTCTTTGCCAGAAGTGCTCAAGGTGATGCTTTAAATTAACTTCCTTGTATTTATTAATCTTTCCCTGAGTATATGAATTAAGATGCAGTTTTGCTAGATGCTGATGATGTGTGACCATAACGCAATGGCTTGGGGCGGTGGGGGGGGAAGGATATTTCCTCTATAAAGTAGTTAACACATAAAAATTTAGGAATAAAAAGGTGGTCATCCTAAGTATTTAAAACAAAACAAAACAAAATAAACCCAAAACAACCAAAAAAAGAGAGAAAATCAGTTGAAAGTAGCCCAGTACAAACATTTAAATAGGCTGCAAATTGAAATTTCATGGCATATGACGCACTCATGTTCATTCAGACTAGTCAGTGTTCAAGAGGTTAATCAGAAAGTGTTCTTCACAGTTGTGGGGGCAATTTCTGATTAGAAGGACGTTTTAGAATGAAGATTTCTGTGTGTTATTTAAAAATGCCTGTAAGTGTTAAATGTGTTTTGGAATTAAATCACATCTGCTTCAGTGTCGCCACAGCCCCATTCTGTACATCTTGTCAGGAAAACAGATGGACAAAGAGCCGAGTACAATTTCTGCATCCTAATGTTAGGAGTGAATTAATCCAATCAATTATTCCCAGATATATAGGACAACGAAGTTGTTAAATAGAGTGGAAAGGCTATTCCCTTATTTTGAAGCATTATTTTGTTTTCTGTAGCACTCCTGTTGTGCAGGATTTCCAAATGTAAATAGAGGCATGGATCTGATCCAGAATATTAACATGTTCTTCTGCAATTCTTTTTGATTTGGCATCTTCTGTGTCACGGGCTGAGCCTAGGCGAGCAGTACAGAGCTTGAGCCCAGCCTAGGTCTGCAAGGGTCACGCAGCGGTTTGATGCAGCCTTTGTGGGTAGCTCTGACAAGCCCTGTGGTCGCTGCGTGCCTCAGTTCTTCATCCTGAAATGAGCACGGTAACAGCTCCTGACTCCTGGAGGGGTTGTGGAAATAAAAATGACGAGGCGCTAAGGCAACGTGTGTATCAGAAAAGTGAGCAGCGACAGGGCCTGTCTCTGGGTCTGTAATGTCTGGCTACGTCCGTTTCAACTGTGTTCAGTTTTGGGCCCCTCACTCCGGAAAGGACGTTGAATGACTCGAGCGTGTCCAGAGAAGGGCAACGGAGCTGGTGCAGGGTCTGGAGCACAGGTCTGATGGGGAGCGGCTGAGGGAACTGGGGGGGTTTAGTCTGGAGAAGAGGAGGCTGAGGGGAGACCTCATGGCCCTCTCCAACTCCCTGAAAGGAGGGTGCAGAGAGGGGGGATGAGTCTCTTGAGCCAAAGAACCAGCGCCAGGCCAAGAGGGAATGGCCTCAAGCTGCGCCAGGGCAGGGTCAGACTGGCTCTTAGGAAGGATTTCTTTGCAGAAGGGGTTGTTGGGCGTTGGAATGGGCTGCCCAGGGCAGGGGGGGAGTCCCCATCCCTGGAGGGGTTGAAGAGTCGGGTTGACCCAGCGCTGAGGGATCTGGTGGAGTTGGGAACGGTCACTGTGTGGTTCATGGTTGGACTGATGATCTTCAAGGGCTTTTCCAACCCAGGTGATTCTGTGAACTGCTGTCCCCAGTCAGAGCGACACTGGGATCCTTCTGCAGTTCAACAGCACGAGCAATTGTAGCCGGCATTTGTGCTCTGGCTTTGTTTAATTCACCAGCACAAACCCAGGTCTAGTAAGGTAGGTGTTGAGATGGGTGATTGTTGTTTAGGATTGGTTCTTTCAGCAGGATAGACTCGTTCAGCACCAGGAATTACAGGATGCCTACCAAGTTCTTACCATCACTGGATTTAACATCATTCTGTTCCTGCCGTTGAGAAGCAGTCAGACACTAGAACTGCCTACGAATAATTTCATGATCAGAAAAAAAAACCCTGAGAAAGCTCCACTCTAAAGTTTAGTGTTGGTACACCTCTTCTCAAGCCCTTTCCTGCAAGATTCAGCAATATTCCTGATCACAGGATCATTCCTGTGCCAAAAATATGAGTCTTTTGAAACTGTACTAATGCTTACGTTCTGACCTGGCTTATATGCTTTCTATTTTTACAGAACTTATCTTTTTCTTCCTGTTATTTTTCTCATTACAGGGATTTGGTATGTTACTAATGGAGGAGGCAGAAAGAATAGCCAAGGAGGAGCACGGGTCATGGAAAATTGCTGTAATTTCAGGTACCTTTGCTTTATCCCTCCTTTTTTTTTTTTTTTTATATATATATATATATATATCTTAATCTGAAAATAAACCCACTGCAGCCAACGCCACTGCTGTGAACGTTCATCATATTAGGTAGAAAACGAGCATCAGCAGATGCTTCTTCATAATGGAATCAAATTCTGTCGTAGCTTTGTCCAGACAATACCAGGACTGTAAACCACATACCGGAGGACATGATGCGGAGAACCATCCTGCTTTTAGTGCCGAAGGAGACGGAGTGCATGACCACGGGTGTCTTCCTCCTCCTCCAAACACTGCTATTTCCAACCTCGCTGATTTGGCCCCGTCGCAGGTTGTTATTGTTGGGGGCTGCTTTCCAGAGCTTAGAGGATAGAAAATTGCCAGCCTCCATTTTAGAGTCTTTCTGCAAGTGCTGTCATTAGGGTGGACAGATGTGCTTTTAGGATACATTAAGCATTATCATGAAGAAGGGAGCTATGTAAGAAAGAGCTGCAGCCCTTTCTTCTATTTCATTTTTAAGGCATTGTGACTAAGAAGAGCGGCATCAGTTCATTGCGTGCGTGTGAAGTCAAGGTTGGGACTACCTTTGTGTCTTAATTTATCTTATATTAGCAGTTATGGTAGCTATAGAAAGCTTTTACAGGCGTATAGGTTATACAACTGGGGAAGCTGGCGTATTGCATGGGAAGAGAAACTCTTGTTGGCTTAAGATTAATGTAGGCTGGGGGATTTATACAGAGTAGCTGTAATATAGATCTTTTTAAAAAAAAAAAAATTGTCTTCTGCTGCCCCACCAAAAAACCCCAAAAAGCAGAAATCCCCATCTTTGATCCAAGCTGCTGAGTGCTGAAATGAAGAGGTTCTCTGTGTGTTCCCAGCTCTGTAATGTCCCTGGATGTTGAAAAGCCAAAGTGGGCCATCTCGACAAGTACTTGTGGCAAGGGCCGGAGTGTGAGTGAGGACAGCGTGCAGGCAGTAGCCAGATGCTGAAAGAGAATTCTGTATTCTCTGTATTCCCTATTTCTTATTTGCTTAAGCCATATGCCAGTCGAGTTTCCCTATAGCTGCTGCATGGTGTCAGTTTGAACTGGGAATTTCATACAGCTAAGAAATGTCCGTACCACGTCACTCCTCGGTAAAGAAGAGGCACAAAAAATGGAAATGTTTTTTTTTTGGTTCTGCTAGTAGTGTCTTCGCTTGGGATGTGTGGAGAGAGGAAATCACAATTCCTCTGTGCTAAAGAATACTTCTTTTGACAAGAACAGAAAACGTACAGAAGTTACTAAAAAATAATTTGTGAAGGCATTCATGTTACTAATTTTAGCTGTGTTTTAGGAAACTGATGTGAAGAATATATTCCAGCATCGAGATCCAGTGCAAGAAGTCTCGTTTTGCTGCATGCGGTTTGTGGCATCCTGCTAAGACCTTGTCTGTGCTTTTTTTTTCCCCCCCCACCCCTGGAGTGCAAAGTACAATATAGTACAATTTGTCTTTGAATACAGAATGCTACAGCATCTGCAAACACGACAAGTTTTCCAGCTGTTTCCTTGGAGATGTTACCACTTGAATTTCGGTTCTCCTGTAGATTTTATCTGAAATAAAAATGCAGCCAGAAGTTCCTTCTCCATTGGAGGATGATCTTGGTTTTGCTAATTTTGGTTTCCAAATAGATTTTTAATCTGGGAACCCATTGCAAGGTTACATCTCCAACCTATTGCAGAATTTTGACTGCTTTCTAGAGGGAAGCATGTAAGGGAGGTTGGCTTTGAAGGTGTCTCTCACAGGACTCTACCTCATCAGCACTGCATGTTTTTATGAATGCTTTGTTGCAGTGTTTTGTTTAACAGTGTCCTTTCTCCAGCAGTATTTTCCAGTCTTGTACTTAGTGGCTACATCAGAACTGGTCAACTGAACAGTGCCAGAACATGCAAACTGCATCTTCAGGGAATGGTCCCTGGTCCACACTGATGCACGTGCTCTGCTGGAGAACTGCGTGGGGCTGTGCTGGTCCATCAGGGCTGAAACCTTCTCGCGGCTTCCGCTAGCAAAGTGCTTGAATTTCTGTATTCTTAACAACTTCTGGGAAGGTTATGTCTGAGTAGCAAACTCCCTCTTTGGTTTCTTCAAAAAGAAATACGTGTATTTTTAAGATAGGACAGCATGAAGGGTTTTCCTTATTGACTAGGGCTCATCTCTAAAATCAGTTCAAGTTCAGCTCTGGTTAGAAATTCGCAGCAGGCATCATGGCAGGGGGGTTGAACTGGATGATCTTTAAAAGTCTCTTCCAACCTCAACCACTCGATGATTCTGTGATTATCTGTGACTGTTCCCTACCCTGGCTTTGAGTAGGGGTATCTCATACTGATCGCTTTAGGACAGCCCATTTCTTAGGGACCCCAAATGACTGGGTACTCCCTGGTATCCTGCTGTATGTCAGAGCCTGCAGTTGATCACTGAAGATACCCCTGTCTCTCCAGACGTGGGAAGCCAGACACCCATCTCCAGCTCGTGCAGCTGGTGGGGGCCCTGCTGCCCCTTTAGGGAATGAATTTGGGGAGCTAGATAAGTCTGGAGGGGTCCAAGAGTCTCTGGCTGATTATTTGCCACGGCCTTGGGTTGAAGCATGTCTTGAAGTTGGTTTGGAAATGCATTTAACTCAAGCCAGATGAAGGTAAATTCAGATGAAAGCATATATGTACAACATCCAAAAGAGGCAATACAAGTGGTTATGAAAAACAGGAAAGAAAAAAAAAAACCACCATATGACTAATCTGCTTTTAGTGAGGCTACATGAGAAACACCTCTCTCCTGTCCAGCTGATTTGCTGCCCATCCTGATCAAGGCAGTATTCAACATTTCCTGACATCTCAGGCTGTGTCCATTAGAGTCTTACTCATTAGAAACCTCTTTTCTCCGTGGCAGAGCACGTTAGCTGCCAGACCCAATTTTCCTTTTGTCCAGACTCCCCGGAGGACTTCAGGCAAAATCTTTTCCTCTCTGCCTCTGCTTGCTTCCTTCCCACGTATATCCTACTCACTACTCTTAATTAAATATTATTTCACTTGCCTGCAAATGCAGATGTCCCCTTCGTTAGGTCAGGTGTCGTGTCTTGTACTTGCCTGTTTCTTGCTTCAAGGAGGGCTAAAATTCCTTCCCCCTCAGCAGTGAGTCAGATGCATATTTCAGTGTGAAGTGTTCGCATTTTTATATTCTCTGTCAGGCAGTACTGTAAAATCATTTGATACAAACATGTAAATGGGAAACAAGTGAGTAATTCATGATTGCCTCCTGATTAAGATCCGTAGGACCATAATAATCAGATCGGGGTGACTGATCCCAACATCTTTCTCCTAAGCATACTGCAGCAGCCAGGAATCCACAATCGCAAGACTGTGAATAGAAATTAAACTAATACCACCTGTTTTCTGTAGTCTCCACGAGAGATAAAATCGTTCATTATAGTCAGTGACTCATCTCCCAGTCTGTTGGTGCTGCTTGAGCACACTGTCTCATGTGTTTAAGGAAACTGTGCTACTCTTGCCTTTGCCTTTTGCAGTTAGGGAGAAAACGGAGGTTCAGAACTTTCTAAAAGTAAATCTGATGCATCATACTGGCATTAAATTCACCTGCAATGAAGAACATTAAGGGGAGAGAAACTGAGCTGGCGTATAAATCAGAGGTAAAGTTTCAGGGCACAGGTGACGGTACTCTGAAGTATCCTAATTTCCCCGTGTAAACAGCCTTCTGGTCACCCTAGAAGTAATAAATTACTTGAGTAATCAGCATCTCGTAGTTCATATTGGATGTTGATTCATGGCCTGCCTCGGAGATTGCCAACTGCCAGGGTGTACTCGGGAGACCTTAGGACGAGACTCGGAAGTATTGCTGGGAGGATTGATGGGGTTTGCGAGGGCTCCCTGGAGTTTTGCTTCCAGCTCTGGTTGGTTATTTTTAGAAACGCCAATCTTACTAGCTATTAATAAGAGAAGAAGTGGCCCAAGATAAGTGGAAATATGGGAATGTTAATGAATTGGCTCTCTGATGTTTGTCCGCTTCAGATTGATGGCCTTTGGAAAAAAAAAAAATTAATTAGGGGGATTTGAAAGAAGCCAAGGATAAACCCATACTAGGGGACTGGTGTTGTGGAATAGCTACTGTGTACAATCCTCGAGTTCTTAATGAACTTCAATTTTGAAGGTTTAATGATGTAACAGCTTTGAAAACAGGCTTGATAGTATATTAAGTGGGATTTTGGTGCAGGCGTGGACAGGAATATTGCTGTCCTTAAGCAAGGACGCTTCTGCAGAAGCCAGCATTCTGCAAGGGCGTTCTAGTAGGAAGCGTTTTTATATATATACAGTATAAGATATGTTACAAACAAAGATTTATAATGTGGCCTAACTTCTGCATAATACAGACCAGAGACTTCCACGTATTTTGCATCTGTCTGTTTTGGAAAGTGGGAATCTGTCTTGATTTGTTAAGGCTTTTGTGTGGTCTCCATCTGCAGGAGCTTTTCTTAGAGTGGGCAGAGGAAGAACCAGTAAGACAAACCCTACACAGATTCTAGTGAGCAGGAGTTGAATGTATGGGGAGACCTCCTTTGTGCTTCTTCCTTCCTCAACAGCCCTTTCCCCAATCTCAACCCAAACTATCCCCAAGTTTATAAAACCCAAACAACTGAAAAACCCACAAAGTCTGAAATTAGATTGGGTAGGAAGCATTTAGAAATCAAATTAATCATGAATTGAAAGTGATTTTCATCCTAGTGACTTGTAGAGCACAGCAGTATAAATAAAATCACAGACTGGTTTGGCTTGGAAGGGATCTTAAAGACCATCTAGTCCCACCCCCTGCCCTGGGCAGGGACACCTTCCACTAGCCCAAGTTGCCCAAAGCCCAAAGCCTCCCTTCCAGGGAGGGGGCAGCCACAGCTTCTCTGGGCAACCTGCTCCGGTGTTTCAGAACTGTGAGCAATAGCAGTTTTCAGGGATTTAAAAATAATTTCCTTTCATGGGAATCTTCCTCTCTGGTGCTGTTCTTACACTGCCCGCAAGTGGTAATCCTCCTTTTCAAGGCTGCACCGGGGGTTAAAGGCTTAAAGCTTGTTCTTAGTCAAAGCTTTGAGTGTAGAGTTGGTTGAGTTGTGGGTTTCATCTTTGTTGTGTTTATAACCCAAATTCGACACACACTTGCAGTCCAGCTTTTCAACTGCTGCTTTAGCAGAGAATTACTTCTGGCTTAAGGCAGGCTTATCTCCGGTGTGCTTTGTTCATCTCTAAAGGCTGTTATGGAAAAACCAACGCTCCTCCCTGGTTTACCAGTCTCACCCTGAAATCTGGGTCGTGTTCTGCACCTCATCAGCTGCCATCGCCCTACCCAGAGCAGGGTGAGGACCTCTCCCGACGTCACGAGCGGAGGTATTCATGCCACAGTGAACAGATTTTCCTTTAAAAGCACATTTCAACCAGGACTGCAGAAATGAATGCCATCAGTTCCCGTGCTTCTTCGGAGCACGTTAATTTGCACTCCTAGGGAAAAAAATAAAAATGCAGAGTTTCCCAGCAGACTCTTTCCAAAGCATTTTGTTCTCCCTGCTGTTCTTAGAGTAAACAGGTTCAGCTGAACCTGTCTTCTCATCATAAGTCTTTTAGCTCTTAGGGGTGTTCAATTTACAGACGAAAAGGGAAGAAGATGCAGCAGGATTTAACAGGATTGCTGTTGCTTATAAAGACAGTACCTAAAACCATGCAAGGTTACTTTCAAACAAAGGAAAATCTGAGGTCCCCTGCATCAGGCACCCAGGAGTCATCGCGGGCAATGAACCGGGGAATGATGCACAAAGCAAGCTGAGGCTGTACAGCAGCTGCCTCGTGGTGTGTCTGGTTAAATATCACTTCATTTGAAGGGGACCGGTGGGAGAACTGCATTTAATCGACTACGGAGTCCATGACAAATGCACTAGGAGTGCATTTGTAAGGGAAGGAGGAGCATTTGCAAGCCAGGTTAAGGAGGGCATTTTGGATTCTTGACAGCACGTGGGGAAATGAGGGTACCGATGGGATGGGAAATGATATCAGCCATAGATACTCTGGGTTCATATTGTGTGTGACGCTGTAGTTACACCTCTGGTAATGCCACTGTGCGGATTCTCTTCTCTATTTAAAGCTTGGATGCTAGTGATCCTGGATGCTTCGGCTGCTAAAATTGCAAGGTACATCCTTCCCCCCCGTCCCCAGCCTCCGAAGATGGAAGCTCATCTCTGGATGTTTGACTAAACCAACCAGAATTAAATATTCACAATAACGAGGTGATTTTGTGGCCTGCTTGCAAGGTTTCTGCGCAGACCCAGAAGTGTGGTGTCTGCGTCTTAATGGTAGGGAGGAGGTGCCCCCCCCTGCCCTAAATCAAAGAGCAAAGTAAAAAAGCAAGTGGCTTGTTTATCATGAAGTCATTGCTCATTTAAGGTAATTTTCTGCATGAGTGGTGCCTTTCTACTCCTCTGATGTGAGTAGTATATTAGTATGCAGGCTTGGGTAGCTGAATGGTAGACCCTGGAGGCATCACTCCATTATTCAGAGCTCTGGGGAGGTCTGATCTGAAATGTCTGTTTTTCCATTTTCCAGCATTTGTAATTGCATGTGTGTTTTCTTTGCCTTTTGTTGGTTTTGTGGTGTGGTTGGGGTTTTTTTTTGTTTTCGCTTTCAGTTATACCTGCTTTGAATTTGCATCTTTTTTTTTTTTTCCTCATTAAAAAAAGCACCCCCCCCCCCCAAAACCTAAATTACACTAAAACAATTTTAAACATGTTGCTCCTCTGATGTCCACAAGTCCTTAGGCACTGAAAATGTAAGAAACCTTGGTGTTTGAGGCTAGTGGATGGGCTCATAAGCTTGCTGAATTTATAATCGCTTCTTCCTTTTTGGCAACAGCCGATGCTTGAATTCTGTATTCAGGGTTTTCTCTCCTTTTGGTATGATGATGCTACTCCAATCCCTAACAAAGCTTTCCCTTCCACTCCTCTTTTACCATTTAGTCTGCAGCCCCATATCGCTTTCTGTTCGGGACGGGATTTTTCTTAGCTCTGTTTTGAGGCTGTATCTCCTGTTCTGCGGTCTGTAGGTGCTGGCGCTTGCCAGGGTCCCCTTTGGGAGTCAGTGGCGAGCAGTCGCGTGCACTGACTCAAGCTATACAGGGTTTTTCTTGTCAGAAACTGCACAGCATCCAGAGGATGATTTAGGACAAACACATGCTCGTTCCCTGCGTTCCTCCCATGGAGTAAGTACAACGCAGCCCTCATGCCTGTTGGCCCTTAGTCCAACTTGCAGCCTATTTGCCTCAGACTCTGCCTCTGCCTGAAGAATATGAGTAGGCTGCAGCAGGTCAGATCAATATGGCATTTCTGCCGATGCTGGGTGTCTGGGGAAGGGAGTAAATATCGAATAAGCATGCAAACATCTTCTCAGCCTCCAGCCATTTGTTGCCCAAGGACTTCTAGAGTCAGAGAGGGTGCCTTTGTGTGTGATGGCCCTCAAGGGATTTCTCTGCCTTGCCAGTCTGTCTGCCTGCAACAACTGATAAACTTTCGCTCCCCATCCCTTTCCATGAGCTCTTTAGGGTCGGGTACACTGCCTTGTCGTTGTACCTTGAGTTTGAGAGGAGTAATCGTTTGGTCTAAGTGAAGGTGGATAAAGGGCAGTCCTCTTAAAACATTTCCTGTTCACAGAATCATCTCAGTTGGAAAAGCCCTTGAAGCTCCTCCAGTCCAACCATGAACCTCACCCTGACCGTTCCCAACTCCACCAGATCCCTCAGCGCTGGGTCAACCCGACTCTTCAACCCCTCCAGGGATGGGGACTCCCCCCCTGCCCTGGGCAGCCCATTCCAACGCCCAACAACCCCTTCTGCAAAGAAATCCTTCCTAAGAGCCAGTCTGACCCTGCCCTGGCGCAGCTTGAGGCCATTCCCTCTTGTCCTGGTGCTTGTTCCTTGGCTCAAGAGACTCATCCCCCCTCTCTGCACCCTCCTTTCAGGCAGTTGGAGAGGGCCATGAGGTCTCCCCTCAGCCTCCTCTTCTCCAGACTAAACCCCCCCAGTTCCCTCAGCCGCTCCCCATCACACCTGTGCTCCAGACCCTGCACCAGCTCCGTTGCCCTTCTCTGGACACGCTCGAGTCATTCAATGGCCTTTTTGGAGTGAGGGGCCCAAAACTGAACCCACTCATCAAGGTGCAATCTGTTGTCCCCTTGCGGATTCCTGTTGCTGTTGGTTTGACTTTGCTGTTTGACATCCCATAATTAGCCCCTTCTGACCCTAATCCTGTAACAAGTACTTCAAACTGTTTCTTTAAAGCAGCTCTAGTGATGAGTATGTGAAATGTAACATACAACAAATTCTGAAATATTAAAAGTCCTGGGTCCTCCCCCTCCTGAATGGCAGCAGCATAAAGCTCCTGACTGGATGTGCTTAAACAAATTCATACATTGTGGGTCCTTTGTGTTTCCTCTAAGCAGCAACTTAGTTGTTCTGATTCATCCTCTGATTTTGGTAGTTACCTTTGTCAGTGACGATGACTGGAGAGATACGAGTCAGTGCTTTACAATTACTTGAAGCACCTGAGCTGTAAAATTACAAGACCGATACCTTTCTCTTTTAAAATACAGTAGTTATGATACTGAAAAAAGTGGCAGAAATGCTTCCCTACCTCCTTTTAAAATAATCCTTGTGAACTTAAATAATGTGTGTGCAGGTGCAGTTCTGGGAAAGTTCCTATCCCAAAGATTTCTGTTCTTTTAATGCATGTGTCATCTATTGTAGCAATCTAGGAAATCTGGAGAGAGGCTGTAACCAGCAGGTCTACGGAGACAGAAGGGTGCGAATGAGTGAACTCAGCAGCACGGAGTGACAGCAGCACACGCACGTTCAAGGTCACTCAGGAGGACATAGAGCCCCTGGAAGTGCCCAGCACCACTGGCCAAAGCCCGGGTGCTCATCTAGAGCAGGACAAAGCATCACAGCCCAGAGCTGAGGCAGCAATGGGATCTACTCAATAAGGCCAAATGCCGGGTGCTGCACTTGGGCCACAACAACCCCCAGCAGCACTACAGGCTTGGGGAGGAGTGGCTGGAGAGCTGCCAGTCAGAGAGGGACCTGGGGGGGATTGATAATGAGCCAGCAGTGTGCCCAGGTGGCCAAGAAGGCCAATGGCATCCTGGCTTGTATCAGCACTAGCGTGGCCAGCAGGGACAGGGAAGGGATCTTACCCCTGGGCTCGGCACTGGTGAGGCCGCCCCTCGATGAGTGGGTTCAGTTTTGGGCCCCTCACTCCAAAAAGGCCATTGAATGACTCGAGCGTGTCCAGAGAAGGGCAACGGAGCTGGTGCAGGGTCTGGAGCACAGGTGTGATGGGGAGCGGCTGAGGGAACTGTGGGGGTTTAGTCTGGAGAAGAGGAGGCTGAGGGGAGACCTCCTGGCCCTCTCCAACTGCCTGAAAGGAGGGTGCAGAGAGGGGGGATGAGTCTCTTGAGCCAAGGAACAAGCACCAGGACAAGAGGGAATGGCCTCAAGCTGCGCCAGGGCAGGGTCAGACTGGCTCTTAGGAAGGATTTCTTTGCAGAAGGGGTTGTTGGGCGTTGGAATGGGCTGCCCAGGGCAGGGGGGGAGTCCCCATCCCTGGAGGGGTTGAAGAGTCGGGTCAACATAGTGCTGAGGGATCTGGTGGAGTTGGGAACGGTCAGTGTGAGGTTCATGGTTGGACTGGAGGATCTTCAAGGTCTTTTCCAACTGAGATGATTCTGTGATTCCTGGCCAGGCTTTGTGGCCTTCAGGCCTCCACCTTGAAGACTTGGAACACAACTGGCCGATACCTGAGCAGCTCTGACCAGCTCGTGCCAACACAGGGCTTAGCAATAACCGAGTGTGAGACACCCCTGGGTCAGAGCTCGCCTGCACCTGGGCAGCCCAGCTTTACGCTGAGCTCCTCCCAGCTCTGACTATGCTCTGGGCTGTTACGCTTTGCTAGCTCCTTGCCAAGCCCTTAATCTCCTGCTCGTCTTTGTGAGAAGTGTTGGGGTTGTGCCAAAGTGACATCCCATCCTGGCACCGAAATACCGTGCTTTGACTCCGTGTGTAACATCACTGTTCTTGTTGGGTTGTTGTTTTTTTTTTCGAAAGGATATGTCTCTGCCTGTCTCGGGGATAGCCGCTGCCTTTACACGTGGATTTTCAACGTTACCGTCTCCAAACCCTACTTACACTGTCCACCACTGCTTCTGCGTGCCCTTCACGTGTCTTCAGTGTGTGAAAGCCACTTTCCTCTAAACTTCACACCGCTGCCACGTGCTGAGCACAAGTAGCTGCCTCCAACTTCGCTTTTGATGGACACGGCAGAGGTTGGTGGTTTTGGTACCAGTGGCATTTAACAGCGACAGTACATGGCTTATTTATTTTACCTCCGTAACGCAAGTTTTTTGTTAAGATGGGGCTACCACTGAGCATTCCCTTTATCCACAGCAGAAGAGTTGAAGGTATCCGGCTATTGAGTAGCTGTCTCTGTCATTACCTACCTAGCCTAAATCAGCTGCCACAAGGAGAGGGTCAGCACCTTCCTACTGCCATATCCTTAAAGTGTTGGTGTCTTGCTAATTGTCCTTGACGAGCGTGCTGGTGGCAGCAGGTGAAGCTGCCTCCTTGGTTTAGTGACTCTGAAAGCTGCGATGCTGTAGGTGAGGCTGCTGGCTACTCCAAGGGCAAGGACCAGGAGTGCACAGACCAAATATTTATCTGCTCTAAGACTGCAAATTACTTTTCAAAAGCTAAAAGCTTGCTCTATAAATACAGCGCTACTTGAACGGAAGAGCGTTTTCGGCTGCAGGATCTGCTGTGACGTCTGTCAGCGTTATCTGTTTATGCTGGCATCAGGAAAGCAGGCTAGCTTGGCTTGTACCAACAGGATTGTCTCCTTATCTCTGTACAGAAGATGCTTGTTCGGGGAGGTGGGGGATGAGATTCAATTCCCCTATTGCAGGTGCGTGGCCTGTTCAAACTGAACTCACCAAGGTGCATTAACGAGCACCCTTTCCTTTCCCTTTAAAGTACAGGCATTTTATCACCTGTGCCTACACCAACTCCAGTAGCCTTTAAATGAGCCTCACTGGTAATTTACTCCCCAGACTGGTGAGGTGTCTGGATCCGCAGCCAAATCCGCACCAGCACGCCTCGTCTTCTGAAGCAGCAGTTTAATGTCTCCCTGCAGCAAGATTTCGCTGTAGCCTCGCTCCATCCCGGTGACGTAGCAGCCTTATCACGACGGCGTGGAGGTCTGGCACCGCTGCCGTTCCCCGCTATAAGCTAATTACTATGCGGCAAGATGATCAGTTTTCCCCCAGACCAGGCTTCTATTTGTGTTCTGTCAAGTAGAAAATTAACATGGACACAGGCCAGGGATGTTTCACGCCTGAGTGCGCTGAGGCTGAAGGTGCTGATGGGAAGGCAGGATGGATTTCTGAATGGTAGGCGTGGAGGATCAGGTGATGTCAAGCGTCGCCGGCCCGCTTCATTAGCCGGACCATCAGAGAAGTCGAGTAGCTGGGGAAGAGCTGGAAAAAAATCACCCGTAGCATGCACAGTCCTCATTAACCACCCATCTCCGTGTCCTTTTTCAGAACTAAGCCGAACAGTATGTCTGCAGAGCAGGTAAGGGGCGTAGTCTGCAAAATTTGGAAGCAAGAGGCTAGCTGGTATTAACCTATATTAACTGTATTCATTCATTATTTGCCACACTGGAGCCTTTTCAGGGCTTCTTTGCACTGCAGAGATGCAGATGTAATTGATGTTTGAGTGACCCTCTCCACTTGCATTGCTGCTGGCTCCAGACGAACACACGAACTTGTAGGAGCCCTATCAGCAACTTGCAAGAGGGACTTTATTGTTTATTTGCAAACACATGCAAAAACAAGAAGAGACTGTAAAAGATTTTTCCCTGCCTGGTCATTGTCACTTCTTTTTGATCAGTAGCTTTTTTTTTGAGTGTTTTGATACTCTTTATTATAAATACATAGTGGAGCCACCTAAACTGCTGAGTGTGCCTGTTGCTTACAGGAACACATCGCAGGGATCCTGCTAGGCATTTGGGCTCTTTCTCCTCTTTTCTCAACACTACTTTTACTCACCAGAAGTCACTAACATCTGATGTAGCAATCTGCACGATTAAACCGTAGATCTACAGGAACCTTTTAAGTTGTTCTTCAGTACAGAGACATCATATTTCTAATCTAATGATCTCCTTCCTGTTCTGATGAGTAAGAGGGGAAGTTCAGAAGAAAAGGCTGGTTTCTGACCCCTAGCTTCCTGCGCTGGACAGGTACTAAAACGAATTCCTGAAGCCCTGTGCTCTGTTTTTACACTGAGGGTGGTGACACACTGGCACGGGTTGCCCAGAGAGGTGGTGGATGCCCCATCCCTGGAAACATTCAAGGTCAGGTGGGATGGGGCTTTGAGCAACCTGATCTAGGTGAAGATGTCCCTGCTCATGGCAGGGGGGTTGGACTGGATGATCTTTAAAGGTCCCTTCCCACCCAAACCAGTCTGTGAGGAAGTAGACGCATGGGGACGCTGCTTGTTTAATGACAGGCAGGCTCACTCTCAAGATTACCGAGTGTTTCTTCATCAGCGTTTAAAATCTCATAGACCATAGGAAACAAAATCGATGGTGAATGCCTCACATGCTCGGTGAGTCATCCTAAATCCCAGTCTCTCAGTAATACCTTACCAGCCAGGGTGGATATTTCAGCAGCCATCGCTGGAAGAAGCCTTAAGACATGACGTAGCCTGGGGATCTAAAAGCTCACAAACACTTAACTTGACAAATGTGGGGTTGAGTAGCAGACACATTTCACGGTCCCTGTCTCTCTCAATGCCCAGTGGCCACACCGATGGCAGCACTTTGTTAAAGTGTAAGAGAAGTTATGGTATTAGCTCTTAAATATTTAATTTGGCTTGGTTTAGAGTCAGAAGATCTGTCAGCTCAGGCTTCATCTGTCGCAGTTGAAGGCGGTGTTGGCATGGTGGCTTTCTCTCTCCTAACAGTGGATGCTTTCAGCGCAGCTGGGTTTGGGCAGGCCTGTGTAGTCATTAATGAAATATTGCTTCTATAATAAAGAGATCAATGAGTTGTAATCTCACCATCTGGAAGCTCTATGATGTGTCTTACCTGCAGACTTGCCATTTAAAAAGCAGTTTTAGAGCAAGGCATCTCCTGTGTGCTAAGAGGCACCCCAAAAGTTGAATGCTGTAAAATCACTTTAATTCTACTGCTCGTTTAATTGTTTATATTTAATTTTTTTTAAAAAAAAGTTGTTGGCGATAGTCTTGGTTTTAAGATTTGGCCTTAAGAACAAATCAGAAAATCCCTGAGCGATCCATTTGCTAATACGATAAAGCTTTTGCTCTGGTTTTCCTTGTTAGCTCTGCACCTTCACCAACACACAGATTTGCAGCGTGACAGATTAGGAGGAAATGTGGTATGTCTGCTTTGTTTTAATAAAACTTCATAGGCAGTTCACTAAATTATGTTCACAGGCTGAACCGAGTGTGCATATGGGGACCTGTTTGCTAGATTAGAGATCTCCGTTTGAAAGGACTGATGGTAAATGGATGTTGGGAGATGCAAAAGAGGAAGAAAAAGAGCTTTTCAAATTGACCAGGTCCTAGACCATGCCAAGTCATTCCAGATTTAAATTGAGTTAAATTAAATTCAATCTGTAGTGTATAAAGAGTAAGTTACAAAGGGGAGAGTGAAGGTCTCCTGTGCTGTTTACATAGTGCAGTTTCTTCCTTCATTTTTATTTATCAAGCCCAAAAGCTGACGGTGAGTTGGAGGAAGGATCAGCTCTGTCAGAAAGGGGCTGCATTTTTTTTGTGTTTTCGTCAAATCCAGAGTAGGTTTAAATGGAGCAGGGACTGGATTTGCGTGAGAGGTGGAAGGGTGATGCTGGGGATATTCAGGGCTTTCTGCTTGTGGGTCACGGCTTCAAAAATAATGCAATCTCGTATCGGAAAGGCTGTCAGTGTTTTGCAGTAGTGAAGTGAGTTGCTGAGCTGATGAAGGGAGACCCAGGCTTCAAAACTCTTTTTTTTTTTTTTTTTTTTTTTTTTTTAATCACAGACTTGCTTTGTGATTTCAGACAAATTTTCCAGCTGCCTGGGATCTTGGCTCTTCTTCTGGGATGTGGCGATGACAGCACCTCCCCGCTAGACAG
Source organism: Strix aluco (assembly GCF_031877795.1). Lineage (NCBI taxonomy): Eukaryota > Metazoa > Chordata > Aves > Strigiformes > Strigidae > Strix > Strix aluco. The sequence goes on from NC_133933.1 coordinate 131,063,146, forward strand.
AGGTGTTGTGAAAATAGTAATTTAAAATCTCAGAAGCAGTCTGGGCAGGAAGAAAGCACAACTTGCATTTGGCAGAAAAAACCCAGATGCTTTCAGGTGCGGATTTCTCTTCCAGGTCCAACAAACAGCAACACACAGACTAAGTACAGGGTAGGCACAGTTGCTGTTACTGTGTTTGATTCTGCTAATCGTTTAGAGAAAGGATTATGAAACGCTTCACACGCAGTGATATTAACAATCATGTAAGTACATAAAGTTATGGCTAAATCACAACGCGAACTGCGGCGCTAATTAGCTCTTTGTGGTTGCTGCAGCAGGAGGAGGTCAGGAAATACTGAACTCTCCCATCCTTGGATTTAGTCCCTCCAGAGGCCGTTGAAACACATGGGGAGAGTCACTCTGCAGGAAGAATGCTTCAGACCCCAGCGCTGCAATGTGCTTGTAGGTGGGGAAAAAAAAAAAAAAATAGTTTCCAGTGCTCAGTTTTTAAAGCAGATCTCTTGAAATAAAAATATTTTCAATTATCCTGAAAAAAAAATTCATATTCCTATTTTCCATTCGCATTGCCTGGGTTATGTTTTCTGATGACTGCCAGAGTTCTAGTAGTTCTCAGTGATTCTCAACAGAATCTGTTGTTCTAAAAGAAAAGTGAACATGTCTCTGTTTGCTCTTTATGTGACTTTGAAAATTGAGAGCATTTTATTTGTAAGATACTGGGTAACATTTCCAAAAGCCCCTACTTCTAATTTTCAGAGGATTTTTTATCTCCCAGTATCTTTAGGAACATTCAGGAAATGAGTCGCCAATTATCTAATTTTTAATAAAAATAAAAATCTTTGCTGCAGGGATAGATGTAGGATTGTTTCTTGGTTTCTTAAATGAATAACTTTTCTGATTGCTCTGACGTGCCCAGGTTTTCTCAGCAGCATCAAGAATGTTGGTTTTTTTCTGTTTCCTCAGTGCTGATAAGGCATTTTGGTTATCTCAAATCCTTTGCCTTTTCCCCATTGTTACCGTTCTCTGCGGTTGGTTGGTAGTGATTCACATGAAACAGCCTCGTGTTTTCCCTGAAGATAAAATCCAGCATTGTGAAAAGTGTAAATGCCAAAGCAAACTCATCGGAGGCCGTGGATGGATCCACTGTGCATTCTTAACTCGTGCGTCACTTCGGAAATGTGGTGTGTGGTTTTTCGGTCAGCGTCCAGTACACAATAGAGAAGAAAACGTTCCCTTGTCTTATTTTCCTACCACTCTTCTGGATTTGCAACCCTAGTTCTGACCCTTCCTTGTATAAACAAGTCCTACCAACTTGAAGAGCAAGGCCTCGCTCCAAAGCAAGGTCTGGACGCTCGCCCAAGTGGCTGCTGAGTGCCAGTAAGTGTCGGCTTTGCTTTCAAGTCCCGCGCGGAGTCTAGGTTATGGGGAGCAGTGGATTTCACAACAAGGCATTTGTTTGACAGCTAGAGAAGTGTTGTCTTCGCTATGGATCGGTGGCCAACGTTAACAGGATGAGCCTCAACAAGGTCAGGTGCCAGGTCCTGCACTTGGGCCACAACAACCCCCTGCATGGCTACAGGCTTGGGGAGGGGTGGCTGGAGCTGTCTGGAAGAGAAGGGTCTGGGGGTTCTCATTGACAAGCAGCTGAACAGGAGCCAGCAGTGTGCCCAGGTGGCCAAGAAAGCCAACGGCATCCTGGCTTGTGTTAGAAATAGTGTGACCAGCAGAAGCAGGGAGGTGATAGTCCCCCTGTGCTCTGCACTGGTGAGGCCACACCTGGAGTGTTGTGTCCAGTTTTGGGCACCTCAATCCGAGAGAGATCTCGAGGGGCTGGAGCGAGGGCAGAGGAGGGCAACGAAGCTGGGGAAGGGCCTGGAGAATAAATCCTGTGAGGAGCGATGGAAGGAGCTGGGACTGTTCAGTGTGAGGAGGAGAAGGCTCAGGGGAGACCTCATCACTCTCTACAGCTCCCTGAAAGGACATTGTAGAGAGGTTGGTGCTGGTCTCTTCTCCCAGGGAATTAGTGACAGAACAAGAGGGAACGGCTTTAAACTGCAACAGGGGAGGTTCAGACTGGACATGAGGAGAAAATGTTTCCCAGCAAGAGTGGTCAGAGAGTGGAATAGGCTGCCCAGGGAGGGGGTGGAGTCCCCATCCCTGGGTGTGTTTAAGGGTCGTTTGGATGAGCTGTTGGGGGATGTGGTGTAGGGGAGAACTTTGTAGAGTCGGGCTGAGGGTTGGACTCGATCCTGAGGGTCTTTTCCAACCTGAATGATTCTGTGATTCTTGGACTTGGTGGAGGTCAAAGCAAGGAGTATAAAGAAAAATCTAAAACTTCTCTTTTAGTAGCCTTGAGTCTCCACCAAGACCCATGGTAAAAAGAGAGTTCTGTTTGCTCGCTCCCCGCTGACGTCAGGCTCCCAGTCACCCGACCCCAAGTCTTGAGAGCTGCTAAAATGTGAGCTTTGTGATCTCTGAATGACGGCCGCCTCCATCTGATCATGGGAGTCACACTTGAAGGCCAAGGAGGTTCTCTCCGAGCTCTTGTTTTCTTTCTTTGCTTTTCTAGCTGTGTTGAAAATGCGGATGTTTATGGTGTGTCCCGTGGCAGCTTCCAAGCCTCCTGCCTGGCTCTGTGTGTTTTACCAACATCCACAGAAGTAGTGAGGTGACTGCAGAAGTATTTGTTGTTTCCTTCTCTTTGCCTTTTCAAAACTCCGAAAATGTTATTCCAACCGTGGCAGAGCATTCCCCTCACAGAACATCGCTGTGCCAGCGGCAACACTGGCCACTGCAGCAGGAATGTCCTTTCTGATAGCAAGAGAGGCAGCTGTGGTCCTCCCAGATCCCTGCGGCTGGGTTGAGACTCGCTGCTCATTCTGGGTGAAATCCATAGTGCTTTGGTGAAAGTAGCATCACTCTTTCCTGTCTTATTACCTGCACTAAGCATGAATCCTTTTCTCAGCACCCTTGAAGGACAATCCTACTTGCCAGAGATCCTACAGACGATCCGGGTGTCTGTGCAGTGAGCTCGGGGCTCATCCTTCCTCAGGCAAAGCACCGAGCCGGGTAGTTACTCCCAAAAAAAAACTGGAAGAGGCTTTACTGTCACCAGAACTGCAGCTGGCTCGGTAATGGAGGGAGGCAGTTTGGAAAGTTGAGCTGACTCAGGTTCGCTGCCTTGCACGCAGGGCCCCGCTAACTGCTGCTGAGAAATATTTTGAGGGGGAAGGAAGGTGCGAGACACGATACGCCTTGACTGTGCATCTTCGGAAAAGATTTTAGTCGTTGCCAAAAGATGCAGAGGCCTGTGTAGAGATAAGTCTCTTGTGTGCCTCAGTAAGTCTCTGCTATGGAAATTTTATGAACTATTAGTAGCTCTTTAATGATCCTGAAAACAATCTCATTTTCACTTAGTTCTGTGACTAGTGAGCCGTGGTGAAGGAATCTTTGAGGATACTCAGCCTCGGATGCTGCATCGCAATATTTCTGGCAGGGCTGAGTCAGAAGGGTGTATTTATGGGCTCTGCACAGAAAAGGTCATGGGCAGGGGCTGCTGCACATGGGCAACGAAATCTGATTTCTGCTGTCCTCTGGGTAGCAGTCCCAACTGCTCGTCCTCCTGGGCCAGAAGAGAAGTTAACCCTGACTCTGTGGTCACTTTGCTCTGTTCCCTGCTACAGGCATTTATTTATTTATTTATTTATTTATTTTAGGTTTAAATGTTACGGTGAAAACCCAGGTTTGGGGTTTTATCAGTAGGCTTCACCATTATTCAGATGCTTCCAAAAAAAAAAAAGAGAGAACAAAAAGTGATTAAATTAACCAGCAGCCGTTGCCAGAGGATGTGTCATTTGAAGATTGCGGTGAGGGACGCTTCCAAAAAGCCTCAGCTGGCCCCTGGCCATGGGTTTCCATCCAGGCAGGCGTGATCAGAGCTCCTGCCCTTCAACCAAATCACTGGCAGCAAATCTGGAAGTGGTTGGATGAAATCTGCTCTGCTGAGTTCAAACTAAGCTCTCCTGCACAGTTTGATACGGAATATTTAAAATCTAAACCCCTGTTTTAAAGACCCAGAATGAGAAATGCAGCCAATTCTGGCTCGGAAAGTCAAAAAGCTTCTTGGCCCAGCTTTTGGCCTTACTCTTCCGCTCCTGCGTGATGTTTCTTTTATGATATTTCTTGGATGATGTTTCTTTTCACGGGCGCACTTGGAGCAGTGGGAAGAGTTCTGCCTGGACAGGTCTCCCCAGCTCTGTGGTGCGTCTGCTGTAAATTAGAGCAGCAAAGATTTGGGCAGAGAACTTGTGCCATCGAGACCTTCCTTTCAGGAACACTTAGTGGACAAGTATTGAGGGCATGCTGGGCGTTACGAGTTGCTTCTCCATCACTTACCCCTAGAATGGCTTGTGAGCAGACAAAATGGCATGTTGTTTTAACAGCTGTAGCTCTGGTTTTCTTAGAACTGCATGTTGATAATCTCCTTGTGATCAGAAGCCAGCAGCATAATCCTTTGGTTTTTCAGACTTTGAGTTCCTACAAAGTTGTGATAATTTCACAATGGAGAGGTGTGTGATGATGGATTCCTTCTGCATGACTTAGTGTCCCACAGATCTTTTATTCCATTTAGCAGTGTCTACCATGTTGCACTTCTCTGGTGGATGAGGAAGGCTGTGGATGGTTTCTGCTTTTAATTCCATGCTTCAACACCTCTTTTCTCATCCGGTTGTGCCATGCTGATCTCAAAACACCCATCCTCTATGCTGGTTGTGATTTCCCTGATGTCCTTTGACTACAAGGAGCTATCTTCATATTAATGGCATCCTAGTGAATATTGTAGGCTGGGTTTGTTAGCTTTTGGGTTGGGAGCAGCTGAAGTGAATCCCATCCTCATCCTCACTTGTGCACCGGTTTGGCTCACCGGGAGGTTTTTGTGCGTTTCGGCGCACTTTTTCAAAGGAATCTAAAGCACAAGCTTTGCTCCAGGTGCAGGTCAAACACAGTCCACACTCAAAAGGGGACAGAGGGGTCTGAATGAATGGCTTTCTGGCCAACTTCAAGTGTGTGGTGGGGACACGGAGTCCAGGATACCAAAAATCTAGTCTGAAGTCACACCCCCAGTCCCATATAGTGTAGAGGGGTGGGCTTGAGCACCATGTGCTTCCACCCACCGATCCCCTCCTGTTACACCATATGAGATTGCAATGAGATTCCTTGTCCCCTGGGCTTGTGCCTCCGCACCTGCCTGCTTACACCCACCTGCAGGTGTAGGTCTTGCCCCGGTGCCTGGGCAAGCTGCTGCTGTCCCGCTGCACTGCCTTGCAACGCTACGGGCTGATGGGCCGGGGGACGGAATCCTGGATACTCGGCTTCCATGCTTCAGTTTGCCAACTCAATGGCTGCTTCTTGGGGTGCTTCTGGAGCACAGGTCTGATGGGGAGCGGCTGAGGGAACTGGGGGGGTTTAGTCTGGAGAAGAGGAGGCTGAGGGGAGACCTCATGGCCCTCTCCAACTCCCTGAAAGGAGGGTGCAGAGAGGGGGGATGAGTCTCTTGAGCCAAGGAACAAGCGCCAGGACAAGAGGGAATGGCCTCAAGCTGCGCCAGGGCAGGGTCAGACTGGCACTTAGGAAGGATTTCTTTGCAGAAGGGGTTGTTGGGCGTTGGAATGGGCTGCCCAGGGCAGGGGGGGAGTCCCCGTCCCTGGAGGGGTTGAAGAGTCGGGTTGACCCAGCGCTGAGGGATCTGGTGGAGTTGGGAATGGTCAGTGTGAGGTTCATGGTTGGACTGGAGGAGCTTCAAGGGCTTTTCCAACCCAGATGATTCTGGGATTCTGTGGGTGCCTTGGGGAGAGCTTTTCCCCTCAAAAGCCTCTTGCCTCAAAAACATTCCTCCAGCACTGGAGCTAGCAAGACATCCCAAGTTAGAACTGAACAGCAGGGAAACCACGCTGTATCTTCACGCGCTTGAGGCAGCTTCTGCTGCCTCTTCACGGAAGACTTTCCTGTTGAAGGACAGTAATTTTGTGTGAGAAGTTACTGCTATGAGCAGGGCTGAGATGATGACTGAGCTGCTTCACGGCATGGGACCCCTGGGGCACAGGACCGGCCAACTGCATCATCATTCTTGTTAATGGCTTGAACCCGTTGCCCTCAAACGAGGAAGAGTTGGCGCTTAACTAGTGCCACTTAATAGCTCTGAGATTAATGGAGGCAGCACACGATGCTCCACACAACCTAAACTGCCTTCTTTAAAAATCCACGTGTTTCCCAAGGGCTTTAGAAAAAAAAAGGGGAAGTGTGAAATAACTCTGATCAAGGTGTTTTTAAAACCAGCAGCTGAATTATTCAGTTGTCCTTTGGCTTCAAGAGGATTGTTGCTTTAGATTTCGCTAATCCTTTTAACCAAGTTGTTCTGGGCCACGGGTGGGGTGACTCCTGCTGTTTTACTGCCCAAATCTGTATGTCATACCCTAGTATCTCTACTAACAAACACAGAGGATGTTTTTTAGGCAAGATATTGATAAAGGTGATAGTTTAGTTCAAGTCAGAGACCCTCCTGGGCAGAGATCAGGAAGAGGGGAGTGGATGTGTGTGCAGTGGACTTGGGTTTTTACTTGGCTTCAGGCTCACGCTGAAGCTGAGTGAATTTGGGTCCCTTCAGGATGGTTTTAGTTGAGGACGGTGCTCTGCTGCCACGTCCCAGGGGCCTTGCCACTGCCTAGAAGTAAATTTGTTCTCCAATTTGGGGTCCTTTGTGGTTTTTCAAGCTCTTCCCAGCTTCAGCTGGAATGAGAGGCACAAGGATGGGCTAGATGATCTTCAAGGTCTTTTCCAACCTAGATGATTCTGTGATGTCTCGGGTCTGGGTTTCAGGTATCTTTTCCATACCTTAAATTAATATAATCCCATACCTTAAATTAATATAATGCTTCTCTAGGGTGTTGGCTGGGGTTTGGCTGGAGCTGTGGTTTTTAAGCTGTTCGGTAACTATTATAATGTGCATTCAGGAAATAGATTACCACTATTTTAGCCAAATCTATTAAAGCAGCAGTGGGTACAATTGTGGCAGCGATGCGTGGGCAGGAAGGGGTTACCAGCTGCACCGGGTTGCTCCCTGCACAGGAGATGCAGCCGATTCCTGAAGAGCCATTTGCAAGCGCCTGCAGTTTCCAGGAACTGGCTGGAGGGATGAGATTAGAGAAAAGAGGGGCTGCTTTTCTTGATGGAGAGCCATGTCCTATCTGTCCTTCTGTCCCTACCCACCAGCTGCGCCGACAATGATGCCACGATGCTGAATTCCTCCTCCCTCCCCCGATGACTAATGTCTGCATCTGTGAGTAATTAGATAAGGTGAGGGGGAAGGCTGCTGTGCTGGACCTGTCCTGCTGCAGGATGCTGCATGAAAGGCGGCCTCAGTCGGTGGGGCTGGGCTCGCCCTGAGCTGCAGGGTCTCATTAAGGGAGGAAGGAGAGGGAAGAGGCTGTTTGAGAACCGAGGTGTTCGGAGCTGGCCTTTTCAACGAGGAAATTGGATTGCGGCTGCGGAGCCCACTTGTCTGCCTGAAGTGGAGCTGAGCTCATTTCTAGGAGCGACTGGACAGAGTTTGTGGGGTTTTAGAGCCCTTCAGTTCCTGGTAATGGTGCCTGCAGCTGGGCCGCCTCCTCTCAAGAGCCCGTCTTTGGGTTTTGTTGTATCTGGTGTACTCTGAACTCTTGACTCACGTTTCACTGTTGTTCCTGTGCTGATTCCTCTCTCCCTCACAGCTCACAGCCTTTCTCCAGACAAAGGATGGGGTGCATGATTCAGGGCAGATAGAACAGCGGTGTTCCCCCCCCACAATCAGTCCAGGTGCTAATGAGTAAACACCCCCATCCAGCGCGGCAGCCAGGGAGGCCCAGTGCCAGCTTTTCGGAGAGGCCAAGCTCCTTTCAGCACCATCCCTCTGTGGAAGCGACTTTCCTCTCCAGCCCTGGCTTCTCCAACTCCTTTGTCATCACACCGAATTAAAGCTTTTTGTTGTTCTTCTCACAGGTGTCGGCACAAGGAACTACTACAGGAAGATCGGCTACGAGCTGGAAGGGCCTTACATGGTGAAAAGGCTGGACTGATGCTGCGGGAGGCCCTCACCCCCCCAGCTGCTGGGAGGAGACAAGACTCATCCTGGGAAAAAAGCTCAAGGTGACAGACGTCAGCTAAAAACCAAAGCCTGCCAACTGCGAAGGACTTGCTTATGCCAGAGCCCCCGGCAACAAGTCGGGCATCTCCTCTGGGGAGAGCAGTTCTGAGATCTGCCCGTGGCCCCAGGAGAGGCTGGGGACGTTTCACACGTCTCGGTTCCTGCCAGATCCCCGGTGGGGGGCTCTGACGCGTTGCAGTAGAGGACCGAAGCGCAGGTGAACCCAAAGCTCTGAATTTGGGGACCCTATTGAACAGCCAAGTGGGCAGAACATCTGTTATTTCTATGATGCTGTCAGCGGGCTTTTAATGTTTCTGCATTGAAATTGTGAGGGTTATTCTGCCACATGAATCAACTCTTTCTTTGTGTGAATTTATTTATGCTGGGCTTGGCTGCTTTCTGTCCATCCCAGGCGATGCTGTTTCATCCTTTTGCAGTAGGAGACCATGAGGATTGAGAGCCGTTACCTTGCTGGTGGTGGAATTGAGATTAAAACTTAAACTGACTCTCTACGGTGACACACAGCCATGGAGTAACAGGTTAGGAGGGAGCTCTGTAGTCCAACCCGGCTCAAAGCCAGGTCCAGTTAGATCAGGATGGCGATTGAATATCTCCAAGGGTGGAAATATTCAGGGGATGCGGATGGACAGTCCGCAGCGTCTAGGTCCCTGTTGCAGTATTTGACTGCCCGTACATTAAAAAAGTTTTTCCTGATCTCTGGTTGGACTTTACAGTGTTTCAGCTTGTCCCTGTTGCCTCTTGGCCTGTCCCTGTGCACCTCTGGGAGAATTCTGCTTCCAGTCTCTGAGTTTCTCCTTTCACATCGTGTACTCCAGTGCTGTAACCATCCTCATGGCCTCTGCTTCAGCTTTAGTCTGTTTCCAGCCCCAGCTCTGCCATTTCTCCATTGATTTGAGCATGAGGAAGCCCCATGGCAGCAGACTCAGAGGCCTTGGCCAGGTGACGGTGGACAACCGCCACGTCCCCCCCTTATCCACGCTGCCGTCACCCTATCACAGCCCGCAGTCGGGCAACTGCCCTGGAGCTCCTCAGATCCTCCTCCTTGTCCTCCCTGGAGCCGGGTGTGATGATTGCCTTTTCCAGGCATCGGGAATTCTGTCAGGCATGATAGAATTAAAGCTTCTTTTTACAAACGGAGCAAGGAGTATCAGCACTAGCATGGCCAGCAGGGACAGGGAAGGGATCTTACCCCTGGACTCGGCACGGGTGAGGCTGCCCCTCGATGAGTGGGTTCAGTTTTGGGCTCCTCACTCCAAAAAGGCCATTGAATGACTTGAGCGTGTCCAGAGAAGGGCAACGGAGCTGGTGCAGGGTCTGGAGCACAGGTGTGATGGGGAGCGGCTGAGGGAACTGGGGGGGTTTAGTCTGGAGAAGAGGAGGCTGAGGGGAGACCTCATGGCCCTCTGCAACTGCCTGAAAGGAGGGTGCAGAGAGGGGGGATGAGCCTCTTGAGCCAAGGAACCAGCGCCAGGACAAGAGGGAATGGCCTCAAGCTGCGCCAGGGCAGGGTCAGACTGGCTCTTAGGAAGGATTTCTTTGCAGAAGGGGTTGTTGGGCGTTGGAATGGGCTGCCCAGGGCAGGGGGGGAGTCCCCATCCCTGGAGGGGTTGAAGAGTCGGGTTGACCCAGCGCTGAGGGATCTGGTGGAGTTGGGAACGGTCAGGGTGAGGTTCATGGTGGGGCTGGAGGAGCTTCAAGGGCTTTTCCAACCCAGATGATTCTGTGGGATTGTGAGGTGGGATGGCAGAGTGACGCTGTGACCCTGGGTGAAGAGCTAAGGACCCTTCTCACCTCTCCCTGGCCCCTTGGCAGGGTGGGGACGGCCCAGGACCCGCGGGGTGGGTACATGTCCTTTGATGTCGGCGATTGAGGGTTTTCAGAAGCAGCATGCCTGGTGCTGCCCGCTTGACTTCACAAAATCTGAAGGGAGCAGCTGGAGCTCTGACCTCCTCCGCTTCATTTTTTTTATAGCATTTCAATCAAAAATAGGGTTGAAAGCTGGCATAGCGGCTTGTAGAGAAGTTGACATTTCGGATGTTGCTCTAATAAATGACTCTGTCAGGAGCCTTCTGGAAACTTCGCCAATAACGAGCACTCGGCCACACGTGATTAACTGGGAGGAGGAGCAGCTCGGGGAGGAAGGCTTTCGCAGCGCCACGCAGATTCTGCCACCCTGATCTATTGCTGCTCCCGAGCGGCGACTTGCGGGGTCAGCGGCCAGAGCCACGCCGGCCTCTGCTGACGCACGAGCAGCGCAGAAAAAGCATGTCCTGGCTGGAGAGACCCGAAATACCTGGCAATAAAGTGTTTTTATGATTGAAGGTAAACGCCGGTGTCCTGTGTTTTGAGGGCTGGGGAGTGAAAAACCACAGAGCAGCTTGTTGGTACCAAAACCCTGAGTGTGTCTGAGCCTCGTGCCCTGGCCGGAGGGTTTGGTTTAAAGATGGGAAATGGAGGCTGTTGCTTCTTGATTTGTTGAACTGGTTTGTTTTATCCTCCAAGGCGCCGGTAAAGGGGGCCACGTTGAGCTTCTGACACGTAAAAGCAGAGGAGATGGAAAGGGATGCATTGAGAGGGGATGCAATTTCTGTGCAGAATCCTTAAAATTTTCCGTAAAATTCGTTCTTCTGGTACCACTGACATAATTATGAATCACTCTGACGCTTTCAGCTCTGACAGCCCAGTTTTTTTTCAGGTACTGGCCAGTAAAGCTCACCGCTTCCCTGCGTCTGAAAGCGTAGCCCTCTGGCAAATCTAGGAAATATCGAATACGTTTGTTTTGGTTTTTAAGGCCAAAATGCATTTTGAGTTTCCTAGCAGCTTTATTGGGAAATAAAGCAATTTTTTTTGGGGGGGGGGGGGTGTCCTTATTTCTAGCTTCCCGTTTGTGTGTTCTTTCCGGGGTGATTTCATGCTGCACTGGCTCGGCTTCTGTGAAACTCTCCAGGCTTGTCTGCACAGGCTGGGCTCTGTTTTGAAGTGTGATGTATTGATTTGTCCCTTTGATATGACCGCAGCCAAATGAATAGCTGGTTTGTACTCCTCTCCAAGCCATTGCTTCCGCCGGGGACAGGGAGTTCCTCCAACGCCTGTTCCTTGGCGTAGGGCCTGTCTGTGGCTGCTCCATGCCCCGTTGGGCTTTGGGATGGGGTCAGAGGGGCTCCTGGGGACCTGCCAGGGCAACAAGACTCACTGGGACAGGCTGGGATGGCCCAGGAGCTGCGATGGTTTGAGGGATAGTCCTGGGGTGGGAGCCTGAGCTGCAGCTTCTCACTCTTCAGGTCCAAGTTTAAAACTACAGCGGTGTGTGTCAGTCGCCTACAGAGAGCTGGGGAAGGGCCACGTCAGCAGGTGGGTGTGGATTTTCTGCAGGTTTTAGCGTGGCTCCTGGGGTCTGCAGTTGGCTGGAGGGAAGTTGGGGTAAGATCATTTCACACCACACTGCAGTGCGGCAGCCGGGAGGGAAAAGCTAAACCATGCCTCCCTTGAAGGCTGTTCTGAAAGGGTTCAGGCTTTCTTGATGTACACGAACAGCAACAAAGCCACAAAGTCTGACAAAATTTCGGCCATCTTTAGCTGAAAAAAAATGGGAGGCCCAAGGGAAAGAGGAGACGCCCCTGGGAGAAAAAGGGCTGCGCAGTTCCCTCCCCTGGTGACGCTTGAAGCTTCGTGGCCACTTCTTGAGCCGGACTTTGTTAACACAGCGTGGCCCCAGGAATCCAAATAACAAACTGGGAAGCCCTGAGGGATCCTGATGCGGCAAGTTGCCAGGCCTTGGGGGATGGTGCTGTGACTGCACAGACAGCAGCTCCTTGTAGAGGATTGTACACGACAGACATCGTCACAGTCTCTGCCCTGTGTCATTAATGCTGCTTGCAACAACTGTGAGTCCTGGTGCTGGCACTCCACGTGGCAAACCTCTTCTGCAAGCCCTGCCAGGAAATAAATCAAGGCTTTGGCCTGGTTTTGGTGTGGTTTCCCCCCCCCCCCTCACGCACACCTAAAAGTTCACACTTCTGGCTGAAGATGAGCAGAGGGCCTCACCCTGGGTGTGCGGGGAGGAAGAAGCCTTGCTGAGCACCAAAAACTTTTATTATGAAATTGTCAGCTATGGTTTAGTTTGGCTAAAACGTGTTGGCTTTTTTGTGGGCTCAGTGGCAGGGTCCTTATAGCCACTCAGCCACACCACGGGCTCAGCTATAACATATTTTTTTTCAATATTTGGAAAGTTTGGGTTATTAGGGTAGGGGTTGGAGTGTTTTGCTCCCTGAAAACAGCATCCCTTTGAGTACAGGTACGCCATCTTACAGAGCTGTCGTGTAATTCACTACAAAAGAAATCCAGAAGTGGTTGCGCTTCGCTGCAGCCCTGAATTGTTCTGCAGTTTGAGGTCGGGTCAATGCAGACGTCGTTGCCTTCAGGGGTCAAGCCTGGCATCTTTTACGCGAGACTCGGTGGGAGAGTGTAGTGAAGCCTCCTGGATGAAAAACAAAAAAAACAAACTTAAAAAAAAAAGCACAAAAAACCCCACCCCCTGATTTGTATTGACAAGCTGCAGCAGCTCCTCCTTCTTCTCCCTTCATGATGGAAATGAGGTCAATTAAGCAGACAAGGGCTTATGCAACTGTTCAAAAGATGAACAAACTCAAGAAAATATAATTTGCCTGTAAAACCCAACAGACCAAGGGCTGTGGCTGATCCGGCGCCTGTGGAAATGAAACCTGGGGCTGGGAAGGCCCCAGGTTTCCTCACTTGGGGTTGGAATGGTGCCAAGGGAGGATTCGGGCCACAGCCTCAGCCAGGTAAAGGGGGTTTGAGGCAGGGGGTTGTGCTCCCCTGCCTGCACCCAGCTCCTTCGCAGCCCAGGAGGAAAATAAACGAGCAGGCATGGAGAAAAGCAAGTCATTAATGGAAGCTGCTGTCCCCTTTCATGAGCAAACAGTGGTGACCAGCTTAAACTCCTCTGAAGAAGAAAAAAGGTGAGTCATGCTCATTTCTGCATTAATTTCAGCTTGTTGCGTTTCTCCTGCACTTTTCGGGACGCTGATGCTCTCTGCCTGCCCTCAAAGGTGGCACGTGGGTGCCAGGGAGCTCAGGTGCAGCTCGAGCAGCAATAACCTGCTTGGGGCAGGAGCACCAGGGCTTGTGCCCTGATTTTGTTGCTGTAACCTTGTGCTTTCTGATGGGAAAAGAAGCTCTGCCAGCTCCAATATTTCTCTTGCTTCTACCTATATGCCTTTTCCTCATTGTTTTAAAATTATCTTCTCCCCCTGCCTTGGTAGTGCTGGACCAACTACCTCCAGCATCGCTCCACTAATGGCTCCAGAGCTGGAGGGATTAGTAAAGTGCCTCCAGAGCTGGTTTTTGCTTCCCCACAGCCACGGGAAGAAGCCCAGAAGCCCGGCTTTGCCCAGGAAGGCCTTGCTGAGGACATGGGACTGCTGCGATCTGCTGCTGCTTGGGCCTGGGGAGCTGTTACCTCCTGCTTTCCGTGGCATCCAGCGTTGGAGCAGCGGGTGGGTGCTGCAGGAGGGACCAGAGCTGCTCCCCGGGGTCATGCAGGCATCCGGGCGGGTCCTCCCAGCACAGGCTCCACCTCTGAAAAAGCAAAGAGCAGGTAAAGAGCACCGTGAGCCTGCTGCTGGCAGAGACTCTCACCCTCCAGCTGTAAGCAAGCTCTAAAATAGCAGCACAAAGACAGGGACATGAGGAAACAGCCTCAAGTTGCACCAAGGAAGGTTTAGGTTGGATATTGGGAAAAATTCTTCCCCCAAAGGGTTGTCAAGCATTGGAACAGGCTGCCCAGGGCAGTGGTGGAGTCACCATCCCTGGAGGTATTTAACAGACGTGTAGATGTGGTGCTTAGGGACAGGGTTTAGTGGTGGACTTGGCAGCGTGAGGTTAACGGTTGGACTCGATCTTAAAGGTCTTTTCAAGCCTAGATGATGCCATGCCTATGTTTTTCAGCACATCTGCCCTCTCTGCTTTGCTGCTCGGCCTGAGTTTGGAGGACCTGACAGGCATCACCCTACTTTTATAGCTCTGCAGAAAAAAAAAAAAAAAAAAATAGATCAGTCACAGCACCTGCACAACCCCCCGTCCCATATCAGCAAGAAAAACACAACCTGAGCTGGTTGCCACGCTGACCACAGCTGCCTGTTGTTCTTCTTCCTGGTGAATACCGGGGCCTCGCTGCCTGTAGCGTTGCAGGCAGAGGTGGTTCCTGCCCCTCGAAGCTCCACTGGGTGAATGTGCAGCCCCAAGTGAGTGAGATGAACGAGGCGAACACAGTGATTCAAGAGCCTTTTTAGGGAAAAAAAAAAAAAAAAAAGCAGCTGTTGCTGGGAGCCATGGGATCTGACATGCCGATGGCTTTTGGCAGAGCACCGGTGCTGAATGACTCCGGCCAGTAACTCCTGCGAGGTGGAAGAACTGGCTCCAAGAGAAGGATGTCTGACTGCAGCCTACAGCAGCAGGAAACTGGAAATTTAAGAGCAGCTGGGAGATATCTCAAAAACCTGAGGTGGTCAAGCCCAAGATGGCCAAGGTGAGGCCCCACCGTTACAGGAACTGAGCTGTAAAATGAGAGGACACCAAGATGGACGTGGTGAAGTACGATCTGAGTGGCTCAGCTGCTCTGCTGTCATTAATGTTAAGGGTAATTTTTACATCCAGTAGACCCCTCTACATTTGAAAGGGTTGAATTTAGCAGAATAGATGCTGCTCAGTTTGGGGAAAATAAAAGAAAATCTGTTTACAGATCCTAGTTCGGCACATCCTGCATCTGGCTGCAAACTCTAAGCCACAATTAGCTGCATTGGTTTCTGAGACCCCAGCAGCTCTATTCAGTACAGAAAAAGTGAACTGGGAAAAAAACCAAAGAGAAATAGAGAAAAAATATAAGGCAATTAACCCAGAAATACCTAACGACCCTGGGCAGCCTCTCTGGGGAGGCCAGGTACTACCAGTGGCGCAGGGTGGTGGGGATCTGACCTGCTCTCAAGAATTGATCCCCTTCTGCCAGCTCGGATTTTGGGTTTTTTTCTTCTCTCGCATCCTTCGTGTGGCAGCAGCAGGGGCTGCCTCCTGCCTTCAGTGCAATAAGCAGTCACACCAGGGGCTCGGGGAATCTGCAGCAAATCTGTAAGAAAAGGAGAAAATTAAATCAAGAGAAACAGGAGCCAGAAAGGAGCCTGATTTTTAAAAAACACAGCAGTCACGATCCGGCTGCGCTCATCGGCTTTGTTTAATAAGAATAAGGAGTTGGTAGTTTGGAAAAAACAAAGTCAAGGTAAAACAGCACCGCTCAGGCCTCAGGTAAGCAGCAGCACGAAATCTTTGGGCTCATCTCAAGTCCTTTTCCAACTGGGAAAGAAGTGGTTTGGCATCGATTTATTGACATCTCTGCCTGCTGCCCCTCTCTGTCCCTTCCCTGTCTCAGCCGGCCAGCGCAGGGGAGCCAACGGCTCTGCGGGAGCTCGTGCCCAGAGTCCCCCTGCGAAGGCCACCAGGTCCTGCCCTGACTCACAGCTCTGGTGCTTTTAAACTCTTGTGGCAACACACTTGGCCTTGTATTTTTTTCATCCGTCTTTCAGTTTGTTTATAATGGTGGGAAAAAGCCAAACGTGGTGGTTTCAGCCTCAATGTTTTCGTGTAAGCAAAAGGCTGAGACTACTCGGTCACAAACTGACAGCTAAATTCATTCAGCACACGTCTTTGGCAGAAGTTGGTGTTGTTTTAATGCAAAAGGTTAAAAAAACCCCTAAACTCTTAAGTCAATGTGTACAAATTCCTCTGTAGATACCTGTTTTCCTTGCTGCTTCCTCCCAAAGTTACGCACATCTAGTTTTGGTCCAAATCCAGCTGAGAGCCTGATGAAAATTAAATACAAGCTTTGTTCTGGCCCTGTGTACAAGCAGCTGATGTTCTTGCGCACTAGATCTAGGTCCAAGCCTTACATATAGACTGTATAAGCCTCACAGATCCATATTTTCATTCCTGGAAGGTCCCGAGGCATCCCGCAGCCCTTTCAGGTCACTTCCCAGGAAGCCAGTGGTGAAACAAGCTCAGTAACTGCTCTGGGACACGCGTCCCTCATGCAGGAACATCCTTAGGAGACCCTTCCCCCTCCTCTACTGCTGGGATTTCAAACTCCCACATCATGGCACGTATCAGGGCAGTTCTATAAATTTATTTCCCGTTAGTATAGTTTCATTAATTAAACCCTGATGCCTCTATTTGCTTAGGAACCAACTCTCCCAGAAGGTTTGCTGGGATTAGGGGAGCTGGAGGTAGCAGGGCAGTAAAACCAAGGGTCTTGGTCCCGGCACTGTGGGACCCACATCATGGCTCAGTGCAGCTTGCAAGAGTTTAAAAACCACTTTCTCTAAAACTTAAACCCCAAACTTTCTGGGGAAGCTGCAGGAGGGCAAGTGTTGATGAGTTTTGGGTTTTATCTCCCTGGTGTACCTCAGCAGGTGGCGGGACGGTGGCTTCCACCATCCCTCTCACCCATCCTCCTGAGAAACCTGGCTGCTTTGCACTCCGGGCCTTTGAATAACGCCAGTAGACTGCACACTGTTTCCATTTTAAAACAATTTAATCTAAATCCTCGGATCCTGCAGCTCTTTGAGAATAAAGGAAAGCTAAGTAAGCTTAAAAGGGAGCAAAGCGCTCCTTCCACCTTCAAAAAGCCTCAGCAAAATCCATTAAGAGCGTACGAATAATCTTGAGAGAACAGGGACTGACAGATTGAACGGCACGAGCTCGTTACCTTCTCAAACCCTCTCTCTGTGATGGTCCCTCTACATTTTGCCCGCAAGAGTACCTGGGCTGAGCTCTGCAAACAGAATGCAGATAAAACGTTAGTGGTTTACGTGGAAACAGCCGCCTTTGGTGGGGGAAGGCAGCGGCCATTTAACAGAACAAAGGAGCAACGTGTTCAGTTTAGGGTGAGAGAGGAGGAACAGCGACTGCAACCTGAGCGCTCCAGTGCTGAAGGTTTGAATTAGGAAATAGTCTGTGTCCAGCTCCTATGGATTAAGCTGCAGGTTTCCCTGTTCTCCTTATTTTGCAAAACTATTTGTCTAGATTCAGTCAGTCCACAAGTGACGCCAGTTCACTTCTGCACCCACACAAGTCAATAACTTTGTTCTTACCTCTCCAGCCGTGAAGAAATTAAATTCCTCCTCTGCACCTTTCACAAGGAGAATGTCCCCAGCTGATTGATCAGGAGCACCACCACAGTGGCCTGCAGCTTTCACTGAAACCAACCACAGAATCATCTGGGTTGGAAAAGCCCTTGAAGCTCCTCCAGTCCAACCATGAACCTCACACTGACCGTTCCCAACTCCACCAGATCCCTCAGCGCTGGGTCAACCCGACTCTTCAACCCCTCCAGGGATGGGGACTCCCCCCCTGCCCTGGGCAGCCCATTCCAACGCCCAACAACCCCTTCTGCAAAGAAATCCTTCCTAAGAGCCAGTCTGACCCTGCCCTGGCGCAGCTTGAGGCCATTCCCTCTTGTCCTGGTGCTTGTTCCTTGGCTCAAGAGACTCATCCCCCCTCTCTGCACCCTCCTTTCAGGCAGTTGGAGAGGGCCATGAGGTCTCCCCTCAGCCTCCTCTTCTCCAGACTAAACCCCCCCAGTTCCCTCAGCCGCTCCCCATCAGACCTGTGCTCCAGACCCTGCACCAGCTCCGTTGCCCTTCTCTGGACACGCTCGAGTCATTCAATGGCCTTTTTGGAGTGAGGGGCCCAAAACTGAACCCACTCATCGAGGGGCGGCCTCACCAGTGCTGAGCCCAGGGATCAGATCCCTTCCCTGTCCCTGCTGGCCACGCTAGTGCTGATACAAGCCAGGATGCCATTGGCCTTCTTGGCCACCTGGACACACTGCTGGCTCCTGTTCAGCCGGCCGGCAATCAACCCCCCCCAGGTCCCTCTCTGACTGGCAGCTCTCCAGAAAGCCATACCTCCCATCCCTCCTCCTTCCCAAGCCTCAAGAGCAGGTTGGCAAATCTTTCCTTATCTCGTGCCGAGCCCCCGCTGCGATGAGACGCTTTATCCAACCGGCTCCCCTGTCCCCCCCCTTGGAACGCTCTGCACCTCCAGCCACCCCTTCGGCATGTTGGTTGCCTGCAGATAACTGCTTGGTGACAGGCAGCTGGTGCACCCTCATTAGTCTTCATGATTAACAGACCTGTGAATTTATTTAGTTCCAAAAACCCCTTCCCAGCAGCTGTAAGACTACCAGCTACAATGATGTGTTTAAGAGACATAGGAAAAAAAAAAAAAAAAAAAGATGTGCGATGTGCTGGGATTGATGATTAATGGAGGATTCTGCTAATGAATGATTCAGAGGCAATGCTTAATTTTAGAGAAAAATAAAATAGTATTGACTGACTTGATCCTGACTGGGGACAGCAGCAAGTATTTAATTTTTCCCCAGCTAAATTCAGCCCCTAGCTATCTTGCATCTCTGTGAGGGATGTTATTTGTCCCACTGAAAGAAAATTAGCTAGTCTGAAGCATCCTTAATCCAAACCAATCCATTTAAGTGCCTGCCTCAATGGACAACTCCAGCATTTAGAGAGGCCACTCTAACAAACCGCTCCGATGCACATGAGGTTCATTGTAGGGGAGAGAATAAAAATGGAGAACTTACAGATTTTTTTCCCCCACCAAAGCAGAACAAAGCTTCACCTCCGCTATCAGTTTGCTTGAAATGCAAAGCTGAATCACAGATCCACGTTCCTCTCTGTTCTTTTTTTCTTCAAGAGAGATAATGACCGTAGATTTACAAAAAAAAAAATAAATGAAAATGGGGTGGTAGATCTTTAGTCACCGCTGCCTGTGGTCTGACCTAGGGAAAAATCAACAGTGTCAAAGCCCCGCGAGCCAGGCAGTGAGCTGAGGCACCCGCTTGCGGCCCTGTCACCCCACGACGTGCTTGATGGCACCGTTCTCTTCCTAAAACGTGAAATCACATAAAGAGCTATCACAGCACCATCAAACATCTTCCTCCAGCCACCAAAAGCAGCAGTTTCACCCAAACCCAGCTACTTCACCATGACCAGAGCGGTGGGCAGCAATGTTTAGGGTTCAGCGGTTGATGGTGGGAAGGGAGGACAGCAGCGTCACCAGGAGCTGGAAGAAAAACTCTCTACAAACACAGCGAACAGTTTAGGAACCCCCTGAACCAGAGGTTGCTCTAAACCACTGTTCCCAGATTTATTTTCCACAACTTGGTGTGATTTAAGCCCATCTGCTGTCACCAGGGAGCTCAGCAATGTGCTGTCTGCTGGGAAACCTGCACCGCCCCTGGGCACCCCCTTAGTTCTCGTAGCACGAGGGGGGGAAACGTCCATTCCATGAAGAAGAGTTTTTCTCCATAACATACGTAATTTAACAAATGCCCCATCCCCCCCATTCCCAAGTTGTAGGTTTTTGACAAACTTATCTTTTTCTTTTTTTTGCTCAGCTATATTATTATTAATGAGCTGCACACAGCTTTTGGAACAAAATACCATGGATTCATGCACTCTCCCATTTTATTCTGTTCCTTTCTCAGCTACAGACGTTACATTTACCCTTTTAGATCACTTTTGAATATCGAGCTTGTTTTCAGAGAGCTCCCCACCGCCCCTTTCCCTAAGAAGCAGTCACTTAAATTAGAGGCTGTCATTGCCTGTGTTCATTTACCAATTCACTAGGTGTTAGACTTACGAACTTGTGGTACCTTAAAAAAAAAAAAAAAGTGTCACATGATTCTAAAGAGATTCTCAGCATTACCACCACACTTTTTAATGCATTAGTAAAAAACCACAGCGTTTTATTAATTTATAAAGTACAGAGTTCCAAGTGATTAAAGCATATGTACAGACTAGCTAAAAATATCTAGCAGCTGTGAGGATACTCGCCTAGCATGGCAAAACAAGGAAGAAAATAAGTAAACAGCCCTTCTCGTGCCCTGCAACGTTCTCACGTGGTGTGAGGGTGTGCAGCCCTGTCTGTACTCCAGAAAAACGGCCCTGGACTCAACTACAAACAGCCCTGGAAGACCACCAGCATGCTCTGAGGAGAGGTGGCAGAAAGCAGACAACAGAGTAGCGGCAGCTACAGGATTAAAAAGAGAAGGTTGAAGAAATCTTAGTTCAGAAGAGCAGCTCTGCAAAGCAGGAGAGTATTTATAACCGAAAGCTGCGGGAAGGAAAACCCAGCATACAGCCCTAAGTTATGATTCCCCAGAACTCCAGGATGAGTTAAAAACGGAGGCAGCAGCGAGAACTGGGTAAGACGGGTGTAGAGCTGCAGTCAAACCAGACCTGGCTCTGACCAGAAGAGAGAAGCGTGCAACTGTGGCTTTTAAGAACAAAAGACCCAAACCCCCATTTCCAGCTCATTTCCAGTCACCCTAAGATCTGTCTGCACAGAGGTGTGAGGAGCTGAATGAGCTTCAAAGCAACCGTGTCTATCGCTGCTGCACACGCGCGCTGTTGGGCTCTCTAAATTCGAAATTGGATTCTCTAAATTCAAAAGTCAAGTTTAACTATCGCAATTAACTTATTTTTCATACGTTGCCACAACAGCTCTTTTCAGGGACCACTCCTCTCGGTCATCTGTTTATCTGTTGCGGGGACAGAAGCCAATTAATGGTTATTTGTGCAGGACAAATGTATTTTACAGCCTGAAGGAGCAGGTGAGAAAACGTTACGCTCCCCCACGGAAGGTCAGTGGAGCCTCTGGATAAAGTCATGGCAGGAAGAAAGATCCTCTCCATGAATTTAGCTTATGACACACTGCTTGTAAGTCTTTTATACTGCAGCCACAATCCTGATAGAGTAGGACAGGGGGAAGAAATATCTAATCTGTTGCTAACAGAAATAGCTGTATTTCTGTCCTCTGTGTGGCATAGGTGGCACAGAGGGGCTCACCATCTTATCGTTCTTTCAGCAGTTTATTGGTTTCTTACAGAAGGAAGCTGTCCCTGAAGGACACTATTTCACCTCTGCACAACAGAAGAGCGTCGCAGGAACCTCTGCCAGGAGGTCCCAGCTCCTTAAGAAAAGCAAAGATCGGCAATATTTACAGATACATTAAAATATTTTTCCAACAGGGTGCAAATTAGACTCCCCATTTACCTGCCAAGATTCCAGTTCAGTCCTTTTCATTTCCCTTGTAAGAACAGCTGGCACAAGCAGCTAACACAGCAGGAAGCATGATTCCTTAAACTACTTTAAGTGTTAGTGACGCATACGTTCTAATCAAGAGTTGGCATCTTTAACATTCTTTGTATTTATTTTAAGAAAGCATTTTAGTTAATCTAAGCAAGAATATTCAAAAGCTACTGTGAAGAAAATACATTTTTGTTTCTGCTCTAACTTTTCAGAATAGACACTGAACACTTTGCCAGCTCATTCAGCAGACATCACTCAGTTACGTGGCCAAGCAACACAGAGTGAACAATTACACACACACACACACACACACACACACACACAAAAAAAAAACTCTAATTAAACCTCCTAAAGACAGCTTCTGTGCCAAGGACAAGCACCACGGCATTAGCTGTGAGAAGCCAGGGCTGGAAAGGCAGTCAGCACGCAAAGGGCAGAGAAGCCCGTCTCCAGAGGGGTCCTGCATGTTTCTTTGCCGTCCTTCGAAAGGGCAGTCACAGCTCAGCACCAAAAGGACGCGCGAGGGTTGTTTTAAGAAGAGCAAGTTCAGAAACTCCTCTACAAATATGCCCGAGTATGGCTGGACAGTCAAGGTCACCTCAGCCAAGTTTTCACCTATGCTACTCGCTGCCTAAAAGGTGGCAGATATGCAAACCTTCGGTGTTTTTATAAAAATAGATATTTTTTTTGGTAGTTTTCCTCTTAAAGTTACTGTACAAATAAATAAAATTATTGTCCATTTAAATATAACCGTTTGGGGAAAACTGGAAGTCGGCAGCGCTCTTCTGATCAACCCCCTCATTCCAAATGAAGGCAGAGTTGTTTGCCACCTCCAAGGCCTCCAGATCACAGCGGAGCACGATACCTGCAAAGGAAACACACCAAAGTTGCAAAATTAAATACTTCTTGGTGAGAGAGCTGGCCCGTACCACAGGTCCCCGACCCACTGTTCTGCCTCGGGGATATCACCTATGCTGAGGGAAGAGCAGAGGGCAGGTACACAAGCTGGTTTTCCTCAGGAAAAATCCCAGTTCTGAGCAATGTTTAACCTAAGGACTGCCTAAATCACAGGTTATATCTGTATCCTGGTCTTTAAATTCATGAAAGAAAATGCATTTAGATGTTTTTCACACTGTTCTGAGGAGATCTAGCTTTTGGCTGCCCTACGCTGTAGAGTTCATTGCCCTGTGATAACAAAGCATTATGGGAAAAAAAAAAAAGTATCTCCCGTTTGATTCAGACTTGCTTTGGAGAATTTCTTCCGAAGCACCTAGATTTAGCGCTGCGAGAAACCCTTTTCAGCTCCCGTGCTACTCCCAATTTTAGATTAGGAAAGTCAGGTGTGAAATGGGTCTGTTCTCTGGACTGAAGCCTCCACGGGGCGGTGGTTAAGACAACCCCGGTTTAGAGAGGCAAGTTGGTTTTCATTTCAGCCCACACTAAGGCAGCAGCCGACAGCGTTGCCGACAGCATGACACTGTGGAGCGCTGTGCCACAAGTCATTGCTGCAGCAACTCCGATTACGTGCCGAGAGCGAGGAGGTATTCAGCTAGCTTCCCACCGGACAGGAAAATAAAATAAATGAAGAGGATTGAGGCAGACAGGGGTTTTCAGGGATGTGTCCTGGCTGTGCTGGTGTTTTTCTTCCACGCCTAGTCTGCAAACCTATTTACCACCGTGGTTTCATAATGAAAAAAGGAAAGTCAACAGTAGTAAGCCTGACACTGCGCTGCTAAGAGCCTTTTTTCCTCTTTATCCTTGCAAATTCCTCTATAGCAAGCTAACCACTTCAGGGCTGGCCTGCCAACTAGTGGTACTGTTGCTCTTACAGTATGCCAGGCCTCCTGTGTCAGGTGGCAGTCCCCAGAACCGCAGATCCCGCCAGACTAATCGAGTAGTTTTCAGTGATAAAACTAATTTTTCCAAGATAAAAAGAAGCATTGGTCTTGTCCACTGAGATGTCAGTAAAGCATGTGGTGCAGTTCCACACCAGAAAGGATTAGATTAGACGGGAGAAGACTGGGATTAGTAAAAAAGAAGGTGTAAGGCAGATAACCTGTTCCAAGGGAAAACCGAAACAGATAATTTGGAAATGAAGAGGCTGGAGTAGAGTTTTATCAAGATTGGCACTGGCAACGGGCTTGTTTAATTAATGCTTTCACTACCAGCCTTGGCACAATTAGAAGTGTGCCAATGACACAAGGCTGGAGGTATGACAGTTATAAAAAAGGATGAGGAAATATTCAGGGTCATTCACCGTTTCTTCTAACTGACAAGGGCTGAAACTGGGTAATAGAAAACATAAGGTCATGCGTCTGTCAACAGAAGTAACTGCTGTAACCCAGAATGTTACTGATTTGAAGCAACTCAAGTCAAAAAGGGCTTTAGGATACAAAGTAATTATGAGAGGATTAAGTGATATAGATATGAAAGGAGAGATGTGATGTTGGAACACATCAGGAGGAATATTTCCAGAGGAAATAGTAAGTGCTAGTGCTTTCCAAGGGCCTGAAGAGACTCGTCTAGAGTAAGTGCAGAAATTATGGAGGAGCCAACCTTGATGGAACCCACCCACCCACCTTGGACAGGAAGAAACACTGCTGAGGTTACAATTGTTCTCTATAAAATAGTTTCAGAATGGGCAAACACCTGGGAAGGAGAAGAACGTTTTAAGCTAAAGGACAAGTCTGTCGCAAGATCGAGTATTAAACTGATCAGAAATGCCTTTGTGTTGCAAAGGACAACGTCCTCGGCTGTAAGGACAGCCAGATGTTCAGTCTCAGTGACAGTATCAGACACAAAAACCTTTACTGCTGTGATGCAGTTATCAAATAAATTCTAGAATATGAAGCCCACAATAGCAGAAACTCCCTTCTGTATGTTCATTGCTCTGCTGAAAGACATGCAATCAGACAGACCATCTTGAATTTTATGGTGGATGTTCAAACTTCCAGCAAGGCAGATACTAAAAGAGGCCATCAAGAACTCACAAGGATTAGCATCAATTTTTTTTTTCAAACATAAAAACAAGAGTCTCACTGCAGGACTCAGCAAGACCACCAGACTTCCAGTCCAGCCTTTTCCAAGACATTCTTCAAGGCCTTTATGTGTTAAACAGTTCAGGACAGGAGCTCCTCTATCATCTGCTGCACCCAGCTCGGATATGCTCTGAGCATTAACAGTGCTTTAATTAAAAAAAATAAAAACTGTCCTTAATCTGGCAGTTACTATACCTGAATTCCATATTTAAGATGCACACCTACAAATATACAGTAACTTCAGCTTTTATTTAGTTAGCAAATATATTGTAAAAGCAACAGACAAGGGCAGGTAAACGCTGGAGTGATGGCAGAAATCTGCCATCATTTGTGGAAAGAGGTGAGGTTTAGGGTAAAGGATAGGCTGGCCCAAATACAGACAGCACAGCCAATTCCCTGAACAAACACCATTAAGGAGGCAAAAGTGTCTGGCTGAAGTACGTCTAACAAAAAAATTCCTTTTACCAAATGTTTATTCTTCATCTAGTTTGACTGCATCTTTCTATCGCTGAGTTTTCAGAACCGCTACAGGTCACATTTGATTTAGAGGGCTTTGGCCTGGAGGTCAGTAACAGAAAATCCCCTGTAAACTCAGACTAAATAGGGAGTAGCCTGGCAGAGACACTAACCTGAACGTCCTTCATCTCTACGAGACAGAGCGTTGGCGCTTTTTGCCATAGGAGATTTGCCTGATTCGGATTTCCAGCTGGAAAGCATCCAATCTTTCCTTTGGGTTAAAAGCCAACATATCATGCAGGAGCTTGCAGAGATCATCCGGCATGGACTTCTTGTTCTTCAGGGGAATTTGTAATTTCATGTTGGGATTCTCCAACAACGCTTCTCCGAGGGGAATAAGCTCCTTGCCTTGGCAGATGTAAGTTCCTGAACACAGATTAGGAGGAGACACGTTATAGAGGTAGAGGAAAACCTGCACGAAATGCTGTTATGTGCAGTACAGATAGACAATCTGGAAAACAAAACACTGAAAGATTACCGGCAAGATCACTCATTAAGAGGCAACCGCCAAGTCAAATATTGCAAGAAGTTGTTATCAGAAGAGGCTTTTTCTTTCAAACAGTAATCGAGATGTTGCACAAGGCTGTGTGTGTAACCACGCGTGGAACAGAGGCAGCAAGTTTAAGCATGGCACGTTTGTCAGGCAGTTCTATGGGTCATCTGCAGAGAAAAAGGGCTGCTGAGACGAACTGCCTCCATTTTACTCCGTTTCACCCTACCAGGAGACTCGGAAGCTCTAGAAGAGGGAGGGAGACTGTGCTTGGCTGAGGTGACTTGAAAGAGTTAAACACAAAACTTATTTGCTCTGTTAGTCAAACACTTTTCAATTAAAATGACAGCATATGCCATTTACCCTTAGCCAACTTCTCCTCAGCAAGATTAAGGGGGGGAAATGTAAATTTGCTCCTGGTAATCTAAATAATTTCACCGGTTATTGAAAATGATTAACCAGCTTCCAAAACAGACAGTAAAAACAGCTTTGCTCACTCAAGCTGTTCTGCCCCTGCACCAGGCAAAGAATAAATGTTTCAAAGGCAGTGACCTGTCTGTGTATAGAAAAGGTTGGCCTTGCAAACTCCTTATCTCAAGTTGGCGGGTAGCAATTTTAATGAAATCTGTTCATGCTTTGGTCTCAGCTGCAGCCATTTGCTTGTTTCTGTAGGCAGGAACTAAAACATTTGTCAATGTTTGGCATTTTAAAAAAGAAATAAATAATAGAATTAGAACTGAGCCTACTTGGAAGATGAAAAAAAAAAATAATTAAAGGGATAGCGCAATAGCTTCTTAAAGTTCCTCTGCAGAAATTCCTTTTAAGAATTTAAACATTTAAAAGAAAGACAGACAGGTATATTATGATCTCAGAGCCTGGGTAAATGTCTTCAATTATTATGCTAATGCACATGACTGGCATTCTCTCCTCTCGAGATGGATTTTCTACTGCAATATACTTTTCTGAAATCACTTACTATAAAGTATTTCAAGCGTGGGGGATTTGGAGGAAGGAGGAGGCGGGGAGGGAGTGAGAGCGAGCCATCGGACGAGTCATCCCTGCGAGATCTTGCATCTCTAAACTGTGAGGAAACTCAGCCAGATGGCACTGAAGCTTATCTAAACATCCTTTCCCAGTTTATTAGTTGGCTCCTTGGAATATCCTTACAGTGCTCCGAGTGCTCCCATCCCTTGGTTATGCCAAGTCAAGGATACAAGCGAACCCGTAAGCCCAATTCCAGGAAGGTTTTGGATTTAAGACCGTTAAAAGCATTTCTGGGCAAACGGAAGTATACAGATGCTAAATCCTCTATCAAGAGCATAGCTGTAAGACAGATGCCTCACCAACAGCTACGAGTTTTCTTGTCCTCTTACAATTTGTTAGCAACAATAAGGGCCAAATCCATTTTTGAAGAGTGTTCCTTAGGATAAGGAGGGCCTGACAGCAGAGAAGCCAAAAGCATCTTTCCCTTAACCTTTAAATCCTCCAGAGTATTTTTGAAAAATCTGGCAGAAGAAATCATCTTCAAAATAAAATAATGATTTGTAAATATAAAAGGCATTCCCTCTGCCTTAGTGATATGTCTTCAAGACCTGGAAACGCTGCGTGAGAAGCAACCAAATTAGGAGCAATGCATACTGAAGAAAAAGAGGTTTCTTTGCAGTTCTCTTAAAACAAAAACCTAAACCTCGCAAAAACCCTGACTTTGGGTTTCTTTGGGTTGCAAATTCCTAGAAAAAGCCCCATCCAAAGCATATATACCACAGCGTTTGTAACTATGGCTGGGAGAACATCTCTCAGAGGATCCCTATGGATCCAGAACGTCCACTGACAACAGGACAGTGCTGATCTGACCCTCACCGAGCAATTCCTTCTCAGTGTCCCCATCTCGGAAGGTGATCCTCTCGACCATAGCCCAGAAAATGATCCCAAGGGCAAATATGTCAGCCTTCGCCGTGTAGTGCCCTTCCCAAACTTCCGGAGCCATGTAGAAGTTTGACCCGCACGCAGAGGAGAAGCGATGCTGGTTCACATTCCCTTTCCCCTGACACACCTTGCTGAGGCCAAAATCCGCCACCTGCAATGCACAAAGAGAAAAGCAAAATGGGTTATTCACAAACACCAAGTTTCCAAGCATGTTTACAAACAGCGGCTCAGTGAATTCCACCGCAGTGTGGACGCTTCTCGGGTGGCAACCCCGCTGAAACAAATTGCTGGGAATGTCCTGTTAGCTGTCCGTTCCCCAACTCCTTTCCTGTTGTTTGTTCCCCTTCCTAAGATGGGCAAAACAGGTATCTGACCGTTATTTTTCTGCAAAGTTCACTCTGATTACATCTAATGGGGCATAAACATGCCTTGAACAACATCTACGGTAGAAGTGGCTCTTGCTGTTCCACGGCGAGCGCGTGGAATCTCTTGCATTACCATTATTATCCATAGTGATTAAGATGACATTGATTTAAGTGTCCCCTGACGGCTCTACAGGTCGAAG
The DNA here is from genome assembly GCF_031877795.1 of Strix aluco. Classification (NCBI taxonomy): domain Eukaryota; kingdom Metazoa; phylum Chordata; class Aves; order Strigiformes; family Strigidae; genus Strix; species Strix aluco. Next base: position 131,091,053 of record NC_133933.1, read on the forward strand.
TACAAACACCATTATTGATCTGAACAGTCAAGTCATGAATTATCTGAATGCACAGACCTATTTTTTTTATGTTTAACTACAGGAACTCTTGGGATTGAAAGTTCAGGAGCGAGCTGGCTCCTGGCTTCTCCAGCTCTCTGGAAAGCAGCTGTATAGACTTGCAGTCTGGTGCTGTAAGAAAGGCAGCTGGCCAGTCTTCACTTCAATCAGGGCACCAACATGAGCACCAAGACATTCCCCACATTCCCTGAGCATCAGTACGTGCTTGAGGCAGCAATATTGGAAGCACTAGCTGTTGTAACAGGGCAGCGTGTTCTTTAAGGGAACAGAAAATATTGCTTCATCTTTGACTGATCGTGATCTCTCTGATTATCTAGCGTGCAGAAGTTAGACAGCCCTGAACTGCTCCTCTCAATAGGATAAGCGAGGATGAGTGGATGAAGGATGCTCCAGAAACACCATCGTGACCTCTACTTCCTCCCGAGACTCCTAAAAACAAGCCCACGGCTGATATCAGATGTTCTGAGTACACTTATTATCACAAGATTTACCAAAAGCCCATTCCAGAGCACGTGAGGCATTAAGCACTTAGAGCACATAACTCGTTACAGCAAAGTTTTCTTCCCTTACCTTTACTATGGGACTTCCACGTCTATGAGAAATCAAAATATTGTCGGATTTCAGGTCTCTGTGCACTATCTGGTTTCTGTGCAGGAAAGCCACGGCGCTGCTGAGCTGCCGCATGAAGCTGTTATTCAGCTGAGCGTCCGGGCTGCGAGACAGCAGGTATTCGTTCATGTTGCCGCCGTCACAAAACTCCATCACAAACCACAGAAAACAGGCTGATTTGGGATCCATGCACCTCCGCCCTTTCAGGCAGGTCTCAATGAGCAGCAAATGGCTGTCTGATTTCCTGTAACGGTGACTAATCGGCTGGAAGACTTGGCCGTTCTGCAGGATACACTCCTCCAACTGGATCACGTTTTCATGTTGCCTCTGGATGCTCTGCAGGGCCCAGAACTCTTGCAGAGCCAGCTCTACGTTTTCGGGAACGTTACAATGCATCCTTTTTACAGCTACTTTGCTTCTAGTTTTATTAACGATGGCCTCATAAACCACCCCGTAGCTCCCTCGGCCCACTTCTTGAACGATGCTGTACTTGGCTTCCGTAGCCATCCCACACTTTGGCCCAGCGAACAGCAAATCAGAGGGAAATAGTTGAACTCATGGCAATCGGTCATCACCCTGGAAGAGAAAGGGATAAAAAGCTTAAAACTCTCCCAAACAAAGCAGCTTACCAACGATCGACTGCAAATACTTCCAGCCAGTATCAATTTTAGCAGTATATGATGCAGCTGCATGAGGACCAACAGCTAAAACAGGGTTTTAAGAGGAAGCCTATATCCATGGTAACTTTGAGACATTATCAAGTACGATCCTGACTGCACAGTGGGATACAACCACCTGGGAAGCGACATCGATTTGGCCACAGCGGACGCAGTTTAGTGAGAAAGAAAAAAGAGCTATGTAGACACGTTTCCTAAGCACGGCAGGAAAGGGAAGACAAGACCTCCTGGGTAACAGCTGAACTTGCTTTTACCAGAATTGACTTTTAAAGAAATAAAGTTAGCCAGAAGTGCCAGCCTGGCACTAAATCTTTCCCCTCACTTTCCCCCCTTGTAAATTTACTTATCCATCAACAGCTACATCATGTCCCTGCGCTTCCACTACCAATTTTCTACCAGTCCATGCCCTGATACTCACCCCCTTTCTCCAGCTCACCCTCTTCCAACCCCTTCACAAGCCTTACACCACATTTCCCCTCCACTTCAACCACTGTTTCACTCCCAGGCCCCCCACCCCAGGTCATTCTCCACTGCCCAGTACAGATTCCCGCTGCAATTCTCACAGTCCCTCGTTCACTTCCCCCCCCAGCCCTATCCCCAGATAATCCTGCTCCCTTTTCAGCCTCTCATTTCACCTCTCCCTGTGCCAGTGCTCTTCAACACCAGCCCAAGTTTTGCTCCCAAATAACACATTAATCGTTCTCTGCTTTCATGCCCCACATATTCCTTTCCCAATCCCCTTAACTCTCCCCCCTACTCCCTACCCCGCCTGCTGCTGCCTGCAAAGCCCCCACTTCCCCCCCAAATTCTCCTCCCTTCCCAAACCCTCAGTCTACCTCGCTCAAGCTACCCCCCCTCTTCCCAGGCCACCTCAGCTTCCTTCTCCATCCCCCTCCCTCCTCCAGCTCCATCCCCAAGCTGTGCTCCTTTCCCAAATCTTCCATCTTTTCACCCAGCCCTCCCAACCCTCTCCCCTTCTACTCCCCACTCTCCAGCCCTCATCCCCCCCCACTCCTCTCCAAAGCAGCCCCCACCACAGCCCAAACCTCCACCTGCCTCTAAACCCACTCCCACCACGGGACAACCACACCCCTTTCCCCATCTCCACACACCTCAGCCCCCTTTCCCCCACCCCACTCCCCCCCATCCCCTCAGGCCCAGCTCTTCCCAGCATCCCACCCAAACCCCCTTCCCCACCTCAAACCCCTTCTCTACCCTCCCCGAGCCCCAGCCCCTTCCCCACCTCCACCATCTCCTCAGGCCCAGCTTTTCCCCACTTCTCACCTAAGACCCCTTTCCCACCTCAGGCCCCTCACCCACCTCCCCAGCCCTTCCTTCTCCCCTTCCCCACCTCCTCCATCCCCTCAGGCCCAGTTCTTCCCAGCGCCTGGCCTAAGACCCCTGTCCCCCTCCCCACCATCCCCTCACGCCCAGCTCTTCCCCACTTCTCACCTAAGACCCCTTCCCCACCTCAGGCCCCTCACCCACCTCCCCAGCCCTTCCTTCTCCCCTTCCCCACATCTTCCATCCCCTCAGGCCCAGCTCTTCCCAGAGCCTGGTCTAAGACCCCCGCCCGGCCTAAGACCCTGCCCCGCCAGCCCCTCAGGCTCGGCTTGTCGCCGCTTCCCTCAGCCCCTTTCCCGCCCCCCCCTCACCACCAACGCCCGCTCGCGCCCGGCCCTACAGCCGCTACCGCACTTCCCGCCACAGCCGCGCGGCCCCGCCCACTGGCCGCAGCCAGCCAACCAGAACGAACGAGGAGCGACGGAACCAATCACAAATCAGAAAGGACGGGGCGAGTGGGAGGGGGAAGGGGTGAGGCCTCGGCCGGACCAATCGGCGAACGCTTCGCCATCCTCGGCTCAAAAGGCCCGGGCGGGGAAGTTCTGCGCAAGCGTGGTGGTGGCAGAGCGGGAGAACTACAAGTCCCTGCAGCCTCTGCGACGGGCGCCCGCTAAGGACAAACCTCCGCAAAAAAGCGTCCGTCCGTCCGTTGGTCTGTCTATCCCATTGTCCCGGCGGCGGTCAGCGAGGCGACTGTGCAACACAAAGAAGTGCAGCTGCTTCCCCGCATTCGCCTCCTACCTCTGATTTGGTCCCGACGATTAAAAAAATAAATAAATAAATACAATTTTGGGGAAACTTGTGGCAGATAAACCAGGGGGTACTCAGCCCACTCACTGCTTCCCCCAGATCAGGGTTCCTGGTGCAGCCCCCCAAGACACGGCGGCGTCAAACGCCGCGACAAGAGCGGCAGAGGGATGTACCCCCATCAGAGCTCTTGGGGGGTCACCCCAAACTGTGGGTCCCCCCCTTGTTCTCAAGCCCGGCTCAGGGTTTGGACGGTGCTGAGGAGGAGGAGGAGGAGGAGGAGGAGGAGGGGGACGGGGTTTCACCATGGGCAAGGCTGATTTCCAGCTCATCTCTCTTAATTTTCAGCAAAACGTGCCTTTTCGATCTGGTTTCTTATTTCCCTCTGTGTCGTGGCTGCGAGAGAAAACCGGGTGTGCATGGGTGAGACAGGGCATGGGGGTTTCCCCACCGCACCTGCAGAAATTAATAAAACCAAAGAGTTTTTAATGACCCGATGGAGCCGTTTGCTGATATTTTAATTTATAGAGAGTGACTGGATTGGGTTGCGTGGCTGAGGGGCGAATGTCTCAGCGGGGGGATATCAGACCATCCTGCATTTTGTTCTGGCTCCTGTTTAACTCCGCCTGGCCACGTTTCCAACCTAAAATACAATTTTACAAGGTGCCTTTGGAGTGTGGAGTTGAGCTGCTGGAGACATCTGTGTCCTAAATTAAGCCCTTAACACTGATGGGGCTGGGAAGAAGGACCAGCAAGAGGCAGCTGGGACCATCTTCATCCCAGCAATAAGGGCTGTTGTGGTCCTCCAGTGAGAAAACACTTGGAACAGCCACTCTGGTTGCATTTCCACTAGGAATTACAACCAAATAAACACCCACAGTGGTCCCACACGTCATCCCGGGGGACAGTGATGGGGACCCAGGGGTGGCAGCTGGGTGCTGGCCCTGAGGACCAGAGCATTAATCAGCAAGGCTGGGGATGGTTTTTCCCCCCGGTCAACCTCTGCGTGGCCATCACACACCCTCAATATTAGTTTTAACAACGCTGGTGGATATGAAAAAAAAAACCCACCACAGCATTGGTCTGAACTATTTCCTTGAATTTTAAAAACAAGGAGCCAGATCCAGGGATGCAGTATCACCCCCCTGGGGGCACATCAGCCCCAAATCCTGGCTCCAAATGAAGATGCTGCGAGGAGGATGAGCCTGGTGGGACGTCGGGTACCACCCCATTGCCTTCTCAGACATGTCTGGCTGGAGGGGAGGATTTTAATTGCCTCCGCTGGATTTTTATTCCCTTATTATCACGGCAGCATCCTTCAGCCTCTGCGATGTCCCGCAGCAAGGAGCCCGCAGCTCATCCCTCCTCCTCTCCCCTTTCAGCCACCCATCTGCTTGTTGCGTTCCTGTATTTTATCCTGGAAAACAGTAATTTTCTTTTTAACTTTTCTGCCTGGGCAGGCTTTCCTAGACCTCTAGCACATCTGCCCCGAGCTGCCTCTTTCCCCATGCCTCATTGAGAGGACCACTCATCCTTCCTACCCCTTACCCAGCATCACCCATAAACCTACTCCTGCTATCAGAGAGAATCATTATTTTTACATTTGGATTGAAAAATATATATTTTTTTATTTTTTTTTATAATTAAGCATCAGGAAGACCGGTGGTGCAGTTGGTCTGTCCTTCCTCACCCACCCAGCACCCAGCAGCAGCTCCCCTTCACTCCTGCAAATTCATCGTCCCATGTGTTGGGGTTTTGGGGGGGAATATTTTAATGGAGAAATCTTAATAAAAAAAGGTAAAATAAATCAAAGCCCTGAATGTTAAACATGGGGCCCACTGGGACAGTTTGGACTCTATTAAAAAGCGCTGCACATTCCTCCGGTGACTCAGAGGTTTTATGTGCTAAAGACGACAGTGATGTAGCAGTTTTTCTTTTGCAAAGCACAAAATGCTGGGGTTTGGGGGTTATTTTTTGGTGCATCGTGGTTTAACAGGTACCAGCCCAGGCTCCTTGCTGGGAGGATGCTGGGACCCACACTGGGAATGATGGGGTGAGCGGAGGGCACAAGGCTAGTCGGCTGGGCAGGGCTGCTGGGCAGGAGGAGAGTTTTAGTTGCTGCCGAGCAAAGAAATCCCTTATAGCTATTTGGTTGGGATTTTTTATTATTGATTGCTGAACCTGTTTCATTAAACTTGAAGCTTTTTTTCCCCAGTGTGAGCCCGGCTGGAGGCAGAGCAAGTGTTTGGGGCTGTGCAGGGATGGATGTGTGCCGGTGCTTTGGGCTCAGAGCCATCCTCCAATCTCCGATGGGATCATCAGCACCTCAAAACCCAAATCCTGCCCCAACAACCCCCCCAGGGCATCTGTGCTGGCTGATATTTCTGAGTTGGTATCGGCTCCATCTCAGCACCTATAGACATCACAGTGTCTATAAGCAATGGTAATCTCCTAGGGAAGGTGATTGCTAATTATCTCCCCTCCCGGGGAAAGTTGCTCCATCTCAGCCAAATGTCACCCGTCAACGTCCGGGGGGGGACACAGAGGGGCTCCGGGTACCGGCAGGGATGAAGCTGCATCCTCACCTCATCCCACATCCAGCAGAGGATGGCACAGGGTGGGGATGCAAGAAAAGAGAGAAAAAGATCCAATTAGGGTGAAAACTCATTTGTCTGCCCCGCAGCAGCGTGGCGGGTGTCGGAGGTGGCTGCGGGGACTTTCCGACCACCTGATGGATGTTGGGGAGGGGGGGGAACAGCCTCTCTTCTCCCCCAAAATAGCCGCCGGTGGGAAATGAGTCACTGGTTTCAATCTGGTTTCTCGCCAGCCCATCCCTGCCACCATCCATCAGACGGGGCTGAGCCGAGCAGATTTTTTTCCCCGGGGAAGATTTTTTTCACAGGAAGGAGGAGACAGGGGGTGCCATGGCCTCAGAGCAAGAAGCGAGTAGATAGTTTGAACATCATCCTTCCCATCTTTCAAGTGCTGGCCCCAGGTGCTGAACATAAATATAACAGCTAGGGGGGTAACAGCATCATCGCTTCCGGATGCTTTGGGGGGCAGAGAGCCTCCAACAGCAATATTTCTGCTGTTTGGACCTGCAAACCCACATACATATATGTGGACATGCCCACACTTCCCATGCCATGGGTTAAAATCTTTCCCATACAAAGCTCTTTCTCTGCCCCTAAGTATTTTTTGAGATTTGCCTAAAGTCAAGAGCTTTTCTCCAAAAAAAATCAGCGTATGGTGCTAATAAGGGGATTTTCCCACACTGGGATCAAGCTTATCTCCAGCCAGACCACCCGCTCAGGGCATGCAAGGGACATACAAGAGATGAATCACCATATGTTGGAGCATATTTGGGGGTAGATCTACCAGTTTCCACCTCTATTTGAACAAAAAACTGCTCCACAGCCTTTTTTAACAGCTCCTCCAACAGCCCATCCAACAACCTCTGACCATCCCTGTGGCTTCCTGATCCCTGCGTTGCTCCTCGGAGCCGAGCATCCCATACAACACTCCAGACGTGGCTCCACAGATGATGAATAAAGAGGGGTAATGGCTTCAGGCACTTCTGAAATTCAGATATCCTCCCAGCTTTCAGGCACCATCATCTCAACGGCCTTAATTCATCAGTAAGAGGTAATTTGTGAAAGGATGGGTGATCGTCAGCAAAGTCTTATTTCTCCCCGCTCCAGCGCTAATAAGCGGCTGCAGAAGGGTTTGAGCGACAGCTAAATGAGCACAATCGGGCTTTCAATACAACTGCAATTTCTAACAAGATGACACAAATACTTGGCGGGGCTCCGTTGAGCCCCCACCACTTGCTGAGGCTGAGCATCAAGCAGCAGAGCTCTTGTGTTGCTGGCAGTATCTCCCGTTGGGTTTATTTCTTGAGGAACCTCTTTGTGGTTCTGCTTGGAGAAGACCACAGGCTGTTGTCTGGGTGTGCTCTGGTTTGTGGGATCAGGCCAAGGTGGGTACATGGTGATGGTGGTGGCAGCTAACGTCTGTGTGTCCCATGGGAGAATGTTGCTGAGGAGGGCAGAGCCATGGGGACGTTTGGGGATGGTGTGTCCAAGCATGGGGTAACTAGGAGGATGGTCTGGGATGCTGGTACAAAGAGCTTTGGGGGCAAAAATTGCCTTGAATGGCAAATTTGGAGATGTTTGAAGAAAAGACATCACCCATCTTTGTTCTTTGTATAGGGTTGATGTGACAGGACCCCCCGAACCAACACCAGAGGAAGGGTGGGGACTCCAGATCCATCTGCAAGCAAAGCAGGTGCTGGTGGAGGGTTTCTGATCTGGTCAGGGCAGTTTGGTCCCACAAATTAATTCAAAAACCACCAGGATGGATGTTCTCCATCACCTTGCTGTGGGCCAGAGATGCTCTCCAGCTACCGCTGCTCTCCAAGAGCTGCCTCATCCCCACTGGGACTGGCCCAGAGATGGAGATAGAGATGGGGATGGAGATGGAGATGGATGGAGATGGGCACATCCTGTGACTCCTGGGGTCATTCCAGGCAGGGGTGTGAAATACACCCCCCTTATTATTTTTAATAATGGCCCATTTTGGGTCCCTGCTACCTTCCATCCCCCTTGGGTCATAAAGTCCCAGGAAGGTAGGATGAGACCTCCAGAGGGCTCTGGTCCCAACCCTACTCAAAGCAGGGCCAACCTCAAAGCAGGTCATGCTCCTCAGCACCTGTCCAGACATGGTTCCAACATCTCCAAGGATGAAACCTTGAGGCTGTGCAGAGAAGAGCAGTCATGTCCCTTGGGCCTTAGGGGTAAAATATCCCTTTCCCAACACAAAATGGAGTTTCCATGTCCAAACTGGCCCCTCCCAGCAGCAGGGATGAAGGGCATCAAGCAGAAATTACGATCTTCTCTGATGTTGCCTCAGGGTGAATTGCTCTAGTCCCTCTTCTCTTGTAGGAATATCATCTTTCCTGCTCGATGCAACATGCAGGAAGGGATTGCTCTCCCCTCCCTTTCATTTTGTTTTTCTTAACATTTCTCCCAAATCCTTCAACTCACCCATTCTTGACCTCAGAGTCATTTCAGCCAGGATCTACTGGAGGCCCAGCAGTGAAGCCATTATTGTCCACGTTACAGTGGAGACCAGGCAGAGGATTACGTGCTGCTTTGCCCATGAAGAGCTGCATCCACATGGGAGGATGGTTTCTGCCCCATCGCGTCCTCCTGCTGCCCGTCAGACCCCTTCCTGAGCTCATCCAACTCACTAAAGTGGTAGAAAACCAACCTGAGTGAAAAGTGGTTGATTTTCCCACCCGGTGAATGGAATCAGCTCCAGCCCAGCTGCAATATTACCCGCAGCACCCATCGCCGGTGATGGAGCCAGAGGGTACCCCACACACGCCTCATCCCTATGGCTTGGCAAAGAGCTGCTTTACGCTCCCTGCATTTAAATTTGGGGTTTGCCGCCTGCCTGTACCCCTGCTTGGTGTAGGAAGGTCTCCAGGCAACCCTCGGCAGCGCTTCCAGCGGTCCCCACGTGTGGCCCGGAGCCTCAGTTAAGGTTTATCAACAGTGAAGAATGCAAACAGGTTCCCATCATGCCCAGCAATTAGGGGCACAGAAATGACTTGAGCCTTCATCACGCTCATCCTCGCCCCACCAGGGTTAGAGCTCAAAGCCCCCCATCATTGCCGATGGGAGTAAATCAACATTACCCTGCTGCTGGCATTTTTCAACCCCAAATTCAGTGAAATGAAGCCCTTTAAGCATCTTATTAAAGTGTCTCACCGAGGCTGCCTGTGAGCAGGATGCGGCCCTGGCATCGAGCACCTGATTCTTGAAACACTCCTGGAAAATCACCTCCCGGGCGGTGGTACCCGAGCAGGGGCTGGGAGAGGAGGTGATGCTCGGGTATATGTTTGTCTTGAGGGAGGGGACGGCTGCCCAGAGTTAATTAGGAAAATAATCAGGCAGCATCATGGGAGGCATCACACAGGCTTGGGTATGTCCTCAGCCCCTCCAGCTGCAACATTTAAGGGATCCAAGAGACCAGGGAAACAACACAACTTCCCAGCTCCCGAGTTTTCCAGCTCCTGCGTTCTCCAGGCAGCTTTCAAATCCTCTCCATGTTTCCCTTGCGCCAGATCCCATCTGCTTTATGTCCTCTTTCTGAAAAGGATCGTTGCTTTTCGCTGCTAATTGCCTGTCACTTCGAATCGTCCTGCTCTGCCTCACCAGGGATGCTCATCCCCCCCTTAAACTGCAGAGGAGAGCGCTCCATCGGACCCAACTTTGAAAGAGAAATGCCCAAAAACCTTAAAAAAAAAAATATCTGTATTTCCTATCCTAATTTTACAAGGGGCGAATCACCCCCAGATCCCAAACCTGTTCCCTCCCCAGTACTGATGATGGGAGTTTAGCTGCCGGTACCCACACAGACCTGGAAAAACCCGGAAACGCTGCAAAAATGGGCATTTCTCCTGCCTAGTGTGCTGGCTTTGGGCACCTCAGCTGTCAATCATCCCCCCCCCCCCCCCCCCCGTTAATTAGCAAGACTGTAAACGACGTCACCCCGATGTCATTTGCTGCCTCCTGCTCCTGCCAGCTCAATAGCATCATCATCACCGGCTCAAACAAGGGGTGGCGGAGGCAGAGTGGCCGGGTTAGGGGAGAAGAGGCTACGGCACTTCAATAAACACCAAGAAATTAATATTTTGGGGGGCTGAGGAGGGAACAGCAGCCCTGAGAGCTTGTAAAATTACCCCAGGAGAGGACAAAAGAAGCATGAAGCTTTCTCACTCCGGCTCAGCTGCTGCTTGGCTTTGCATAAAAGCCAGAGAATATGTCCTTAATGAAAAAACAAGTGGTTAAGGAAAGACTGAAGCAATAGATCTATGTAAAACATATTTTAAAAGATAAATATAAAACATATATATATTTTTTAAAAATCAGCATCCCTATCTCCAGCACTCGCCTGGGATCCTGATGGGGAACCACTTTGCCCCAGGTTTCCTGTGGGGCCAGCCCAGCATCGCTCACCAGCCCTATTTTCCCCTAAACCACCCCAAATCCAGGCTCACATCTTGCCCCCAGCACTGGGCAGGTCCCCTCCAACCACTCCTCCAATGCCGTTTCACCACTTTTTGGCATTTTCATCAATTTCTAGAATTTTTTTAATGTCTGCCCAAGTGCCAACGCATCAGAGGTCTCACCCGGGGGCATTAAACGCAACTATTTAATAGCTGTAGCCGAACTGAAAAGTGTTTCGCTCCGATCTCCAGCCCTTCCTAGGGAGTCGTTACAAGAAATTACCAAGATAGGATCACAGAGCCGCGGCAGATTTTATTATTTAATTGCCGAGGTGGGGCGGGGAGAGATGCTTGGGGGGGTCCTGGCTCTGTGCCGGCGGGAAAGAGCGTTACTGCTGCAGGTCACCTAAATGGGGAAAAAAATAGGGTGATGCTGGTTTGCAGGAGAAACCGTTGAAGGTCGAGACCGGTTTGGCCTTTCCAAACCAAAGGCAGCATCTATCCCTGATGCCGGAGTGGCCAAATCCAGCTCTCCGCTTCGTGAGGTGCCGGCACGCGGCTGCGTCTGGCTCTCCGGGCGTTTCCATCAGCCATGAAATGTAAAGTTGGAATTTTCTGCTCCCCCCCTCCATCATCCGCTGAGCCTGAAATCAATTATTCCCACCCGCACGCTTGCCATCGATGCACGACGCGTTCGGTAGCCGCGCGGTGTTGCCGCAGCCGTGCCGGAGAGGATTGGTAACGGGGTTGGGGACCCCCCCTTCTCCTCCTCCTGAGGTCTGAGGTGGGGAAAAGAGCCCCCCTGGGAAGGGCTGGGGGCTGCCCTGGTGGTCTGGGGGGTGATTTTGGGGCTCACCCAGCTGCTGGTGCCTTCAGCTCCTTGTAACCCCCCAGATCTGGACCAGGGCACATGGGGGCCACTGAGCAGCAGCTTCGCAACCCCCCCGGCCTCCATCCCAACCCCACCATCCCCAGGCTGCTGGGAGACACAGCACCTTTGGCTACCCACGAGGCCGGCATCCCCTCACCTCTTTCGGGGTTGCCCCCTTAGGTTTGGGGAGGAGGAGGAGGAAGGGATGAGGGCTGCAGGAGGGGGGGGAAGGATGCACATCCCCGGTCCCCAGCTGCTGGCTGGCGCATCCCTCCGCCGGCAGCCCCCGGGGGTGGGCTCAGCGACGCACGTGTTCGGGGAGGGAGGTGTGGGGATGCGTGTGTACACCGTCTATATATACCACCGTGGTACAGGCGCCGGAGGAGTCACAGATCAGAGGAGCCGGCAGCCGACAGCACACCCGCAGGTAGGAAATCTGCTTTAATTCTCCATCCTAGGGGGGCTTGGCTGGGTTTTTTTGTCCGAGGATGGTCCGTCCAGCTTGGATTCACAGATAGATATTCCCCTCCCTGCTAAGGGTTAAACGAAATATCTTCCCGGAGGGAGAAATCTATCTCCTCTATCCCAAGAGAGGAAAAGTTTCAGCTTCACCATCCAGCCCCAAAATCAACCGGAGTGGAGCTGGAGGGATGCAACAAGAGTCGTCGCGGGCCGCCTGCGCGAAGCCAGGGGGAAGCCCACGGGGTGATGGTGGGTTCCTCCGGGCTGGGTTGGATTTTTTAGGGGATTTTTTTTGGGAGCCGTCGTACCACGACTTTCCCCATTCAGTATTTCTGCCCCTTTTTTTTCTAGCCAGGACTTCACCAGGGGCACTGCGGGATGCTCCGGGAGATCCCCAGCTTGCAAGCAACCCCTTTTTCCCTTCCAAAAAGCTCAAAAAGGAGGAAAATAGAGGGTCCTTTTGTTGCTTTGATTTTTTTTAGTCCCCCCCCAAAAAGCAGGAATGAATGGCTGAGACATGGGGATGTGGGGAGAAATGTTCTTCCTGAGCTTTTTTACCTCTAAACAGCCTTTCTCAGTCTCTCAAGCCCACATCTGTGTTTATAGTCGCGCCGCGGCATCTAATTTCGGCCAATTATGGCCAATTACCTGATTGAGGGGGATCGACAAAAGGAAAGGTTTATTTTTCTGGTGAGCGCTGGGCATCTGCAGCCAATCCCCTCACGCACACTCCCAAATCCCTCCGATTCTCCCTAAATTCCCCCCAGAAATTCACCCGGCACAAAGCTGTGCGGCATTGCCAGGTTTTGGGGAGCCGGGGAAGTGTTTTAGCCAGTGCCAGTGGGGGACACTGTTGGACAATATTGTGCTTTTTCAACTGGAAAAAGCTTTGACTCCTTCAATGCTGGCTCCCAGCGGGGCTGGATCCTGCCCGGTGGCATCTCTCTTGCCCTCGAGATCGGGCCTTGGCTTTGGGCACTGGGGGAATTAGCAGGTAAAAAATGAATTGGGGCTGGTTTTGCTCCGGGCGTGGGAAGAGAGGAGCTCCTGAATGTGCTCCTCACGTGGCGGGACTGATCCTGACATGGGAAAGCGAGAGCATCGCTGCATTTAAACCCTTGTTAAGGTGTTTGGGGAAGGATGGTGATCCCGCTGCCAGGATAATCCCTGCTGTTAGCATCTCCCATGTGAAGAGGGGATGAAGCATCCCTGGGGAGAGGCAGGGAGCATCTCCCCAGTGCTGCCCGCGAGCTCCCAACCCCAAATCGCATCAAATCAAGCGAATAAAACCCATCTCAGCAAGCACCTGCTTCCCCTTCTACTTCTTCTCCTCGGGTTATTCACGTCCCACATCCTTCCCGCTGCCCCCCGCATCAGCCCTTTTATAGGGCTGCATCACCCACATCATCCCACCCGGAGCAATAAATAAAAGCCGCTTGTCCTGATGGATAACCAGACCCCGCCGTTATCTGAACTGCAGGCTGGATTTCTAGAAAAACCTCTTTTTTTTCCCCCCAATATTAATGAGGATAATTGGTAACTGGATTGAAAACTCCGGAAGACGCACCCTTGGGGCAGCCCAATAGCAGCTGGGGGGGTCCCAAAGCTGTTTTGTGAGATGGAGTGGCTGTATCCCGACACACCCCACACCCCTCCCGGGTCAGATAGGTTTATTTTTGGGGAAGGAAGAGGAAGGTTCATGCCCAGGAGCAGCCACAGTGTCTGAGGAGCCACGGGGGTGGCTGTGGTATGCCGCCGGAGCTGTCACATCCTTTGCCGGGGTCAATGGCATCCCCAGGCATGAGGGCAGTGGGTCTGGCTGGTGCATCCGTTTAGAAATAGGGCACAGGTTCAGTTTTCCCAGAGGAAAAAATGGGAAAAAATATGAAAAAATGGGAAAAAAGGGGGAAAACTCTGAAGAAATGGGGGAAAACGGAAAAAATTGGGAAAAAAATGGTGAAAAGGGAAAAAATGGGAAAAAACGGGAAAAAAGGCACCCCTCTTTTTCTCATGGGTCTGTGGCTGTGAAACTCAGGAAGGGGCTTCGTGCCATCACTACCCCATAACCCTGCCACCCCCCCCTCGCCCCAAACACCCACGGGCAGAAGCAAGAAAAATATCCACCACACTCGCTCCTTCCCTTTTAATGGGCTGATTTAATTGGGGGGGAGGGGTGCACCGATGCACCAAGGGGGGGGTCGTTTCCCTCTTTCCCATCCCTGCCCCAGCCGGTGATGCCGGTGATGCCGGCAGGGAACCGCATCCCGCGTGCCCGATAGCATCTTTCAATTAACCGGGAAGAAAAGCCGAGCCGTAATCTCGGCGCCTCTTCCGCAGCCAGATGTGACCTGCTTTTCCCAGGACATGGGACTTGATGGCTCCTGGGGACATGGGGACAGGGCTGGGGGTGGGTTTCAGCCCTCTCCCTGGCTCTGCTGAACCCCATTTTGGGGCTGAGTGATTTTTTGGGAGGGTTTGCTCCCTCCCGGGAGCTTTCTGTCAAGCCTCTGACTCACACTGCCAGCCAATTTTAATGAGACTCGACGAAGATTAAGCCTTAATTCCCGCTCCTTATCAGCTTCCCCTCGTACCCTCCAGCAAATGACAACTGGGAGCCGCCAGGCTCTGTGTCACTGCCCGACTGGCAGGGACGAAAGGTGACCGTGATGCCGGTTGGGGACCCCAAAGGATGCTCTGCTTCCATTTCAAGGAGTGGGGGTGTCCCCCCACCTTGGTGAGGTGGGAAATAAATGGGGAACCCCTGCCCAAGAGCTCAACCCCCCCAAAAGCAGCCTGAAATGCTGCTGGAGCAACACACGGGTTGCAAAGCCGTCACCGAGGTCTTCCTTGCCTCCAAGTATCTTGGTACGGGGCTTTCTGGGTGCTGCTCTGGCATGGAGGGACCTCGGCGCCACCAAGGGTAGCACCAACCTTCACGTCCCCATCCTGCTCCTCTCCATCACCTCCATCTCATCCCCTCACTGGCTTATGAACCTGGTGCCATGCAGCACCAGAACCCACTCCCACGGAGCATGAGGATGTCAGATACCTTTTCCTGGTGGGATGAGGGCGAGTGGGGAGTCAGGAGGACCAACCCTCCTGTTTGCAGATGACCTAAATGATCCAGATGAGTCCTGGATGCATCAGGCTAAATCTCCAGGAACTGGGAGAGAAGCACACGGCCTTGGTCATGTCACTTAATAGCCGCCCGCATCTGATGTCGGCAAAGCCAGACAGGACATGAGGGTTTCTTTAGGAATTGGCTTTGCTGCTCCATGCTGGGCAGGCTCAGATCCCGGCAATCCCCAGGCAGCGACGGCTGAACCTTCCCAAGATAGGGACAGGGGCGGCAGCACCCCAAAAACGGCCAGGAGGGGAAACCAGAGCAGGACATCCTCTCCCAGCTCAAGTGATGCTCGGATAAGGAGTGTCCTGCTCAGGGGACAGCCAGGGACGTGCCGCCCCACCACGTCCACCTGCTAAAATAAGCCCTGGCTGGGACTCGTGCCATGAGATAGCCTGGAAAAAATGAAGCCGGGATACTCAGGATCTGTTTTGAGGATGAGGAGGCAGCCAGGCTCCTTTCCCAAAAGGATAATTTTGGCAGGGAGACTGAGAACACGCATGTCTGGGGAGGGGTGAGGGAGGACAGGCTGAGAATGGGCACATTTCGGTGCAGGTGCAGGGCTCGGCGGTGCTGGTGCCGTCCTGGCTTGACAAGTTTTCTCTCTCCCGCGCCACAGCCGCTGCCGGTGCCACCATGAGGGCTGTGCTCTGGGACCTGCTGCTGCTCTGCCTCTTCGCCCGGGCACGGGGCGACTGCCGGGGGGACTGTCTGCGCTGCGACCGCCACCTCTACCGGGACAGCTTCGATGTCCTTGTAAGTCCCTCTGCCTGCTGGCTTGTCCCCCCACCACGCGCAGCACCCCTGGGGGTAGCACCTATGGGTGCTGTGCCAGCTGCACCCCCACACACACTGGATGGGCACCCTCCTCCCTGTGCCAGGGGTGGGGTTTGGGTCTGGGGGAGCTTTGACTGCCAGTCATTGCCAAACCCTGAGGGGAAGGTGACACTTGCTGTCACTGTCCCTCCTCCTTGGACACCCCCTCGGGGACACCATTGGACAAGATGGTCCTGAGGGAGGATGCAGACCCCAAATCAGCTGCTGGGAGTGGTGGGGACAAGGCTGTGATGGCCCAAGGAGGGTCCCAAGACCCCAGGCATGCCCAACTTTCCTGCCCCCATGGCTTGTGGAATCATTATCCTCACCTACACCAACCCTGGACCCCCCCAGACCCCCACCCCATCTTCCAAGGAGCCACCAAAACCCCCCTCTGAGCCCCATCAGGATGGGACCAGCTTTGCAGATGGCTGGCGAACGGGTGTTTTGGGGGACCAGGCAGCGGGCACCCCACAGCCGCTCTCGCCCTCTTGATTTGCCTCCAACACTGAATGGAAAGAGCCATTAAATAGCATTTTTGGGTTTTTTCCAGCCCCTAATCCTTTCTTTTCCCCTCCGCTGAGCCGTGGCCGTGCCCTGGCCGGCAGCATTTCTTTCCCTCCCGTTCCCCCTTCACCTCCCGGGGATTATCCATCATCCCCCCCCACCTGCTCGCCTACTTATTAGCAATGATAAATCACGGTGGGTTGAGACATCCACCCCAAAGGAGCCGGCAGCTCGGGAAGGCCCCAGGGCTGGGAAATATCCCCCCAAAACCAGGGGGTCCACTGACTTCCAGGGCAGCGTGGAGATGCTGGAGCCACCCAGTGCCACCCCTTTCCTGGCAAAGCTTCCTGCAATCACACATCGCTGTCACCGAGTTTTGGGGCATGATCGCCCTGGTTTTGCCCCAAAATGTTGTTTTGCAGTCTGAGGGCAGCAGCGTCTCTGCAGGGTCCTGCTTCTGGAGCTCAATTTTGCTCTGTCTTCCCCGGCCAGCAGGATGGAGAGATGAGCTGGTTGGTGGCTCACGGGTCCCGTGCAAGGTTGTATCTCAAAGCAAGAGTGGTTTGAACCAGGAGCAGAGGAACACGGGGTCTTCTGAGGCTCAGTTTCAGCTGGAAGAAGCATCGAGGTGGGATTTGATACAGCATCCCACCATTTACAAAGCAACAGCCAAGGAAGTCCCATCAGCGACGTGGCTGATCCATCCTTCAGAGGTAGAAACAGGAGATGCTGAAGTTACAGACACGCCTGCACCAGCATCGCAGCTGCCAGGGCAGGACAGGGACCAGCTGATGGAGATTGGTCTTCAAGATGTGGATGAATCACCTACGTCCTGGTCCCCAGAGTCATCTAGGGACGGCGCAAACCCACGGTGGCACCGTTAACGCCAACTGAAGATCGGAAGGAGCCTCCCCAAGTAGTTTTGGCACTGGACGTGGAGGAGCATTGGCTGGTGTTTGCGGAGGACTCCCAAAACACCGCAAGCAGAAGCCATTTCCATGTGAAATCAGACCACAGCGTGATGGCCAAGGACCCTGGGATGTTCATGGGGCTGTTTTGTGGGTGAGTGATAGGACCACTGATGGTCTTCAGCCTGAGGCCTGGGGTAGTTCCTCTTGAAGCCTATTAGCTGGTACTCATCAGAGCTGTTACCTCCATGTGATCCACCACCTTTCAACTCCAGCACGGGACACTGTCAGGACACCGTCCATCAGCCATAGACCCTGCCAAAGCCTTGAAGATGCTGGGACAGGATCTTAGCTCAGCACAGGATGCCCTTGGTGTCTCCACCAGGACCCTTGTAGGTGTTCTGGCATACAAGACCCTCATCATCACCTCACTTTGGGACAACTATTTTTCTTTTGACTTTTTGTCTGAAGAACCTGGCTGCCCTTGGGGATGGAAATAGCCAGTTGCTGTAGAGCCACATGCTTGAGCTGCAGCCCTGAGACACCACGTTGGGACTTGTAGCACCTCTCACCTGGTGAAGTTAATGAACCCATGGTGAAGAGGGTCTTCACAAGGGTTTTGGTCTTGCAGATGGCTTGTAGCAATGAGAAACGCCAACGTGCTTCAACATGAGGTCCCCCAGTTGGTGTTAAACATGTAAAAGAGCCCACCACGAAGATAACGTCAGGATGGAAACACTCCAAGGCGAGGGAAGACAATTCTTCCCTTCTGGGCCCTCTGGCCCTGGTTTCTTTAGGCCTTTATTTAGTTTGGTTCTTCTACCATATTCTCATGGATGGTTTCCCCTGGGCGCTGGTTTTGGTGGTACCAGCCCACTTGGGCTACCGCCCCACAGCCGGGTCTGTGTCCTGCCTTGGTGGATGAGGCCTCTTGGAGAGGGATGAGACACAAATGCAGTGGGATGCACCCATGGGTGCTGAGAAAGCCTGTTGGCACCTCTTCATGAGGTGGCTCTTGATGGCCTTTGGAGGGCCATGGTGATCGGGGCGGGTTCCTGGGGGCTGGGAGGAGGCAGATGTCACACATGTCTTTGACGAAGGCCAGGACACTATGGGCTGGTCGGCCTCACCTCGATGCTGGGGGAGGTGGTGGAGCACAGCCTCCTGCAAAGCGTTTCCAAACGTACGAAGGACAAGAAGGTCATCGGGAGCAGCCAGCACGGATTTATGAAGGGGAAATCACGCTTGACCAACCTGATAGCTTCCTGCAGCGAGACATCCAGCTTGTCCTGACTTTCATCAGGCTTTGACATTGTCTCCCATGACGTCCTTGTAGACAAGCCGCTGAAGCGCAGGGTAGATAAATGGGCAGTGAGGTGGACTGAAACCTGGAGGACCTTGACATCTTCATTAACGGCCGGGATGATGTGGCACACGCACCCTCAGCAATTAGCAGATGATGCAGACTTGGAAGGTGTGGGTGGTAGCCCACAGGGTCATCCTGCCATCCAGAGCAACCTTGCCAGGCTGGAGAAATGGGCTGGTAGGAACCTCACGGAGTTCAGCAAGGAGAAAAGCAAAGTCCTACCCCTGGGGAGGAACAACCCCAGGCACCAGGACATGCCGTGGGCTCTTCCCACCTCCGCTGTCCCACGACTTGGTGATTTTTTTGGGCTCAGCTGAAGGACCCAGCAGCACGGAGCACGGGGTGGAGGGATGGGAGCATGGATGCCAACGGGGAAGTGTGGAGCATGTCCAGAGCTTGTCTAGGGAGGGTTGGGAGAGGGATGTTGCGCAGCTGCCATGGCTCCTCAGCATCTCCACCGCCTCTGGGAGTCCAGGATGGGGTTTTGGGAGGGGACATCTTGCCAAATGAGGCCAGGCAAGGGCTGACGAGCTGCTGGCACCTTTCCATGGGTGTCTCCCAACATTTCATTGCTGAACGGGCTGGAAGTGGGGGGTTGGCCGAGCACTGGTGTCCCACAGTCCTGTGGTGGGGGCCCAAAACCCACCTGAGGCCCAACCCCGTGTCTCCCGCGTAGGTCTGCATCCTGGAGTGCGAAGGCGAAGCCGTGCCGCGGGCCACCTGGGAGCTGTGTGCCGCCGCCGCCGGCCGAGCCGCCCCGCGGCCCCGTGACCTCCAGGCCGCCAGCGATCCCTGGCACGGCGCGGTGGTGGCGGCGGGGCCGGTGAGCCCGCTGCAGGTAAGCGAGCTGCTGCGCCAACGGGAAGACGAAGACGAAGGCGTCGAAGCGGCGCCGGGCGCCTTCCCGCAACCACCCGAGGACATTTCCCGACGACTCGGCAGCTTCCCGCGGGGGACGCGCGGCTCGAGGCCGGCGCCGACGGCCAGGGGGGTGCAGAAGCGATACGGGGGCTTCATCGGGGTCCGCAAGTCGGCGAGGAAGTGGAACAACCAGAAGAGGTTTAGCGAGTTCCTGAAGCAGTACCTGGGCATGTCGCCCCGCTCCAGTGAGTACGACATTGCCGGCGGCATCAGCGAGCACAACGAGATCTAACGGAGACCCGCGCCGCCCGGCTAGGTCCGCCATGGCCAAAAAAGTCAACCCTCTACCCCTCTACACCGCATGTCCATAGGTGCCCATTAAAAAGGGGGCAAAAAAAAAAAAAAATTCGGAAATGGCTTGAAAAATGCCGAATTGGAGACCAGGGAGGGATGCTGAGGGCGGCCGGCGGCATCTCGGCATCCAGAGGGTGCTCGGGGAAAGGCCCTTTGCTGTCAGCGCCCCCCCTGCCAGGGACGATGGGCAAAGGGGGGGTTGTCCTCGACACCAAATAGGTTTGAAGCCCTTCCCCCAAAAAGAAAAAAAAAAAGTAAAGAAAAAAAATTTAAAATTAAAAAAAGTAAAATTTTAAAATTTAAAAATTAAATCGAAATAAATCAAAATGAATTAAAATAAATTAAAATAAGTTAAAATACATTAAAATACATTAAAATAATTTATTATTTTAAATTTTTTTAAAAAACCTTCTCCTTTTAGAAATGAAATAATTCCTCCCCAAAACGCTCCAGCTTCACATCACCAAATCGAGCAGCGGGTTAACCCCGTGCTGCCGCTCCCCGGGGACCACCGTCCCCCCCCCCGCCCCCCCTGCCCCCCGCCACCACCGGCTCCACGCCGGGATGCTCGGAGCCCCCAACCCCCCCACCCTGCAGCTGCCGGGACCACCCATCCCCCAATGTACAATTTGGGAGAATTTTAAACTTTTTTCCCCTTTTTTTTTGGTTCTTTTTCCTTTTTTTTGCCCCGGGTGGCATCTCTCTAAATTAGGGGATGCACCCCCGGCCCCGCAGCCCCTGGGAGAGAGCCCCCCGCTCCCCCCGCTCCCTCCGCTCTCGGCTCAGCTGCTTTTTTTTTTTCCTTTTTTTTTTTTTTTCTTTTTTCTCTTTATTTTCTTCTTTTTCTTTTTCTTTCTTTTCTCTATTTTTTTATTTTTATTTTTTTATAGCGTTCCGGCACCGCATCCCAGCACCTTCCGCCAGGCACAGGCAAACTTAACCCTGCTCCTGTCCACCCCAGCAGCCTCCATCCTCTCTCTGACGGACCCCAAAGCGCTTCAGACTCGCACGCGTTCAGAAATCACTTTGCTCTTCACTCACTAAAGCCAGATTTAAACCAGGACCCGACGAATTTCGTCCTCCGCCGGCGACGGGAGAGAGATGCCGCGGGGAGGGGGCGGGGGGAGAGGACTGTGGGGGAGCGGGTGGAAATTCAAAACAAAATAAGGAAAAAAAAAGGGATTTTCGCAAAAAAATTGGATTTTTTTTTTTTTTTTTTTTTTTTTTTTGGGTTGGCCACTGCGAACAAGCCACCTTGGATCCAGCGGAAATTCAGCCCCCACCCCACATTCCCAGTGCCTTCCCCGGCAGCGCTCGGCATCCCCCGGCCGGGGCTTTCGGCTTCCCACGGGATTTATTTCCAATTTTTGGGATGGAGGATGCCGAGGGGTCACGTCCCACCGTGGCTCCGTCCCCACGCACCCAACCCAACAGCCACCACCACCGGCCCCCACCCCAGCGCCCAGAAACCACCTGAAAACGTTTATTTTTAATTTTTTCCCCTTTTTCAATTCTTTTTTTCCTCTTTTCCTTTTTTTTTTTTTTTTAACTCTTTTCCCTGAAGTTTTGTAACGCCTCCAGGGTTGACTTCTTTGCTCAGCAATACAAACCACGCGCCCGTTTTCCTTGCAGCCCCCCCCCCCGCATGCATCACGTCGCAGTCCCCGTGCCAGGATACGGATTTTTCCGTGTCATTCCCAGGAGGACAACGGGATACGGCTGATTCCGCCTAATTTGCTACCCAAAAAAAAAAAAAAAAAAAAAAAGCATATCCCAGGAGCGACTTCTTCGCCCGGGTCTCACCCGCAGCGCTGCCCTTCACCGTTTGTAAAAAAAAAAAAAAAAAATAAATTAATAATAATATAATAACCCCTACGGAAAAAAAAATAGCAAAAAAAAAAATTCCAAGATCTTGTTCTTTTTAATTGTTTCATACAAAGATTTCTCCATTAAACTTGTACATAGCAAAAGGATTAATAAATTAGTTTACTGTTTCTACGATATTATTGCGACTGGCGACCGTCACTTGGGTCAACGCTTGCAGAGCGGGTCCCTGCTGCCCCCCCCGCCACGGGGGGATGGAACTGCCCCACTCAGTAGTTTGGTTTTAAGGGAAAAAAAAAAAAAAAAAAAAAAAAAAAGAGATATTTTCGTAAATTTGCATTATTTCCAGAGTGGGGGTTCCAGAGAAATCCCCCCTTGCGTGGGCTGTTGTGGAGCTGCAGGGGGGGGCGGTCCCACTGCACCTGCCAAAAATGGGATGGATTGGCTATTTGGGGGAAAAAAAAGTTGGGATTTTAGGGTTTAAGAGAAAAAAGGGGAATTTCTGCCCAGCTCCATCGTGCCCAGAGCCCTTTTCCAGAGGTGCCCACACCCGCAGTCCCCCCAGGGAGGCCCCAGCCCGGCTGGAAATGTGGGGGTTCACCTCTCTTAGGAGCCTCCCCGCAGTCACCGCCCAAGCACTATTTTTTAGCATCGCCATAGAAACGGAGCAGCGGAGGGGTAGGGATGCACCGCCGCCCCAGTGTCCCCAGTTGGGTCCCAGTTTACAAATTGGGTTAATGAACCAGCTCAGGGCAGAGAGGTGGTTTCTGTTGTTTGGGTGTTTTTTGCCAAACAAGGGGAAAAAAAAAAAAAAAGAGGGGTTGGCAATAAAAAAATTAATTGGGGGAAGACTTTGGCCGGTGGAGGGTTTGCTTTGCCCACGATGCGCTGGGAGGGGCCGGGCTCAGCCATAACCCTGCAGAAATTGTAGGAATTGTATCAGTTTGGCCTCCCCAGGATGCAATTTTTATTTTTTTTCCCCCCCTTTCCTTTCTCGTGCAGGGGAGGCATCATTCCACTCCGCATCCCCATTCCCCTCTCCCCCTTTTTTTTCCTTTTCCAGTTCCTCTTTCACCTCAACATGCATAAAAAAAAAAATATAAAATTATCCTTTTTTTCTTTTTTTTGTATCAAAAAGGCAACTTCTCAGCCTGACTCGCAGCGAGCGCTCTGGGCTGCAAGACTCTGCAGAGCCCCCCCCAGCAAGACACCACTTAAAAACCTGCTGGGTTTAGCGACTATTAACCCCTCCTGTAGCTTCCACGTTAAAAACTTGATGAATTCGGGGTATTTTGGGGGGAAAAAAAAAGAAAAAAGGATGCGCAGGATCTGCTGCCGAGGGAGGGATGGTGGCTCCCAGAGCCGGGCAGACACTGCTATCTAGTGGTGCCACAAATGGTTGTGTCAAGGGGCTCTCCGAGCTGCAGGGGTAGGGGGGGGGACGACGGGGATGACACACAGACACGACCAAAAAATCCAAAAAACCCAATATCTTGGGGTTGATGCCCCCCGTTCCATATCGGGGACACCGGGGGGGTCCCTGGGGGCACCCCCATGGCACAGGCTACAAGGACAAGGCAGAAGCAGCGAGCTACCAGGCAACTTTTCTTTTTATTTCTTATAAAATATATTTCATATTGCTGCTGTAAAAATTACATTTCACATTTTTATTTTTTAACTTTTTTTTTCCCCTTTTTTTTTTTTTAACAATAAAAATAATACTTGGAAGACAGCTGAGAAAAGCTCCAACAAGACAGAAAATTCACTTGACGGGGCCTCGTCCCTGCCCGGCCGGTGGCCCCACGGGGGCACGGCCACCGTGACGTGACGAGTGTCCCCAAAGCCCTTCCCCGCTCCCCCACCCCCTGCGACCACTCCACGGAACCTCCCGCCGACGGCAATGGGGCAACAAGTGACAATGTGGGGTCACCCTGCGCTAAACCGATGCATTTTCGGGGTCCCACCAGCAGTGGGGTGAGAGGAGTGTCCCAGCCAGAGAGAGAAGGGGGGGGGGGGAGCAGCCTCCAATTAATTAGTGCCCAATTAAGAGGTTCCTATATACATACATATACATGCTCCGGGAGACAGGCGGATGGATGAGGGGAAACTCTCCAAGCTGGATTTACAGGTCGGGGTTACCCGCGGTTGGGGCCGAAGAGGAGTTTTTCTTGAGACCAGCGAGACTCAAGTGTCGGGAGGAAAAGTCCAACGGTCGGGAGGTGGCTGGAAGTGAGTTAAAAATAATAGGAGAGGGAAATAATAGGGAAAGGACAAAAAAAAAAAAAAAAAAAGAGAATTATATATCCAGTGCCAACCAACCCGACAGACACGGTGGAAGCCTGCTGTCATTTCTGCAAAAATATGAGAAGGTTTTCCTGTTTTAAAGTGTAAAAAGTCCAAAGTACTCCCAAACCAGAAGGAAAAACCAAAAAACAACCCACCCTGCAGCGGTTTCTCCCTTTAAAAAAAAAAAAAAAAAAAAAAAAAAAATCAGAAAAGAGCCATAAGGACAATTTTGTCCGGTTAAGCCTGTACCGCAAAAGACCTGGGAAAAGCAGCCATAGGCTCCTCCCAGCCCCCGATATAACCGCCCCCCCCCCCGCCCCATATAACCCCCACCCCACCGGCTGCCGGGCAGTAAGTGCTATGCGCTGCGGGAGGAGGTGGCACCGGGGAGGGGGGGGGGGGGGGGCGGGGCACGTCCCCTGTATTTGCTGGGGAGGGGGGTCCCAGCAGCCCCCCCCCATCTCACCGGGGATGCTGCACACCAGCTTGTTCCAAAGCCATTTAACGCCTTTTTTTCTTCCTTTTTATATATAATTTTTTAAAAATAGCATCTTTAACAGAAAAGCAGAAAGTTATTTTCGCTTTATTTTCTGGACACCTGGGCTCCCACCAGTGAAAAACCTGATCTCGGAGGCGGATCTGGGCTGGGGGTGCCCCGTGCCTTACCCCGGGTTCAAGGGGGGGATGTGGGGGGAGTGAACTCCCTCCCAGGGCCGGGGTGATGCCGCACCCCGAGGCCAGCCCCGAATGGCTTGGTTTGACGTTTCCTGAGTGATTGAGCTGGGAGCCGAGGGAGCTGAGCCATGTCCGGGCAAAGCTTGGTGCTTTTTTGAGGCAGAAAGGGCCTAAAAAGGGAGAAGTACAAATCTTCAGTCCTGCCTGGGTCTCTCTGAGCCGTGGGGGTAAAGACACAAGGTCTGAGGAAAGCATAAATCCACCTTTTTTTTTTTTTTTTTTAAGTTTCCATGCTCTGGGTGCTGCTTCAAGCCCTATTTTTTTTAAAAAAATAATTTTAAAAGATGAAAATGCAGGGAGACGCTGTGTGGGACATCTCAAAGCGCCCACTAGCTTCCCAGAGAGCCACCAGCATCTCCAGCATCACCAAAAACCTGCCCACATGCCGACAGCACCGGGCCCTTCCCCGGAAGGATAAACACACTGAGCTCTGTGGGGCGACGCAGGACAGGTAACGTGGGGGCTTTTTTAATTAAAAAAACCCCAAAACACGACTATTTTTGAGGAGTGTAACCACCCTGCCATGCAATTAATTGTTACCAGGGCTGTGGATGCAATAAAACGCTCAAGCCAGGAACCTGCAAAGAGTCTCTGATGCCAATGGGAGAGGAAAAAGGTTTTTCCCGACATTTTGCTCCCAACACCAGGCTCCGGCAGCGATGGGAGCCAGAGCGAGCGGTGCCCAGGGAGGAAAAACCTCTTCTCTTCCCCAGGATTTGAGCTGGATCTGCCCAGAAACTCCAGGGATGGAACCCCACAGGGTTGCACCCTGCCTGGGGAGTTTTGCTCCTGCTTTCCAGCAGCCAAAATTTACATCCACCAGTTGGATACTGGAGAGAAGATCAGGTTGTGGGATGATATACTGCTTAGATGTACAAAATTAAAAAAAGAACAACAAAAAAATACCCCAACACGTTGAGAAGCATCAGTAACACAAAGATATGTAACTCAACCCACTCCGCCTGGCCACCTGATCCCTTCAAAAAACACAACAAGGGGGTTCGTGGCAATCCGGGAGCCACTTGATTCACTTTTATCAAGGAAAAATGAGTCTCGGCGCAGGGTCCTTAAAAACACCCCGGACAGGGATTGCTCTCGGCTCGACGGCTGTGGGTTATAGCCTATGATTATCCAAAACACAGGAAAGAAAAAAAAAAAAAAAAGAAATAGGAATCCAAATGGCTGCCTGCCCCAGCGAGGGGAGACCAGCAGCAGGTCGGGTTGGGTAAATATATAGATTTTAAAAGGATGGAGGTCAGAAAAGTGACTGTCACCAGGCTCGATGGGATTCAAAAGCAAATATTGAAGTGTTTTGGTGAACTGGGGCCATAGGGTGATGCCAAGGGAAAGCCCTTCCCAGTCCTCCCAGCTGCCTTTACTGGTGGAATCATTAATTAAAAAAAAAAAAAAAAAATAAAATCACTCAGCCTAGTTTTGAAAGACACAGCGAGGGCCACAACACAGATTTTTTTCCACGGAGCTAAGCAGACTTACAAAGCCTAAAACGAGAAGGAACACCAGGTTTTGCCTTGAAAATTCTCATCGTTTTCCTGATTAAAATGTTTTGGTTTTTTCCCCCCAAATGCCTCCAAAAACACCGCACTGGAACCGCCCGGAGGCATGCGCAGGCTCGAGCTACCAGTGTGACACGACGCGAGCAAAGACCACATCCACACAGGGAGAGAAACCTCCACCTCCTGCCCCAAGAACCGCTCCTGCCCTGCTTGCAGCAACGCAACAACATTTTCTTTTTTAAAGCTATAATTGTTACCGATCCCCTCCCTTAAAGGGTCCAAGGGATTTGCGCTTTCTAGGTAGTCAAAGGACACGGGAAGCTGCCTCAACGCCTCATCCCAGCCATGCCGCGACCGTTCGAGAGATTTTAGGGGTGATCTGGGAAATGCAGGAAGATCTTTGGTCCCCAGATCGCCTACAATCTCCCCCAAACCCTGAGGAACCGGCTTCCTTCCCTCCCAGCCCCAGCTTTTACCGTACAAAGGGAGATATTCTTCAGGTTTAAAAAAATGAAAAGTTGGAAAAAGTTTGGTTTTTTTTAAAAAAAAAAAAGGGCAAACCCAGCAGATGTACAATATACAGAAGGAGGAATTTACACGCAGCTCTGGAGGTGTCTTCTGGGGTCACAGGAGGTACCTCCAAGGTCCCTGGTTGCAGCAGTGAGGGACTCCGGTGCTCCCCGGGCAGGAGCAGGGGAGGGACGCGGCACCACGGTCCTGCGCTCAGTCCAGGAAGCGCTGGCAGGCTTTTTTCCACCGGCAGGCCGTGCACCACTGGTCCCGGTGCTCGATTCCGTACACCTTACGACACTTTTTGGCTTCACCGCGGACTTTCCTGCGTGAGAGAAGAAAAAAAACAACCACCGTTCACGGCCCCGTTGCAGAATTTCAGTCACTTATCTAAGGGTAAGGCCCCGTAACCAGGGCCGAACACCGTTCTGCTGCGTCTCGGCTCCCCTCAGGCCGGCAGGACCCTCACCTGGTGCTGATGGACACCCTGGGCGGTGAAGCGACGATCAGGTGGGACTTGAGCATTGGCGTTGGTGGTTGGGGTTCGCTGAAGCTGAGCGACCGGCTCCGCACCTGCGGGGGAAACGGGGGTCAAAGGGGAGGTGGGACGACACAGTCCCCATCCTGCGTGGGCCCCGGGTGCCGTGACGGAGCAGCGGGAGACACGGGTGCCCCCAGATCTGGATTTAAAGCGGGGAGCAAGAAAGCAAAGAGGAGGTCCCCGTATCTCCCAGCCCAACCCTGCACCCCAAAAAGGATGAAGGGGAAATGCACGGAGGACTCACCGGTGACAGGGACGGGAGAGTCGAGGTGGCAGTGGCCCAGCTGATGCTGGTGAAGATGTGGGGGGACACTGGAATTTGGATCGAGGGCAATGCCTGGGTGGGAAAAAGAAAAAAAAAAAAAAAGGGTCAATGTTAGCCCCAGGGGCCCCCCGTTCCCACATGCCACCCCATAGGCATTCACCTCCCAGCCTGGAGTACCCCCAAACTGGGAGCACTGGGGGGGGTGGGATGGAAATCCCCACACATCCTCTCCTCCAGCGCCAGATCTTGCTAACACAGGGCACGCACCCATGCTGCGTCACCCTTCTCGGGGGCACGGCAGCTTCTTCGCTCCTCCAACTGCTTGCAGTTGCGATACCAAACCACATGCACCACCCTGGTCTAATGTAGATATTTTTGACCCTATTTATGTAGGTTTTCTGCTTTTAGATGATGTTGCATTTGCTCTCTGGGATAGGAATTGCTATACACGCACTTATGGATCTATATACCCTAGCCTGCAGCTCTAGAACAGCGCTCGGCTCTCAAATAGCTCCTGGGACAAGGGCTACTGGCCCAGGGTGCCCACGGAGCCACCGCTGTGGGTCCCCAGGTTTCCCAGCCCGTGCCCAGGGGAGTGTGCAGCCGAGAGACGTGCAGGATCCAGCGCAGCTGCATTCCAGCCCCGGGTTATCTGCCGGCAGAAGGGCGTGTTGCATACCAGCACCGGGTAATTGCAGGGGAGCAGAGGCCGGCAGCTCCCCCCAGCCCGGGAAGAGCCACAGCAGAAGCACACGAGCCCCTCAACCAGGCGTTAACGAAGCCAGTTGCTCAAGGGCTGATGGCCAACCGGGCAGGGGACGGTGCTACACCAGCACCGAAGCCTCTATGCGCTGCAGGGGTGGCGACAAAACGTCCCCGTTGCAGTGGGGACTCACAGAGCAAAACGGATCACCACCTGCTCTTCAGCAAATTTTGGGAGGCCACCATGTTGTCGTCCCCAGGAGATGCCACCAGCTCACCTGGTAGGCGTGATCAGCCTGGATGTGCCAGAAGGAGCTGGGGGCAGACTGGCTCAGGGCGCTGCTGGCCAGGGCGGGCTCCAGCGCCGGCTGCTCCACCAGTAGCGCCTCCGGCTTTGCTAGTGCTTGCTGGATGATGATGGGGGCGGAGGCAGAAGTGGGGCTGGTGGCAGCGGCCGCCTCTGGCGCCGGCTCTTCCTTCACCTGCACTTCGGTGTAGTAGAAATCCTCCTCCCGCTTCCGCTGGTCAGAGTCTGCGCTGTCCCTGCCGCGGGGAGGAAAAGGGGGCAGCAGTGAAATTGTGGCCCTGTTTCCATCAAGGTGAGTGGCTCCCGACTTCCCCAGGGCAGAACGATCTTGCCCTCTCAGGCAGAGCAGCTCCGCTCCCAGGCTCCAAAGCATCACGTTGATTTCACGCTCCCAAGGAAGATCAACGCCCCTTCCAGAGACTTTAAAGACCCTGGCACATTGACCAGGCACCACTGCAAATCCCCTGCTCGTTTCTGACCGAGTTCACTCAGCACAGCTGTGACCAAAGCCCTGCGGTTCACCCAGCAGGAAAGAGCCTCTGAAGTTGTTTTTTTTTTTTTTTTTAATTCTTTTCCCAGTGCGTTTATCCGGCACTGGATGGCAGTCCAGCGCTGCCCACTGCATCACGGCCCTTCTGTCCTCGCCTTTCCCAGAGCATTCACATTTGAAAGGGAGAAAAATACCAGAAAACGTGGATGGAAGCAGGAGAAAAGTGAGGTCGGGGTGAGGAATGCAGCAGGGCCACAGGAGGAGAGCATAGCAAAGCTGATCCCCACACCCTCACCACTTGTATTTTGGGGGGAATTCACAGGAGATCAGGACAAAGCAAAACAACTGTCAAAGGGGCGGCTGCTGCCGGCAGCAGGCTCAGCTTTCAGGCTGCCAGCCCTCATGAAACCCAGGTGGGCTCACACATAACCTGAACTCCCCACAGTGCAAAACACAGCCCTGAAGCCCAAATGGGGGTCCCGTGCCTCACGGAAAGCCCTGGGCACCCTGAAGGTGGGGACACACAACAGTGGCTTTGGTGACATGGACTGCTCGTCTGAGAACTGCCAAGCTCAGTATCTCCAAAACCAGGGGTATTCGCTGCAGGAATTATGATTTACACAGCGGCAGAGCGCACAGCTTCGGTGGCCAGGCAGGGATTGAGGTGAAACCTTCGCCTTACCCGAGGTGCTGGGTCTTGACGTGCCGCTTGATGCCGACGATGGAGCGCAGGACCTTGCCACAGCTCGGCCACAGGCACTTGTACATCACCTTCACCGAGTTCTGGTGGAGAGACAGCCCATGTCACACCCTCCCCAGGGGCAGCGTCCCCTCCACGGGACACCAGCTCAGCTTGAGCCACCCCACCGGTGCTGGGAACCCTCTCCCCGACAGCAGCAGTACCTTTCTCTTGCGCGGAGCAGGTTCATCAAGGAGAAAGGGGTCGGAGTCAGTCTCGAAGCCATCGTCCGCCTGGGGGGAGCTCAGGGCCTCGCTGGAGTATTTGGGGCTGCCGGCGGGGTGAGGGGGTGAAGGGGTGGAGATGTCGCTGCCCCCGCTCCAGTGTCCGCTGGTGGTGCTGCTGCCGCTGTCAGAGACGTCGCCACTCTCCTTCCAGGGATCACAGGCTGCCCGTGAGGCTGCGGGGAGGGGACACACACTGCCACCGTCAGCTCAGGGCCAAGCGACCCCCGCCCAGGGCAGAGACCAGCCCTGAGGCTGGATAACACGCAACAACAGTTTCCCTCTATTTATTTCTTTAAAAACTTGGCAAGGCGAAGCCTTTGCACCTTTGCTCAGCACCAGCTCCCAATTATTGGTCGTTTATCCCTTCCCGCCCCCCCCCCCCCCCCCGCCATTCTCCTTGGCACCAGCACAGCCGGCACACAGCGAGCAGCCAGCCCCGGGGCACGCACATTTCCCACGGCTCCGGGTGGCTATTTTTATCCCTCCGGCTGTGTTTGACTCCTCGGGAATGAAACCCCATCTAAAAAAAGGAGCGACCGGGTGGTGCTCCCCGGACTGGGACTCCTCTACGGGGCTCCCCGGCCCCCCGGGACGGCTGCGGAGAGTTGGGTTACCCCCATCGTGCTGCCAGGGGTGTCCCAGCTTGCCTGGCCCCAACCAGTGCCGGCACCTGTGGGCTCTGCCATGACTATGGTGCCGCTCCCCGCGGCCAGCAAGAGCCCCAGCACTGAGATCCAAAGGGCACAGCACATTTCTCCACGTCTCCTTTTGTTTCAGATGTTTTTTCTTTCATATATCCGTGTATTTTTAAATGCGCACTCACGGGGGATGCCACTCTCGCCGGCGGGAGGGCTCTGCACCACGGGGCTGCAGGAGAGGCTCGTAAGCACCATGGCTGCCACCATCTCGTCCATCTCCACAGCGGCGTCAGATTTTCTGTACCACAGAGGGGAGAGATGTGAAACACGTGGAGGAAAAAAAGCAGAGAAACAGCCAGGTATGACCCAGGGAGCCACCAGGCACCCAAATGGCAGCACGACCTGCAGCAGCGCAGGTTCACCCCCATTGCCTCCCTCCCAAATTATTTTTAAGTCACGGGGAAGGATGTTTTCTCCTCATTTGGAGGAAAAAAAAAAATTTAAAATCCCTTTCATTGTAAAGTTTAACCATCTTCCGGATAATCCCGCGCTGGTAAGGCAGATCTATCCCCAGCATCACCACTGTCTCCATTGGTGATAGGTCAGTGTGAGGTTAATGGTTGGACTAGATGATCTTCAAGGTCTTTTCCAACCTTGATGATTCTGTGATTCTGCGTAAAACCAAGCGCAAGCGCTGGTGCAGCCACCAAGAGCCCCTCTCCCACCCGAGCAAGCCGAAGGCACGAACCTCTTGGGTACGTCGATACTGCTGGATACAGATCTCTGCAGCGCCTCGGCAGGGCCGGGACCGCCAGCTGCGGGCAGGATGGGGGGCTGGAGTGCGGCCGGCCGCACGTCCTGCGCCCTCCAACATGCCTGCAAGCCCTGCTCCGGCAGCAGCACCTTCACCTTGTCACTCAGCGGGTTGTGCTGCTCCACGAGGCCGGCGCACTCCTGCCCGTTGTAGGTGACGAGGACCTGGAAGTGGCACGAGGGGAGGTTTGTCGGTGTCACCCGCCACCCCGCTTGCTCTCAGGGGGTGTCCTGACACAGGACAGCAAGCCATCGCCCAGCGCAGGATCCCCCCTTCTCCTCCTCCCGCTGCAGAGGGGGTTACAGAGGGGTTTAGGACAAAGACAGAGCCTGTCCTGAAGGGCCTGGACTTCAGACTGCTGTCACAGCAAACCAAAGGGGTGGCCAGGGTTCATCCCAACCCCTCCTCTAAGAGATCTGCTCTTCCCAGGCACAAGCACCCCAACTCCAGCAATCCCATGTTAAGGAATTTCCAGAGCTGGTATCAGCCACCTCTCTGAGTGTCGTGACTCTGGGTGGACTTTTCTCCAATGAATTTGTCTGCTTTGGCTTTGTTCTTGCACCATCCTGCTGCAAGGGCTCCCACAATTATTCCACACACTGGCAAAGTACGTAGATAACAGGATTAAAAGCCAGAGAGGGACAGGGGAATGGAGCTTTCCTGGGTAGAGTGATCCTGAATTCACACCTTGGTTTCTCCAGCCCCAGGCTCCTCGGGGCAGGGGAAGGAGATGTGCATACCTCACCTCCTCACCCACAGCCCCAAATGCCTTCTGATGGGCAGTTTTCCACCACTACCAACCGTGAGCCTATTTCTGTTGATGGAAATGTATCTGTGTCAAAAGACACTACATGTGTCTCTGGCTATTTATAGGAACAGGAACATCTCTTTATGGAAGGGCCATGGGTGTCATACCAAGAAGTCGACACAGGATGGACACGCGGACTCACACCCTGACCAGGGAGGAGCCTGGGAGACTATCTCAGGTGGGACCTCCAGCAGAAAAAACAGGGGGGAAAAAGCCACCCACGGTGAAACCAGGGTTAAAGGGATCAGTGCAAGGATCAGGGCACTGGAGACCCTGACCCTGCTTGCTAAAAACAAGGAGCAAGGCTTCCGTGTGAACCACGTGGGCCGTCCCCTGACCCAGGAGCCAACATCTCCTTCAGCTCTGCACAGCCACCAGCGCAGGTCCTGGCTGTCACTGGGAGGTGGAGGCACCCCATCGCTATTTTTATGCTGTTCCCAGCAGCAAAGCAAGCAAGAAAACCCTCCACAGCAGAGCACGTAGGAGAAAACAACTCTCACTGTCCTGTGGTTAATAAAAATGGGGCAGGAGGAGCCAGACAACCAAACAGGGGCCTTATTTACACTCCATTTCACAAGCTCTGCCCAGAAAAGGTTTTACAGTTCTGCAGGTAGCAGCCAAGAAAGGGGCTCCCCGGCAGCAGCTCACGGCTCTCCTCAGACAGTGCTGCTTGGCCAGGCCTTAACAGGGACTGTGCCACTGGCATGGAGAGCAGCCCCCTGGCCATGCCGCAGGAGCCCTGGGGCACAAGAAATGGCAGGGTCCAGAAGGACTACGTGTCCCTTCTGGATGAGCCGTCGCACTTCACTTGTCCCCAAGAGCTTCTTCACCACATGTGTCCACACCATCGTGCCTCAACCCTGCAGCAAACAGCTGCTGCAGGCTGAGGCCTGAGCCATGAGGCTCGTGGCCATCGTGGCTAAGCTGGGGGGGCTCCCTGCCACTTCCCTTCAGATGTAAACGTGGGTTATGGGGTTAAGTTTGTGGAAAAGAAGTCCACTGGGAGTCACTAAATGTATGGAAACCATCTCCCTTTGCCTCAAACAGCTGCAGAACACTGGAGGGAAGAGTCAGGTCTCCTTACTGTCTTCTCTGGACACCCACTTCTGGCCAGGATTGGAGATGTCTCCCGGAGGAGATGGATCTCCACATGAGCCAGGATGGTCCAAACCCATGAGGCACGGCCAGGGCCAAGCACACTAATGCCAACACCATTAACGGCTCTCAGTAATTACAGCTCCCCACTGCACCTCACAGGAGAGCCCCAGGAGTTACTCCCCACCAGGGCACACCCCACCACCCGAGGACATTTCCTTATGTACCTGCTGCCCGGCGTGGAGCTGCCGGTGGCTGGGGCATCTGGCTGCTTGGCTGCTCTCCTCCGCCGACGGCATGCAGGATCCATCCTCTCGCGGCACCGTGTGGGCAGACGCCCGGCCGAGGTCGGTCTGCAAGCCGGGGATTTGGGTGGCCACCAGCACCCCATCGGCCAAGGTGCTGGGGGCAGAGACGCGAGTGCCTAGCAGGGAGCGCTTCCCCAGACGCCTGGACAGCACACTCGCCATCTCGGACACACTGCAGAAGAGAAAGACACGGGGATGTTACCTCCAGTGCAGGACCATGGCATTCAACTGGTGTCTTCCCCTCCCATTGTCACCCTGCGAGGCAAGAAATCAGCTCTCCACTGCGCCAGCAACCCCAGGGGGACCCTTGGGGACAGTGGCGTGCCTGAGCTCCCCCCACCCTGCAACTCTTTACAGTAATTTCTAAACCCCTCTGGAAAAAAAAAAGAAAAAAAAGAGATGAGCCAGCCCAAAGGCAACCTCACAGACAGAGTCAGGACGGCCCTTGGAACCCATGTCCCCCGCCTCGAGCTGCCACCGGCACACACTCCCGAGGCCACCACGACTATTCCTGCCCGTCACGCTGAAACCTGCCGTCGGTGCTCTTTAACCTTGACCTCTAGACTTGGGCCCGTGCCCAGCACAGGCCTGTAACTCCCTGCCCGCGCCCCGGCAGGACAGGAAAGCTCTCTGGTAGCAAACGCCAGTGACCCTCCTCTGCCAGCACCCCGATGCTCCCCTTTTTGGGAGCTCTCACACTTTTGGGAGAGGTTTCTCCAAGCTCACAGCTCAAGAAAAAGATGGTTTTGGAGCATTTTTATCCTAAACTGTCTGCAACTATCTTTAACCTATTTTTGCCCCAAATAGCTCCCCTTTCCTCTGACAAGGAGTTTTTCTTGTCTTAGTGCAGCTCTGCTAGCAAGCCTGTCCAGAGAGCAGCTTGCCTGGCTCATTTCTCTGGGTTTGTAGATTTTACTGCTGTTTTAAAGAAGTAAGTGGTTACAGGTTTCCTTAAAAGCAAAGGACACCCAGGGCTGAAGGGTGACAGTGCCTGGGGTGTGGGAGAAGGGAGAGGAGGCAAGAGGCTTGGTGCTGCCCCGTGTCTTGGGGTCCACCAAAAAAGTCACGTCCTTTCACACCGCCAAGACACCTGTCACCTCTGCCACCCTGCCTGGGCTTGTCAGCGAGCAACACCCAGCTGGCCGGGGGGCTGCGGGTGTTTATCGGGTGTCTGGGCTGGAGCATAATGTGGGCCACAGAGAGTCCAAGCCTGAGTAGCTGCTGCTTGTGCAAGAGGGAGGACTAACCCCGAGCTGCCGGGCGCTCACGCCCAGACCCTGCCCTCCTCACACACGGTTGCTGTCACAAAGCGACAGCGTTTTCAGAGCAGATGTCATGTTATTTTGGGTGGTTTTTTTTTTTTACATCTGGTTTACACAGTGCTGTCTTGCACGCCATCTCAGATGAGATAAGTTTCCCGAGGAAGGGAAGGGGAGCTCGCTGCCCCCCTCACCCCCCAGCTGCTCCAGGGTTACTCCAAACCACGCTTCAAAGGATGCCCAAGATTTACAAGTGGTTTTATGAATAACCGTACGCACTCAGCTCGCTTTGTCCTCCCCCGAAATCCCGCCGTTCCGGAGTAGAAAATTAACAGCTATTTAGGAGCCATAAATAGAGCAGGAAGAATGGGACAGGGTGTGAAATGGATAGAGGTGTGCCGGGGAAAGCACCTCACGCCAGAGCTGCACGGGGACTTTGCCGCCATCGCCACCTTCCCTCCGGAGCAGGATCAAAGCAGCCGCAGCAACCGGCTGAGCAGAGCTGCTCCCCCGGCTTCCCTCTCATCTCACCCAGCCCGAGGAACATGCTGGACTTCGCAGAGTACGGGGATCAACGAGGGAAGCTCTGTCCAATAATGTCTTTTTTTCCACGGTGCAACACATTTTCTGATGAGCACAACCGATGCAGCCAAGCAGCTCCGCTCCCAGATCTCCTACATACCCATACAGGACTTTTTCACCCAAAAGATCAAAACGGCGGTGGTTTGCCTCAAATCCCAGAGCGAAGCTGCAGCAAAGCCCCTCCACGGGCATCACCTACCAAACTACATTTCCTCCTGCATCACCTTAAAAACCTCGCTCTCTGATATCCCAGGCACCGGGAATTTGGGAATGGCCCCTCCGAGGGCTCAGGGAGTCGATGCGGCACCGTCGGGTGCTGCCACCACACGGAAAACGGCGCTGAAATCTCCGCTGCCTCCCCGACGGTCGACGCACGTCGGTTCGAGGCAGCGCTTGGCCAGCGGCCAGGTGCAGAGAGGGCAGCGCCGAAGGTGGGAGGCTGCTTCTCATTTCCTTCGGGGTTTCGTTTCGCCTTCCTTTTCCTTCCCACTCCAGGCCCGGGAGGGGGGAGCGGGAAGGAAAACCCTCCCAAAAACCAGTTTTTGGAGCCACATCTGCTTCCAGCAGATCTTTGAATGCCAGATCCCATTCCGGCGCTCGAGCCCGTAGCCGAGGGTGACACAGCGACGCTGAAAAACCCTTCCCCGCGCCCCAAAACACAAAGCAAGAAGAGGAGCGAGAGCTGGGAGGGCGTCAGCGGCGCAGGCGGAGCCGGGAGGCCACGCTGCCGCCGCCGCCGCGAGCCCTTCCAGCTGTTAGCAATCACGCGCCGCAGGGGTCAGAGCCGGCACAGATCCCAAATTATTTCTTGCTTCAATGCCGGGTGTGTATTTTGGACGGCGCTTTTCCAGCTCTTGCTGGGAAAAAAAAACGTCAGCTCTTGTGCCTACCGGCGTTGCCGCTGCTGCCGGCAGAGCAAAGCCCGGGTGGAGGTTTTGGGAAAGCAGGCGCCTCATTTGGCAAATGAGGAACGCTTCATTTAGCAAGAGGGGAAGGTTGAGGGGCCGGGGCAAAGCGGGGAGGGTTCCTCACACTCACCCCGGCTGCTGTTTGTCCAAGGTTTGCCGGGAGAAAAGCAGCTCCCGCGCCCATGGTGCTGTGCAAACCATGACCACAGGCACAAATCTCCTCCCCAGAGAATGTGCAATTACAGCACACCCCATTTTCCCATTTTTTTAGGAATAAACGCTGGTAGGTTCCCCCAAACCCAGCCTAACTCCTGCCACAGACCACCATGCCACAGATCAGCAACACAGACCACAAAGTCTACCCTGTAAGAGACCCCAAACATCGCAATAACTGATAATAAACTGCAGTTTTTCCATCATCTCTCCCAGCCCACGCTTTCCAAAAAGCCCTTTCTCATCCCAAAACGTCCCGAAGCCCTTTACAAACCGCACTCCGGTCCCGCGCCCATTGGCACACGTGACCGGGAAACAAGATATCCGCACGGAGCGGTTTGCAAAGTTTGGGCCTTTATTAAAAAAAAAAAAAAAGAAGAAACAAGGATCTACTGACCCCAGGCTGGAGCCAAACCTACCCGTGACCTAACCCTCACAGACAATAATACAAAACAGGCGCCTTCCCGATGAGTTTCCTCCTAATCCTGCCTTGGTGCTCACAGCTTGGGTGACGCCCGCGGACGTGTCACGGCGGGGCTGCACCGATTCCCCGCCGGCAGCGCCTGGGAAGGGCTCCCCAACCCTCACCCACGCCAGAGTCGGCCGCTGCCGGGTGATTCTGGAGGAAAACATTTTCACAGGCCGCCCGCCTGCTTAAAACAGCCATTTTCTGGTGCAGGCAGGAATGCCAGCGCAGGCAGAGTGACTTCCCCAGGCATTGGCGGGCCGGTGCGTGCCGGCAGCAAGGGCAGCCAGGAAGGAAAGGGCGGGAGTTTGCTGCTTTCTGGGAGCGGTGCCGGCAGAGCGTGACTCGAAGCCGTCGTGCGAGCGCTGGGACGAGAGGGCAGCAGGAGACGGGGCGTGCATGGCACGTGTGTGTGCATGCGTGTGCAAGCATGTGCATGCGTGTGCAAGGCCCACGGCCGTGTGGGCAGGCAGGGCACGTGGGGAAGATGGCAGGGCTGGAGGCAGAGGAGGAGGAGGCGTGTGCCCGGGCCTGCCATGGAGGGCGGCACCGGGAAGGGCACGTGTGAGCGGGGCGGGGAGGGGGAGACATGCACGGGGAGGGGGTGGGGGGGACACACAGACAGGCACCGGGCAAACCGGGAGGTGGGGCACGCACCGGGAAGAGGGGGGAGAGATGTACCGTGCACAGGCCCCGGTTGGGCGGGACACGGACGGGAAGGAGGGAGCGGGGGGGGCATGCACCGGGGGTAGGAGTGTGCAGCCCCAGGGGGAGCGTGGAGCGGGCAGGGCTCGGGGGAGGGGGTGCGCGCACCGGGGTACGGCGGAGACCCGAAAGGGGCTGGGGAGGTCGGTGTTGGGGGGCAGAGCCGGTTCCCCCCCTCCCGATAAAGGCGGGGGGGGGGGGGTCGCACGGCGGGGGAGCGGGCCCGGCGCGGCTCGGCGCTTACCTCCGGCGCGGCTCCCGCCTTCCCCCGCCCTCCTCCCCCGCCGCAGCTTGTTTTGAAATCCCCGTCCCCGCCGCGGCCGGCTCACGTACGCGGCGGCCCCGGGCTGGAGCCCCGCCGGGCGGGGTGGGGAGGAGCCGGGGCCGGGGGAGGCGCGGCCCGGCCGGGCGGGAACCACCGCTCCCGCGCGCGGGGCTTTTTTTTTTTTTTTTAATTATCATTATTTTGGAGCGCCTTTCCCCCCCCCCCCCCCCCCGCCGATGGCGGGTGGGGAGGAGGGAGGGAGGGAAGGAAGGAAGCCGGGCGGGAGGAGGTCGGGGGGAATACCCGGCGCCCCGCTACTCACAGCGTCCGGGGAGCCCCGCTCCGCGCCTCAGCCTCGCCGCCGGCCGGGTTAAAGCTCCCGGGGCCGGGCTGGTGTAAACAACCTCCCCACATGCTCGGCCCCTTCCTGCGCATTGGCTCCGCCGTTCCCTTTAAATGCACGCCCCCACCGCCCGGCCCCGGCCCCGCCGCTCCCCGGCCCGGCCCGGGGGATACCGGCGCTCCCCGCCCGCCCACCGCGGGGGTAAGGCGGGCGGCAGGGTGGGCGCATCCCTCCCTCCCTCCCCGTTCTCCCCTCCAAGCGGGCAGGGGCAGGGGGGGGACCCCGGACCCCCCACCCCAGGGCTCCCCGCAGCCCCGCGGGACTCCGCTGTTTACCCGAGCGGCGGGGGCGGGGGCGGGGGCGGCGGGGGGGGGGGGGGACGGACACACACGCCAGGCGTAGTGGCTGGCAGCGCTCAGGCGATTTCTTGTTGCTTCCTAAACTGTATTGCCCTAAAAGGCGCTTTTAAAATATATATACCTATATTTTAAGTTTTGTCCATCGGGGCTTTTTGCCTCCTCCCACACCCTCCTCCCTGTCACCCCCCGTCCTCCTCCCCCTGCCGAGCACAACCGGAGCCTCTCGGTTGGCATTTAACGGGCCCTACCGCTAATTTATCTTAATTTCGAAGGGGCATTACGATGACGCCGACTCGAGGCCCCACCGCAGCTCTCCAGCTCACGACTGTACACAAACCTCGAAGGTTTTTCTTCTGCTGGAGCAGCTTCACCAGCCTCCCCGCGTCTGTTTAGCGACAAGGGAGAGTTAAATTAACGCCAGCAATGCTCCTTTCGGGGTTTATTTTCTTTTCAGGCACTGAATTTCCCCCCTCAACGCCTCAGCTTCTGGGTTCCACGTGAGAAAAATTCCCACTTTTGCTGTTTGTCCCTTTATAGCACATTATGGCACAGCTGATGTACAAACACAGCGGCCAACACAACGCCTTGGGGCTTTACTCTGGACCCCCCAAATACCGACCACTGATTCATACCCCCCAGGATAAAAAGCACAATATCCCTTCCCTCTGTCAGAAGGGCCACTCATGACCAGCCCGGCTGGACAACTACATTTAAAACCTCGGTACAGGCAAGGCGATTTGTTTTAATGTGTGTCAGCTAGCGGAGACGAATGCTGGGCCTGTTGCCAGCTTAAAAAAAAAAAACAAAAAAACAACGAAGTATTTTTACCACCAACTAATATACAAAATGCAGGCGGGATTTTACTACGGTTGTCCAAGGTAAATTGTCGGGACAGGAAGGGGTTATCATCCCCTCGTATAAAAAATGAAACCTGCCTTGTCTGTATGAGGACTCAAGTATTTCTCAACAACATCTATATATTTTTATGTCCAGTAAAAATAAGGTACCTTCTCCAAAGCACCCAAACAGGAGCCAAATTTTTCTACTTCCAGCAATGCTCCTAAATTTCCTCCCAAGCTCCTCAGACTTGGATTTCTAAGTCACCTCAATACCTGTTAAAATGAAAAGTGAGTTATTACACATGCAGATGTGGGCAGGTGCCTATGCAATCCCTTGCCTGGCGATTTCATGCGCGTTAGGAGGCAGCTTGCTCTGCAGAGACACTGCACGAGGGGAGGCATTTCAAAGCAGCCGGAACAGGGGGCCGGGAGGGCACCGCACACCCCCCAGTGTTGGTAAAGGCCTCCCTCGGCAGCCAGTTGGCCTGGTGATGCTCGGCCCCATGCCGAGGACTGCCAGCCCTCCAGGCCTGGGGGTCAGGAGATGGCAGCTGGGGGAGAGGAGGGGGGCAGGAGCCCTGTGGCCAGTGGGCACCAGCTGCTCTGGGGGAAGCAGCCTGTGGGTGGTGTTGGCAGCACCTCAGCTCAGAGGGAGGTGATGCAACTCACCTTCCCCTGGCCTCACAAGCAGCCGTGGCTGCCCCTCATCTCTCCACGGCCACCCCTCACCCCCCACACCCCTCATGGCTGCCCCTCATCTCTCCATGGCTACCCCTCACCCCTCATGGCTGCCCCTCATCTCTCCACGGCCACCCCTCACACCCCACACCCCTCATGCCTGCCCTTCATCTTCCCCCCACAGCAGCCCCTCACCCCTCCTGACCACCCCTCATGGCTTCTCCTTACATCCCACGGCCACCCCTCACCTCCCTCCATGGTCACCCCTCATGATCACCCCTCACACCCCATTGCCGCCCCCTACCCCTCACGACTGTCCCTTTCCCCTCAGGACCGTCCCTCTCCCCTCACGGCCGCCCCTCCCTCTCCCTCCTCTCCCCTTCCCGCCGACTGACGTCCCTGACGCGTCCCCCCCCCTTCGCGCCGCCGCTGGCGGGAACGGCGCGTGCCCTCCCCGCTCCCCCGCCCGCCCTGACTACGTGCAGTTCCCCACGTGGCGGCCGCGCGCGCCCCCCGGCCAGGGAACAGCCCGCCCGGCACGTTCGCGCCCCCGTCCGCGAGCCGGGGGAGGGCGGTGGGAGAGGAGGGGGGTGTGACCCACCGGGGGAGCGCCGCCAATCAGCGGGCGGCAGGCGAGCCGGAAGGGACCAATGACGAGAGGCGACACCGCCCGGTGGCCAATAGCGACGGGTCTTGGGGAGGCCCCGCCCCTTCCCCCGACGCCCTCAGCGGCGCTGCGGCGCAGCGCGGCGCCAGCTCGGGGCGGCTGCGGCGCGGCGGGCGGGCAGCGCCTCCCTCCTCCCCTCGGCCTCGGCGCCCGCCCCGCGTCCCCTGAGGGGCTGTGCCAGGGGCTGGCCCCCTTCCCGGCAGCTGGAGGGGTGGTTGTGACTCGGCGACCCTCCTTCCTTCCCTCCGCCTGTCACTTCAGCTGTGGGATGGAGGGCCCTGAGGGCCTGGCTGCCCCTCTCCCGTCTTCCCATCGCCGTTGGAGAGGTGCGAGCTCCCGCTGAGGGAAGGGGGGAGGCTCTGCCTTCAGTCCCGGCGCTGCTGCTCCTCACCGGGAGAATAAAGGTGGTGGGTCAACCTCAGGTTGGCATGTGTGTGCCACAGTTGGTTTTATTTCATTAAAAGAGGGGAAAGTTTGCTTAAAGTTTAAGGAAAGTGGTCTTGTGTTTTCATTTCATTGTTTAGAGTGCAAGAAGCAAAGGCATGGTGAGCGGTAGACGTTCATCTGCGTTGCAAGTAAGCCCAGTCCTACCTAGGCTGGATACCCAGCCCAGGCACACAGTACGGCCACAGCATCATGCACAGATGCTTCCTGCTTCCAGAAGTATTTCTTCACCCCTGTGTTTTAAAAAAATAATTTACAGCTCATTAAAAAAACTGCCATAAATGCATGAATGAATAAATAATTGCACTGATCAGCTGTCTATCCTAAATCTTGCAAAATCCTTCCAAGACCATGGAAAAGTGTCCCCTTAGGATGTCATTTGACCTCTCTCCTTCTCAGCTCGACTGATTCTCATGGCACTAACTCTACCTGTATTGTCAAGAGTTTGGGGTTGATGTCAGATTAAATTTTAGCCGAAAGTAAGCTAAATGGGCTAAATCTGAGGAGGAAAAGTACTAATGGTGCCTGTCTATAGTCCAGATTTAGAGACTTGATATAGGTGTAGTATTAGAGTGTTTAATAATACAGTGAAAGCAGTATGTGTGCGTGATCCACTGCTTAAATATCTCAGTCCTGGGCAGCTAATTCCTTTATATACCAGTAAAATGTAACGTGGTTGATACTGGTGCGTAAAGCTCATTGATACGTCAGTGTTCCTGACCCCCAAACGAGAAGGGCCGTGGCTGGGTTTGGAGCTGACACCCTGTGACATCTCAGCTGGGCTTGTGAGCGAGCGTGGTAGCACCGATGATGAGCATGTGTGTCACGGGAGTGGCCTTTGAAATCTTTCATTGAGATCGTTTCACATAGGGCAGAAAGCTTTTCTGTGGTTAATAATCCCACTTTTAGTCTGGAGAGCATCCGCCTATCGTGTTTGATAGCACTAAGGCACCTCTGATCCATTAATTTCTTTAGTCCGTTTTTGAACCCTTTTAATTCATTTGGTCTCCGCCACATCCTGCCGCCGCAGTTTCACCAGGGGCCGATGTGTTACGTGAAAAAATTTCCTTGCTTTTGTTTGCTTGGGAATTTCTTTGGTGTCTCCAGCTTTTGTCTTAGGTGTTTACTGCCTAATTATTCCTTCGTTGTCCCTGCAGTATTCGTGACTCAGGAGCTCTATCATGTTCTCCCTCCCTGCCCCACCAGTCACGTCCTTCGCAGACTCCCTTCACGCAGAAGCTGACTTCTCCCTCTGATTAACCATGATAACCCTTCTCTGTAACTTTAGGAGGTTTACATACGCTTTCGGAGATGGGGTGGCCGGATCGGCACCAGTCATCAAAATGTAGTACGTCATTCTACATCAGCATAATGATGTTTACTATTTTGGTTTTTATTTCTTCTCTAACAGCTGCCAACATTGGATTTGACTACTGAGCGTTAAGCTGATCTTCTTGGACAGCTATCAACAATCACCCCCAGATTTCTTTATTGCTGAGAGGTAATAGCTGATTTAGAACCTGTGACTGTATACGTATGATTAGCATAATTTTTCCAAGATGTGTTTCTTAACTGACATTAAGTCACATCTGCCATTGTATCTCCTCATCGCATCATGCTGTGAGATCTTCCCCTGGTTTCAGGCACGGCTGTTTGGGATAATTTTGCCTGTAGACGTTGTCACCTCACAACTCACTCCCTGGTTAGATTTTGTAATGACGTGTTGAACAACAGATCGCCCGGTCCAGATCCGTGAGGGATTCCATCTGTTATCCTCCTACCTTGGGGAATGGACATGAAACTGTTTATTCCTACCCTTGGTTTCTCAAAATTTTTAAACCAGTTATCTACAACAGAGGTGTTTCCTTTCCTATCTCATGAAACCTTGGTCTCAGAATTTGACAGGGAATCTTGGTGAATCTCCACGACCCCATAAATGAGAAATCCCAATTAAAAATATTTAGTGATGGTTTAGCTTGTTTTATGTAAGTAGAACTAAGATATGCTTATTTCTGGTATGGTTTTTTTTTTTTAACTCTCTTTGTAGTGTTCCCAATATTGCTATGTGTGAAACTCTCTTTGTAGTGTTCCCAATATTGCTATGTGAGAAACACACCCAATTTTTTTAATTAATTGTGCAACGTTTTAAAATGGGGAAAAAAAACACAATGGGAAAAAAAATGCCATACATAAAAAAGCCATGTCCACAGGATGACCATTACTCACAGCTTTAATTTCAATTAATATTGTTAGTTTGAGTCCAACAATGCTGAGCAGTTGAATAAGTTTGGCTTGGTTTTACCCACCCACTGCACTGCCTGGCATTTCACTTTGGCCTCTGTCCCTCAACCCCAAGAGATTATTCATTTCTGAATACATGAGCTCAGGATAAACCACTTAATTGGCATTTTGAATCTATTAATATAATTGATTTTGTTTTGATAGGAGGTGAATCAGACCCAAGCCACCGATACCAAATTAACCAAATAAACTGGAGGTTTTTCACTAAATTTTCCTGCATGTCGTTGCTGTCACAAAGGACCAACACGTGCTGTAAGCTGAGCAACTCCAGACTGGGAAAATCCAGGTCTCAATCTTAAAGTTGTTAATTCTTGCAGTCTTTGGAATGTGGTGCTGTTAAAATCCTCAGCTCATGGCATCAAGACATTTGAGGAAGAAATGTGGGGAGGAGAAAACTAAGTAAATTTTTATCAACTGTGCAGATGAAGAAAAGTATGGAAATTTCCTAAAAAGCATCCTCCATGAGTTTCAATGCTGCCATTTGGGTTTCCTGAAACAGAAACTCGTCTTCCTGACGGCTGCAATTGCGCTGACTTACGCAAGTCAACCGCCCTGTCATTGCTCATCGCCCTCCTTCCCAAACCGAGCGTTGACAGCTGACACCAGCAGAAGAAGAGCTAAAAGCCCTCCCAGATGCAGGCACTCATCGAAGTCGCATCTTGTCAGGGCCATCCGGTTGTGAAATCAGACTTCTCCCCCCGTTTGTGGGGTGTTTCATCCCACAGGACCCCTCAGAGCTTGTCAGCACTGTGAGGTTGGCCGTTGGAAGTGAGGAGCCTCTTCCGTGGGACATGGTGTCCATCTAAAATGGAGGCTACGTCATCTAAAATGGTTGCCTTCAACCCCTTGTTCTTGTGCCGCACCTGAATGCCAGCAGTATTGGTGCACACGTGGAGAATATTTGCCAAAAATCCCAACCTTAACAAAAGCCAACTGGATTTGGGAGAGTTTCTCTTATTTTTCCCGATTTTGACCTCAGCGGCAACAATGATAGTAAATTCAACAACTCTTAAGCCCTCGAGGACCACTGACAAAGTCTGGTCACATCCCCACTACTGAACTCTCTTAGCCCCAGGAGAAGAGTGACTTTATCCCAGCGGCCTCCTGGAAACCATCCACGGCCAGTGCTAACTCCTCACCTGTGCCTGGGAGTTATTTGGAGGCGTTCAGGTGACCCACGGCTAAATTATGCCCAGGACTGTGCTGACAGCGTGAGCGATTCCATCAGTTTGGAGTTAATCAGGTCTCAACGGGACTTCGTTTACTTCACACGCTGCGAGCAATTAATTACCTTCCCGAAGCAAGGCTTGCAAA
The DNA here is from genome assembly GCF_031877795.1 of Strix aluco. Classification (NCBI taxonomy): domain Eukaryota; kingdom Metazoa; phylum Chordata; class Aves; order Strigiformes; family Strigidae; genus Strix; species Strix aluco. The sequence continues at coordinate 131,135,920 of NC_133933.1, forward strand.
CCCACTTCTCGCGGTGTAGGAGGGTTTTCGTGGCGACCACGCAAAACGGTTCCACCCGGCGCCTTCTGGTGAGCAAAGAACTGCGAGAGGAAGTCGTGGCCGAGCATCATCTCCTTCAAGCAGCCGACTGCCGGGATTCAGGGCACCTGCCTTGCTCATCTCTGTTTTTCAGACCATAATTTCTTCCAACGTATAGGAGAAGCTTGAACTGGGCTGTTGGGAGATGAAGTTCTTGCACACCGTCGTGAGCGGGAGGTCGGCAGGTTGGCACGGGTGCCTCTGCGCAGCCTCTGCTCGGGAGCAGATTAAGTGACTTTCCCAGGCTTGATGCTCTCAACGAGCTGGAGGGGGAAAAACTGCCCAGATTTACAAGCAGCTACAAACCCTCATTGGATCCAGAGCCACTGCGGTAAACGTTGTGTGGTCAGGGAGAAGGGAAGTAGGTAGCCACGAAGAATAATTTATGTGCTTATTGTTTTTAAGTGAAACAACCCCAGCTTTTTTCTTTTATTTTTTTCAGCGAGACGGTTATTGCAACGTGCCTGTTCCAGTCACTGACACGAAACCTGGTGGTCTGATCCTAACGCCCTTTTAATGCAATTTTGCCAATTCTCCCATGCGGAAGCGTACTGGACGCTGAGCAGGACATTGGGAGGTGCTTAAAAAGATTATCCGCAAAGCCGCGTACGGCGAAGCGAAACGTGACGTCGGGGAAAGCTTTCTGCAACGCAGTTATTCCTGGCGTCTCGCATGAGCGGGGAGACCCAGGAAAGCTCCGTGGAGGTGGTGGAGTTTGTCACATCAGCGTCCACGGAGGAAGCTCGGATCCTACGCACGTCCTGCACCTCTCGGCCGCTGCTGTGTCATTTCTGAGCTGCAAGGAAGACGGTGATACACGGCCGTGATTCCTGGTTACACAATTCAGCCGTTTGCAGTTTTGCTTCCATCCAAACGCCCTCCGGGCTCTTTTCCACATTATAAACAAAACAGCCTGCAACATTTCATGCAGAAGGCAGAAACTGGTGCCCTGGACGCTCGCTTTATGCTGCACTTCTGCTTTTTTGTTTGTAGGGAATGCTTTTCAGCAGAGCTATCTCAGATGAAACAAACTGCAAGGAGTAAGCATGCTTTAAAAAGAAAGCGTGTGCTTTTTTTGGGGGTGTTTTATTTCAAAATTAAAAAGGGAGTTCGGCTCCTGTCCATATATAGTGCAATAAAGGGCTCCCTGGCTTTTTATGCTTCCTAACACAGCGGCGAGGAGTGTCCAACAGCAGCCTGGCCACGCTCGGGATTTCCAATTTTAGTACAAAAAAGGAAACAGGAAAGAACGATGTAAACATCGATAACAAAGCCCGTGCTCGTGGTGGGCTCCGAACAGCACTGCCAGTGCTCCAGGCCTGCTCCTCCTCTCCCCCTGCTTTTCCGAGGGGGCTGTGGAAGGAGGAGAGGCGGCTGCTGGCAGAGGTTTGCAGAGCCCTTGGCCGGGTTGCAAATCTCCCGATTGCCTCCACTGCCTCTCTCTTGCTTCCAGCTGTTGGCCCTCAGCCCCTGCTTGATGCAACAAGCTCTTAGGGGGGGAAAAAAAGGGGGGAAATGATCTTTTTTTGCATGATGTGTCACCGTTAGCTGAAAAATCAATGTCAGGGTGCTTTTTTCAGGTACAGTGTGACTAAGGCCCATGGAGACACCCTGCTCAAACGTTAAAAAATTTCCTTTTTCTAATGCAAGTAGGAAAATCTTTGGAAACGTGATGAGAGTGCTCCCTATAGTCTGAAAAAAACTGTTTGGCAGGCACCAGATGGGCCACGTAAAAGGAAAACCCGCAAAGCCAGCACCTGCTCTGGCAAGGGGACTCTTCTCTTGCAGGTCAACAACCGAGCCCGTTGGCAAAAGCTCGTTTGGGGAACAATCACCTTAAAATCATTCAGGGACCCCTCGGCTTCCCTTTCTCCTTCCTTCCACTTTTCTGTAACCATATAATTATTTTCTGATGTGATAGCAGGACCGTGCCTGGTAATCCTTCATCCCCCAGGCGCCGCATATCAGCTGCGCCCGCACCCCATATCCACGTGTCCGCACCGCTGCTGCACCTCCTTGTTCCCCAAATTACGAGCAGACAACATATTTAATGTATTTTATCCCAAATCTGCTGTGCACGACCCGGGGAACTCGCCCAGCCAAACCTGGGCAAGGCTCCCCGCTCCCTGGCTGCCAAGCATGCGGCAGCCAGCGCCGGCTCGTCTCAACAAGCTGCCGATGGAGCCGGGAAGGGGGAAGGGAGCAAAGCCACTTGGCTCCCGGCTCCCAGCTCCTGCTCCAGCAACTGCTGGGATGCCCACGGGGAAGCGGAGCCCACTCTTGCGTTAAAAAGCTCATCCCAAACCCCACATTTCCAAATCGTGGGCTGCCGGGCGGTGTAAGCGCCCCAGCCGTGTTTTGCCGGAGGAAATGGTGCTTTTGGCTGCTCGCTGCAGCTCCTGGCTTTGGTGGAAATGTTGAAACCCAGCGATAACCAGCTTTTTTTGCGGTGCATACGCCTCTTAAGGGTGTTCAGGAAACACGCGGACCATTCAAGAGCTCACAGCCCCTCTCCTGCTCTTGCCAAGGAAGAGGTTTGCTCCGTGCTGGAGTTGCAGAAACTTCTCCGGGAGACAAGCCCGGCTGCGGGAGCTCCAGCCTCCCTTCCTCTTCTCCATCTGAGCGAGGAGAAGCCAAGAGGGGAAGAGACAATCATGAGGTTTCCTTTTCTGCTCTTTGCTGCCTTCTACTTTTTTTTTTTTTTTTTTTAAACTCTGGCCTGTTAGCCTTCCCCCCCCCCCCGCCCCCCCCCCCCCCCCCTTTCCTTTGGCTTCCTCATTTTTAACTCCTTGCTTTCACTCCCAGCACTGCTCTTGCCTTGCAGTCCACATGGTTTCAGCAATCTCCCGGTCTATACAAAGTACTCAGTCAAGCGCACCGGGCACAGGCTCCGTCTTGCATCTGAGCTTGGTTTATTTTGGAAGCTGAGTGGATCCAAGCTGGTGAGATACGGAGCTCCTAGGAAAAAAGCCAGGGAGCCCACGCTAAAGAGCCTGGCTCTTCACAGTGGGTCAGACCAGCTGGAGACTCTTCACTGCATCTCGGGGCAGTTTTGGGGAAGACTGTCTTGTTTGGAGAATGTGATGAAGACAATCAGAGGTGTGGAGGAGCTCCTCTGCAAGAAAAAGTTGATCAGCTCTGATATAAAGGGGAAACAGTGATCTGCACAGACTGTGTCGCTGGTGAGGAGGAAGGAGACCAAGGAGGGGTGTGACAGAGGGCTATAAGATGGCGAGTGACTTGGAGACAGTGAATTTTCCTTTGTTAAATGGGATAATGAGTGAAACAGGTGTGCAACAAGTCCAAAACCACGTGGAGCCTTTCATCTCAATCCCCTGCAGAGCTGCGGAACTCCTTGCTGCAGGATGCTCTGGGTGCTGAAGGTTCACGTGGCTCCAGAAACTCGCGGGACAGACGGGTGGAAGAAAGGTCCACCGAGGGCTCTTAAATACAAAGATGTCACTTCTGGCTCGCAAAGTTACTGACCTGCAGGTTGCTGAAAGCTTCAAGACCCTTCATGGGAAATGTCCTGTCCTAGATCTTCTCTCTTCCAAAAGCTGCCAGGGCTGGGAGCACCCTACGGAGATCTTCCATCTGAGCTAGGGGAGAGGGGTTGGAGGCCTTTGGCTCGACACACACGGCATGGGCAGGATTCGTCCTCTCCTGGGCCTCGCTGACAGCAGATGAGATCTCAGCGCCACTCCCCGAGCGGGTTTTTAGAACCACAGACATTTCTTTTGGGGCTTGCCTGTGTCGATCTCAACCCGCCCTTCCCCGCAGTGCCGAGCTTCTCACCCAGCCAACCCTCCTTCTTTCTGCTTCATTTAAAATAGAAAATTAATAATTAACTGGCCTGTCCTTTGAGCGGCAGGTAAAGAAAATCCCCAACACCTGCCTTACGGGTTGTCTGTCGCCCTGGAGTCTTGTTTGTTTTTCCAGCACGCTGCTCTCCACGAGCAGGATGCTGGGGTTTCGTGTTTCGGGGTGGCCTCCTGACTGCCCCAGGGCTTTCCTCCTCCAGCCAGAGCCACCTCCCTTTGCAACCAGCCTGTCCTACTGCAGTGCAGCTCTTGGCCACGATATTTGTGAAATATTGGGAATATTTCTGAAGCTCCTCGCCTTTTTGCATCCACAGGGTCTTCTCTTTGCACCCCAGTGTGCCAGTGGGTCACCGACCCCCTGCAGCATCTCACCACCTTCTCGGACCTCCACCCTCTTGTATCCATCTTGCAGCACACGTCAACGTGCTCCAGCTGTTGAAGGTGGAATGGGAGGCAACTTCATCTTAGTCTGGGAATTTTGGGATACAGAAAGATGGTAGAAAAGGAGGTACGAATTGATTGGTTTGTTCTCTTTCTGCTCGTTTTTCATTTAATTAATGCATGTTTTTTAATGAAGAATGCTTTAATTGGCTGGAGAGAGAAGGTTGGCCTTCTCCTTTTCCAGCGGAGAAGGAAAGTCCTGAGTTATTTCCTATCCCCATTCAACTACAGACCAGGAACATCACCACCCCCTTCTCTGGGCCTTCAAGGACAACTCCAACAACGTCCAGAGAAGGAAAGACGCCTCTTTTAGATATATTAAATTTAAAGCTGAATACTTCCGGCAGAACTGGATGAAAAGAATCTTCTTTCACAAAGATTTACCCTTCTGATTGATGGGCGAGCTTGCAAATGCTCTAACCCCACTCTCTTATTGTTATGACACTCGTAAAGATGTCGTTAGTGTTAAAACTCCATCCCAGTGCAAATCAACCGATGGGTTAATATTTATTAAGGGACAGGGAGAACACCAACACACCCCTCCTGAGACAGCCGGGGCAAACCAGTCTCGAACCAAGAAAATCTTCAGTCTTTTCACATCTTCATGTGCTGCCCTCCTAAAAATTGAGTGTTTTTCCCTTATGCCTCTAAAATTACTTGCAGTAACAGAGGTGTGAGGGGTTTGGAGTCAGACCCAGCCCAACACTGGGGCAGCAGCCAGGGGCCTTTACGCATCCTCTTGGCCCCTCCTTGAGTTTTTTTGCTGTGTTTCCCATGGATTTCCACCAGCAGCACCAGACCTCATCTCCTTTAGGGGCATTTCAAGCAATTCCAGCCCCACACACCCCTCACAGGACAGCGAACCATCACCTCTCCCTGGCCGCGCCGGGATGCAGCTCGGGCCCTTCATCCCTGTGGTGGAGGAGTAGGGTGGGTGCTGAAGCTGACAGCAAAGCTGTAAGAAGCGAAACCTGCTGGGGAAGACACTTATTTTTTCCTTTAATCTCAACTTTTGATGTTTCTACATAGGGTTGCAGATGGCGTGGAGTGGAACGTGGGCACACACTTACCCCGCCGCTTCCCACGGAGACACTACTCCAGCTCAGAGGGGATGCTACAAGCAGCACCTATGGATGGGAAGGCAGAGGACTGTATAGGAAGGCAGGTGAGTGTATAGGGAGGTGGATGAGCATATAGGAAGGTGGATGAGTGTATAGGAAGGCAGGTCAGCATATAGGAAAGCAAATGAGCATATAGGAAAGGTGAGTGTATGGGAAGGTGGATGGGCATATAGGAAGGCAGGTGAGTGTATAGGAAGGTGGATGGGCATATTCGAAGGCAGGTAAACATATAGGAAGGTGGATGAGTGTGTAGGTAGGCAGGTGTACATATAGCAGATGAGCATGTAGGAAGGCAGGTCAGCATATAGGAGGGTAGATGAGCATCTAGGAAGATGGATGAGCATGTAGGAAGGTGGATGAGTCTATAGGAGGGCAGGTGAGTGTATAGGAGATCAGGTGAATGTCTAGGAAGGCAGTTGAACATATAGAAAGGCAGTTGAACATATGGAGAGGCAGGTGAGTGTATAGGAAGGCAGATGAGTGTATAGGAGGGCAGGTGAGTATACAGGAAAATAGATGAGCATATAGAAAGGCAGTTCAGCATATTGAAAGGCAGGTGAGTATGTAAGGAAGTGAGTCAGTGTACAGTGAAGCAGGTGAGTGTATAGGAGGGCAGGTTAGCATATAGGAAGGTGGATGAGCATATAGGAAGACAAGTGAGCATGTAGGAAGGCAGGTGAGTGTGTAAGAAGGCAGGTGAGCATGTAAGAAGGCAGGTGAGCATGTATAAGAAGGTAGATGAGCATGTAGGACGGTGGATGAGTATATAGGAAGGCAGGTGAGTGTATAGGAGATCAGGTGAATGTCTAGGAAGGCAGATGAGCATAGAGAAAGGTGGTTGAGCATATGGAGAGGCAGGTGAGTGTATAGGAAGGCAGGTTGAGCATATAGGAAGAGAGATGAGCATATAGGAAGGCAGGTGAGTGTGTAGGAAGGTGGCTGAGTGTATAGGAAGGCAGTTGAGCATATAGACCCTGCCAGCCCCACCCACGCCAGGGGGTCAGTGATCTGCAGCCCCCCCGTGACAGCACCTCCTTCCATTGATGGCAGCCAGTGCTTACAAGGGGGCGGTGGGTTTGCAAGGCTGGGGCGAGACCCAGGCGAGTGGAAACCTTTAACTCCCCGTGGCTCCGAGCCACCCAAACCTCGCCTCACCGAACGCGGGGCGCAGCCGTGCCGGACCCGGCGTGCCGGGGCTGTGCCGAGATGACTCACCCACTGCTTGCAGCACTTCCAACTAGCAACGAGTGAAAATAGAAACGTCCCCAGCTCCTGAGCCAGGAATAACGTCGCAGGCTTTTTTTTTTTTTTGGTGTTTTTTTCCCCTTTAAAGTGAAATCCCTACTTTTTTTTATCTCTTTTTTTTTTATTCTCTCTGACTCAGCCCCAGTAAAGCCACCATGTAGCGGCAAAGTCTCCTCCCTGGCTTCTCCGCTGTGGCCTGCGGCACGTCGGCCACCGGCGTCGGTGCCAGTGGGGGCGGAGGTGGAGGAGGAGGAGAAACAAATCCTGGCGAGATGGGTCTGGGGGGACGATGCCACGTCCTGATGGGACACAGCTTGGTGTTTTGGCAGGCTGCAGAGCTTGGGAGGAAAAAAGGGGAGAAGGAGGAGCACTTGGGGTTGTAGCCCAGACTGCTTTGGAGGTTGAGAGGATAAGAGAAGGAGGGAGGAGAGGATGGATGACTGCTGGGATGGAGAGCTGGGAGATGGGAGCAGCCAGACCCTCCCACCTCCGTGGTGGGACAGGGAGGACGGGTCTCTTTTGGGATGCGCATCTGCTGGTGGCTGCCATCAAATGGCAAAGGAGAGCTGATGGAAAGCAAGGAAGAGGGGGAGATGGGGCCATGCTAGTACCCATGGAGCTTCTTGGGGCTTGTGGGTAGTTGCAGCCGCAGCAGAGGTACAGGGACATCCCAGGAGCAGGCACAACAACGTTATCTCAGTCCCCCCACGTAACCGCTGCTCCCATTAGACGCTGCCCTCCAGGCCTCCCCGGGGCCCTGCCACCCTTTTGGGGGAAGATAAGCCAAGTCCCACTGCTCTATCAAGCCAGCTCACACCTCAGATCCAGCAAAACGCAGCCGCTGCCCCCACCCCTGCCCGAGCCCCGGCTCCGGGATGCTCATCCCCCCAGCAGAGCCCATCCAAACCTCCCCAGGGATGAAGCAGGGCACAGCACACCCATTAAAAATGATTAAAATAGCAATTAAGGACTATTTACACGGTTCCCCATCCATAAACTCTTGCTTCCGGGAAGCAAGACCACGCTACATGTGATTTTTTTCCCAGGGATCAGAGCTGGATGACGCGTGGAAGTCATTTCTGGATTATTTTTTTTGGAGCTTCTCCAAAAAATAATCACTCATTTTTCTTCTGCAGTTTTTCTTTGGCTGACCCCATGTGGGGCACCACTCACTCCCCACTGGCCCCCCAGCAGTGGGGATGTCCCAGAGGGACACTTGAGGACCCCCATGCTGGTTGTTGGGGGATAACCTGGGCCACCCACACTTCATTTTAGAGTTGGGAAGGGAGCGGGCAGCTCTCCATGGCCGCTGCCTGTGCCTGCCCGCAGCCGGGAAAACCCTCCATCAAACTTGCATGAACTGGCTGGGCTTGAGGCAGCTCCAAAACAGCTCTGGGGCATCCTATGCCACATCGAAGTGCTTTTCTGGCACCGATGGAGGTGCTTCTTCTTGGGGTTCAGGGGGCCCGGTGGGCTGTCGGGGCTGTGGCGCCCAGGGTGGTTTGCACACCCGGGCGTACACGGGACTGGGGCTCCCCTCGCTGCCCGGCTCCTCCTGGGTGATGATGTCCTGCCTGGGAGTGCTCAGCTCATCCCCAGCGGGCAGGGATGGGGAGTCACCCCGAGTTTTTGTCAGCGTTGCAGATTTGTACCGGATACTTTCGTAGATGGGTCCCTCGGCATCTGGCACAGTGTCCGCTGTGGGTGTGTCGGCATCCCCGGGCACAACCGGCAGCTGCCGGTGCCGCAGAAACTTGGGGGTCCTCAGGGCTGGGCTGGAGAGTGCGTGGGAATGGGGTGTCCAGCCCGGCACATGCAGGCTGGGGTCCCCCGCAGCGGGGTTGTCTGGGGCCCCCAGCACCGTGGGGCCATCTGCCTGCTGCTGGGGCTCACTGGGAGAGGGGGTGCCTGCAGGGAGGGAGAAGAGGGGTTGCTGAGCCGGGGAAGGTACCCCCAGACCATCCCCAGCTACTGCAAGGATAAATTAGCACTGAGTAAATGGGTCTCACTCCTGCTCTGTCCCCCTATTGTGAAAAAAAATAAAAAGGAAAGCAAAACCAGGGCGAGCAGCCCCGGGGTGCTGCTGGCAGGGGGTTCGTGCTCCCCGCCGCAGGGCCAGCGCGGCGTCGGGACCTGCCACCCGCCTTCCCGCACGACGTCGGCTCATGCCTTCGGTCAAATATTTATTTAAGGAGGCTCTGCTCTGTGCACAGCATCTGTCAACACGGGGAGCTGGCAGAGCAGGATGCCCAGCCGGTTTGTTCGCTCCAAAGGCGAAGGAAACTCTGGAAAACTGTGTAACTGGGTGTTTCTCCTCCTGCTTTAAAGAGGCAGGGATAGGGTGGTCCTGTGGGATTTGGAGTGCAGGACCCTGGGTGCTCCCCCCCACCCACCCACCCAGCCCTGGCTGCGGTGCGGGGTGCGTGTGGGCAGCATGGAAGGGGAGGCGCAGGATGCTGGGTGATGCGGGAGGTTGCAGGGTTGGATCCAGGCCAGAGCCCCGTGAGGCAGCACAGCCTCCTCCGGCCTGGCAGAAAGCAGCCCCAGCCCCGCCATGTGAGCACCCCCATGTGAGCACCCCAATGTGAGCAGCCCAGCATGAGCACTCCAGTGTGAGCATCCAATGTGAGCACCCCAACATGAGCACTGTTAGCAGCCCAACGTGGGCATCCCAGCATGAGCACCCCCAGTGTGAGCATCCCCTGTATGAGCACCCCAACATGTGTATCTCAGCATGAGCACCCCAATGTGAGCACCCCCAGTGTGAGCACCCCCAGTGTGAGCACCCCAACATGAGCACCCCAACACAAGCACCCCAGCATGAGCACCCCAACATGAGCACCCCAACACGAGCACCCCAACACGAGCACCCCAGCATGAGCACTCCAGCATGAGCACCCCAACACGAGCACTCCAGCATGAGCACCCCAATGTGAGCACCCCAACACGAGCACCCCAACACCAGCACCCCAGCATGAGCAGCCCAACATGAGCACTCCAGCATGAGCACCCCAACATGAGCACCCCAATGTGAGCACCCCAACATGAGCATCCCAGTGTGAGCACCCCCAGTGTGAGCACCCCCAGTGTGAGCACCCCAGCATGAGCACCCCAACACAAGTACCTCAGCATGAGCACCCCAATGTGAGCACCCCAACACGAGCACCCCAACACCAGCACCCCAGCATGAGCAGCCCAACATGAGCACTCCAGCATGAGCACCCCAACATGAGCACCCCAATGTGAGCACCCCAACATGAGCATCCCAGTGTGAGCACCCCCAGTGTGAGCACCCCCAGTGTGAGCACCCCAACACGAGCACCCCAGCATGAGCACCCCAACACAAGTACCTCAGCATGAGCACCCCAATGTGAGCACCCCAACATGAGCACCCCAACACAAGCACCCCAGCATGAGCAGCCCAACATGAGCATTCCAGCATGAGCACCCCAACATGAGCACCCCAACACGAGCACCCCAACACCAGCACCCCAGCATGAGCACCCCAACACGAGCACCCCAGCATGAGCACCCCAGTGTGAGCACCCCAATGTGATCACCCCAACATGAGGTCCACACCATGGTCACCCCAACATGAGCACCCCAGCATGAGCCCTCTGTTAGCATCCCCTGAGCACCCCAACACGAGCACCCCAGCACCAGCACCCCAAAGCGATCATCCCAACCTGATCACCCCAACGTGAGCACCCCAATGTGAGCACCCCATCATGGGCACCCCAACATGAGCACCGTGGGGCACCCCAGCATCCCCCCTGCGCACCCCAAGGGGCCAAGACTTCACATTTGGGGTGCCCCTTCCCTGTCTGGCTGTGGAAAAGCAGGAGAGGGTTTGGGGTGCCTCGCCGAGGGGGTGAACGCAGCCAGGGGAGCCCCACGAATGGGGTACGGGGGGGGGGGCAGGCTGGTGGGGTCACCCCATAAAACACTCAGGTGCTCCCCATCGCAGCGCAAGGAGCAGCCGGAGTTTCACTGGAGCGTCGGGAAGCTCAGCCACAGCGTGGCGAGAAGGGCAAATTAATACACAGGGTTTAATTAACCTCGTTACCCAGCCGCGCTAAATAACGTGTTCCCCGCGTAAACGGGAAGAGAAATGTGTTCCCGGCTCCGTGGAAAAGTGAACGGGCTGAACACTTAATCCGTGGCTTTGGAGCATTAAAACATCTTTTTGAAAGCTTTTCCCAAGCAATTCCCTTTCAGCTGGCGCAGGGCAGGCCAAGGGGGTGTTTTAAAACAGCTGACACGGTCCTGCCGGAGGAACTGGGACTCGCGGCGGGTTCTACTGGGATATTTTGCTGTAACTGGGAATTTCAGGAGCTGATTTTGGACGCGGCTGCCAGCCCGTGCGGCCTCCTGAGAGCCTCTTCACGGTGGCCATGGGGCATCCCCACCCTCTCCTCCGAGCTGGGAACTCTCCGCTTAACGAACTTCACTAATTTCCCCCATTTTGGCTACCGCAACCCCGGCCGGGGGGTGCAGGGGTGCAGCCCCCCCACCTCTGGCCAAGGGCCGGCTCAAAGTCCCGCCGAGCTCCCTCAAGTTCATGGGCAAATCATTAACCGGGCGGGGCCGGCGGAGCGAGGCTGAGCCCCCGGGACCTTCGGACCGAGGCGCCCGGCTCCGTTCCACCGGTGTGGCTCCTCCCCAGTTTGAGGGGGGGTCCCCCCATCCTGCTGCACCCCACAGCCGCAGCAGAAGCGAAGGCCAGAGCCACGGTCCCGGTGGTGCCATGACCTACCTCCCAGCAGCGCTGCTCCCCCCGCGCTGGAGCCCAGCCTTGCCAGCTTCACCTGCAGCAGGGACACGGGGGTGCTCACGGATTAGCCCCCCAACACTCGTGCATCCCCCCCCCCCCTACCCCCCTCCACGCCCTGGTGGCACGTGTGTCCCCCTCCCTGGACACCCCTGCATCCTCCCTGAAAATCGTGCATCCCCTCTCCAGGCACTCATACCCGCCCCCCCCCGCATCCACTCCTGGCACTCGTGCATCCCCCCCCAGCACTTGTGCACCCCCCTGGGCACTAATGCATCCCCCCAGCACTCGTCCATGCCCCCCCCAGCACTTTTGCACCCCCCCCCCCCCAGCACTCACACGCTCCCCTCCACTCATGCATCCACCCTGGCAACTGTGCACCCCCCTGGGCACTCGTGCACACCCCCCCCCCCCAGTACTTCTGCATCACCCCCCCCCAGGCACTTGTGTGTTCTGCCTGACACTTGTCCACGTCTCCTGGGACTTCTGCATTCCGCCCCCCCCCCCCCCCCCCCCCCCCCCAATTTCTGCACCCTCCCCCAGCACTTTTGCTTCCTCTCCTGGCACTTGTATATTCTCCACGCACTCATGCACCCCCCCCTCACACCCCCCCCCCCAGGCACTCGTGCATCCTCCCTGGACACTTGTGTCCCCCCAGCACTTGTGCACCCCCCTGCACTTGGGCATCATCTCCCCAGGCCTTGTGTGCCCCCCTGGGCACTGGTGCACCCCCACCTCCCTTGTGCCAGCACTATGGGTGCCGGGGGGCTCAGAGGGACCCAGGATTTTGGGGGGGGTGTCAGCGGCGGGGGGGGGGGGGGGGCGGCTGCCCTCTGCCGGCACCGACCGGTACCGACCGGTTCCGACTGGCCCCGACTGGCCCCAACTGGTCCCACAGCTCGGGGGGGGGGGGCACCCATGTCCCCTTTGCTCACCCACATCCCCTGCGAACCCCAGGGTGGGGGTCACAGCATGGCCAGGGCCACCTGCTGTCCCCAAGCCCCCTGTCCCCATCCCAATCCCCCCCACCCTGGCCTTGACGCTTTTTTGGGGGCCAATTTAGTGATTTGGGGTGAATTTGGGGCGAGGAGAGGGACGTTCCCTCTGCTGACGCTGGAGGGCTGTCAAAGCACGTGGGATGCGAGGAGGGGGGGGGGGACAGGGGACATGTGGGGCCAGACCACAGGCCCCCCAGCCCCCCACCTCGCCCTCCAGCCGGGTCTCGCAGCCATTAACGGCCACGCGAGGACGCGGAGGGGACCCCGGGGGACTCACCCCTCGGACCAGCCCGGGGCTTGCTTTCATTTTTTGGGTGGAAAACCGCCGGCTCGCCCTGCGGAAGAAGAAGGGAGAGCTCAGAGGAACCGCGGCCCTTTCCTGCACGTCAGGGTGGGCTCCGAGGTGACATGGGCCCCCCCCACCTCCTCTCGCTGCTGTTTGTTGTTTATTCACCCCCCGTGTCCCCTTCCCCAGCTCCCGTCCCCTCCTCACTTGACCCCGCGCACCCAGAGCATCCTCCGGCGCGCGGCTCCCCGCTCCCCATCCCACACTGGCTTGGACGGTGACACCCCCCCCCATCCATGGCATTTCCCCAGAGCCCACAATATCCACGACAAACCCTCGGGAAGAATCCAAATCCCTTCTTTTTGCCCCCCCACCCCTCCCCAAGTAAATGTACCTGTGGAAGAAGGAGCAGAAGAGGAGCAGGAGCAGCAGCAAGAGGCCGGGGGTGGCCGAGCCCCAGGTCACTGCAGTGGCTGGGGCCACTAAGTCCGGGGCCACCGAGCCCTCTGCCAGCGCCGGAGCCATCAAGCCCCAGCGGGGAGGCAGAGCTGGGGGAGAGAAGAGCCCCAAGTCAGGCTGGTGGAGGTGGATTGGGGTAATAATGGGGTGCACGGGGCTGCTTAGGGGTGCTGAAGGGCGGCTCCCATTCTCCCTTCAATATGACAGAAGTTACTCCAGGGATGTCACCCTGTCATCCCACCCCGCTCTCCCTTCCCCAGGGGCAGAGGATTTCGGAGTGATTGTGGGTGCAGGAAAGCTCCATGTGTCAAAGAAGAGCTTGGCGCTGGCACCCACAGTCCCGCTCACCGGTGGGGTCCGGGAATTCGTTCCCCATCCCCATCCTGGCTTCTTGGAGCCGTGGCCACTCGCCTCTGCCGGGAGGGCAAAACTGGCTGGGGAGTTGGGGGTGATGCTGGGGTGTGGGGGTGATGCTGGGGTGTGGGGTGTGATGCTGGGGCATGAGGGGTGATGCTGGGGCACAGGGGGTGATGCTGGGGTGTGGGGGGTGATGCTGGGGCACAGGGGTGATGCTGGGGTATGGGGTGATTCTGGGGCACAGGGGTGATGCTGGGGCACAGGGGGTGATGCTGGGGCACAGGGGTGATGCTGGGGCACAAGGGGTGATGCTGGGGTGTGGGGTGATTCTGGGGCACAGGGGTGATGCTGGGGCATGGGGGGTGATGCTGGGGTGCAGGGGGTGATGCTAGGGCACAGGGGGTGATGCTGGGGCACAGGGGTGATGCTGGGGCACAAGGGGTGATGCCGCTGCACTGGGCATCCCTGCTGCATCTTTTCCAGGGTGCCCCCAAACCCGCACCGAGCACGAGGAGGCCCACCCACCTCCAGAAAACACATTGCCAGCCTCCCCCCAAAAAACCCTGGATCCTTCTCCCACCCAAGCCCCCCTGCTTGAAACTTGGGGTGAGCTGAGCTCCCCTGGCAAGCCCGACTTCCAAAACGAGAGTCTGGCAAACCGAAACACCGAACAGGCTGAGCCCGCTCTGCCGGTGTGACTCAGCCTTCCCGGCACGGCATCCCAGCCCCGGCACCATGCCGGCCTTCGGGGACCCCACGCTCCAGCAGCTCCATGGCCAAGCACCCCCCTCCCTCCCCACCAAGGCTGGGTGTGAGGACAGGCTACAGCCTGGTGGTGCTTATGCCTCTGGAACAAAATTAATTAGGGATTTATTCCTAATGGATGCTCCAGGCATCTTCCTCTGGCTGATCTGCCAGCCCTGGGGCACACGCTGGGCCTAGGCCCTGGTGATATCCAGCACCCCTGAGCCCTCCAACCTGCTGCTCTCTGCCTCAGTTTCCCCAGCTCTGCCCTGAGATGAGCGGGCCCAGCCTCAACTCGAGGTGCTTGCCCACGTCCCACCTTCCTTAGCACCCCAACCCGGGGTGGGGATGGGGCTGAGGGCACCCCACGGCCTGCAACCCGCCTGGTTCCCAGCCCCAAAGAAGCAACTCACCCCACGGCAGTGCTGGACCCCCCAGGCCAGGCAGGGCCGGGCGCTGCCGGCTCCTCTCGCCGCTCAACTTTGGACGGGAGCGGTGGCTGGGTGGCACCCGCCGCACCCCGGCTTCCTGCTCCCACGGGACGCCCGGCAGCACCCGGCCTGACAGAGCGTGTTTCCACAGGCATGTCGGGGGAAACCTGCACCCTGGGGGGGGAATCTGCGCCCTGGGAGGGGTCCTGCACCCCCAGCACCCCTGAAACCTGCACCCCCAGGAGGGCTTTTGGTCCCCCAAGAGTGGTCCTGCACCCCCAGACCCAGCACCTCAGAGATCTCTACCCCAGGAGGGGTGCTGCACCCCCAGACCCAGCACAGTCCCACCACCAAGAAGGACCCCCCAGGACCAGCCCGCTCCTGCTTCCCTCGAGCTGTCCCCAGGCACGTGCCTCTTGTCCAGCTCCCCTGTTCCCAGCGCTGGCCGTCCCCTCCCCCTGATCATCCCCCATCCTGGATCCCATCCATCCCCGATCTCCAGCTGTGCTGGATCCCTGTCTGGCCTGGATCCCCACCCATCCTTTATCCTCCTTTGTCCTGGATTGCCCCTTATCCACAATCCCTATCCATCCTGGATCCCTGTTTGTCCTGGATCCTCCTCCATCCTTGATCCTCCTCCATCCTGGATCCCCTCCTGTCCAGGATCCCTTATCCATCCTGGATTCCTGCCTATCCTGGATCCCCATCTGACCAGGATCTCCATCTCTCCTGGATCCCCCTCCATCCTGGATCCCCCTCTGTCCTGGATCCCCCTCCATCCTGGATCCCTCCGTCCTGGATCTCCCTCCATCCTGGATCCCCCTCCATCTTGAATCCCCTTCCATCCTGGATCCCCCTCCATCCTAGATCCCCCTCTGTCCTGGATCTCCCTCCTCTGTTCTGGATCCCCTTCCATCCTGGATCCCTCTCCATCCCAGATTCCCTCCCATCCTGGATCGCCCCCCGCCTTTCACAGGGCCAGGAGAGGACCAGGGTCCCACTCCCTTCCCCTTACAACAGCTCCAAAGTTAAACCAAAACCCCGTCAGTTTATTTAAAATCCATGTGGCACTGGCACAAGCACCCAAAAAGCCACCAAAATCCCCCTGTGGTACCCCCCTGCTCTCAGGTCGCTGCACCCAGCGCGGCTCAGCCCTTTGCCAACCAAAGGGCATTAGTGGCATTTTGAAAATGCGATTAATTTGCTCAAGTTGCGATGCATGCAGGGGCAGAAATTGGGAAAAAAAAAACCAACAGTATTTTTCAAGCAGGTGTTTTGAAGCCCTGATGCTGATGGGGGTAGTCCAGCTCAGAGCATCCTGGCACAGGAGGAGAGGAGAGTGGAGCAGAAAGTTTGTGCAGGAAAGGAACGGTGGGGGAGGAGGGGGAAAAGGAAATGAAGGGAATCTGAGAAAAGAAAGAAAAGGGAAGGGAAGGGAAGGGAAGGGAAGGGAAGGGAAGGGAAGGGAAGGGAAGGGAAGGGAAGGGAAGGGAAGGGAAGGGAAGGGAAGGGAAGGGAAGGGAAGGGAAGGGAAGGGAAGGGAAGGGAAGGGAAGGGAAGGGAAGAATATTTCAGTTGGAAGGGACCTACAACGATCATCTGGTCCAACTGCCAATGGACGGGTGGGTGCTTTGCTGTAAACTGAAATAAATAATAAAACAAACAAACAAACCAACCACATAATAATAAACAAATAAATAATAATACTCTCCCCTCCCAGCCAACATTTGCAAGCCAATGTGCGTGCAACCCAAATGGGGTTGGCAACCCAAAGGGCAAGCACATGCAAAACAAGTCCAGAAGCTGATCATAACCAAAAGGACAATAAATGCCTTGTCCCAGCTGATGGAGAGGCACATTTTCTGGGGAAAAAAGTCTTCCTGGCTGTGGAGATGCAGGATCACAGCATCCCAGCCCTGCTGCCTGTCCTGGGAAGTGGCAATCACACCCAAGCTGTTTGATGCCACTCTGAGGCCAGCACATCATCGCTGGAATATTTTGCTTATTGCAAGTTCATCCAGAAAGGCGTCGTGGCATCCGTCGGGATTTTCTGCAGAGGGCAGCACGACCCAGGAGATTGGATGCGTTTTTCCCTCCCGGTGCCGCTGAAAGATGGTGAAGATCCATCAAATCTATATTTTTCAGCAAAATGCTCGATGGAATATTCCCTTGTTGGTGAACTCACCTCACTGCCAAAATGCTTTGGAAAAGGTCTTGATGAAATGGAGATTGGTAGAAAATGGCATTTTTGACAGTGAAACTGTGGAGCTTTTTCCCTTCATTATTTCCATGCTATAAATGAGCTGGGAGCTGGTGGGATTTGGGGAGCAGCTGTAACACCACAGAGTTTTGTCCCATCAAGGCTGCAGGCCCTGAGCTCCTGCTTTGGAGAACGGATTCATCTTCTGGAATATCCAGAGACCAAAAAAAGTGTTTTTTTCTGTGCAAATATTGAAACAACCCACATCATCATTAAAAAAGACATGTCCCTACTCCTGTGGGGTCCAACTGAACCATCACCAGAGAAAGAAAAAAATTAAGGGCTCGTTTCCACCGGGTCAAGAGCAATAAACCCTGGGCTTGGCTACGAGAGGAGGATGCTCCGGTGTGAACATCATCAGATTTTTAGGTGATTTGCACCGCGATAGCTGGAGATTTGCCTCCTCCGATGGTGTGAATTGATTCTCCGTCAGCTGAGCCGTGTGAGCGACAGCCCAATGTGAATATAAATAAGGGTGGACATGTCGCCTATCGATTAAATCCATTTAATTTGAATTTTAATTCCTAACCGAGCCAGTTAGCTGCAGATGAGAGGGATGGGGGCAGCAGGGAGGAAGCCAAGGAGCCAGGCAGGAGCTGGCTTTTCTCGGGGCAGCTCTGTAACTCATCTCAAGAGGTTCCCAGGTCTTATGTGAAATTCAACATATTTTATTCTGGTATTTGCTTCTCAAGGAATGTGTTGAGATGTTGCTGGGGGCACAGGCACAACCCAGCTTATTCTCCAGCCCCTCCACCTGCCCAAGAGCTACTAAATTAACTTCAGCAATCAAGAAAGCAATTGGATGAGATAGTTCAAGGGTACAAAAATCTTCACCAAAATACTGCACTTAAGAAACCCAAGCTGCAGAAAACCAGGGCACCGGCTCTCCCGGCTCCTTTCCTGGGGGCTTTGCACCCCACAGAGTCCAGGGATGGTGCGAGGTCGGATAGGATACAGCTCATGGGATGAGAAGTGGGTTTGGGACCTTGGTGGGGGCTGGTCAGCCCTGGGCTGGCACTGGCTCTGAGCTGGTGGTCCCTTTGGAAATGTCTCAGGTGCAGAATGGGCTGCGTTGGCCCAAATTTTGCCACTTTTCCCATGTAAAATTCACCGTGCAGGGGTCCTGCAGCCTCACTGTGCGCTAAACCATGCTCCAAAATCCCCATCACCTGGCCGAGAGGTTTCTTCAGGCTACAAAAACCCTCCCAGGAGCATGAGGCTGCTCCAGTTTGGAGAAGAAACCAGAGGAATCCCACCATTGGCTTCTCATCCCGAGTGCACCGAGATGCTGAGCATCCAGGGGCCGGGACAAAACACTGGCTGCGGAAATTTTGGCAAGCCAAACCCGAGCCAAAGTCTTCCCAAAGTGGCAGCAATGGTGACATTTGACAATCCTGGCCTGTTGCCTCTTGTAATTAAACCCTCTGTCTCCAGCAGTCATTTGTCACCCTATTTTAAGCTGGCTGGAGCTGCTGTGCCGTTCTGACGTTCTTGCTTCAAAATTTAATGACTTTTAAAATTTTCCAGAAGGCTGGGAAACGCAGCCCTGTGGCGTGCCTTCACCTCCTCCTTCCTATTTTCTCGTGACCTTTCTCCAGGCTTTTGCGTATTTTACGAGCAGCTTGACCAAGCGATGGGCACCTGCAGCCAAACCCGTCCCCTCAAGAATTCCGTTTGGGGGAGGCGGTGAGCAGAGGTTTTGGTAAGGTGACACAGCTCGGGAAGACAATGCCACCTGCAGAGTTGAGTTTATACCATTTTTATGCCTAATTATGTTGCCTGGAAGGAGCCTGGTGAAGTTTAAGGGTTTCTTGCAAGTGAGCCAGCGCTGTTGGGATGGGTTTTGATACAGGTGGCCGCAGGGCTTGGCCAGGGTGACACTGTAGCACCCTTTCCCTGCTGATTTCCCCCCAATTTCCCACCTCCAAGGGATCCCAGAAACTTTGTGGCTCGCTCGGGCTCTTGGCGTTGCCCTGGCATGGGTGGCTGCTGTGGCACTGGTGTTTCCCTTCACTGCTGCTTTTAGGAACAACATCAAGAGCAAAAACTACCTAAAAGCCAAAGGAACAAAAATCATCCCCCACCTTCCTCTCCCGGTTGATGGCACAGCCCTGGCCCACCAGGAAAAGCAGAGAAAACTCTAATTTATAATTTTTGAAATAAGCAGGGGAGGAAAACCAACCTTTTAGAAGCCTTTTGATCACAAGTACTCTTGTTATCTTCACCAGGGCACAAAGCGCCCTCGCACTTAAGCGCAGCTTAGCCTGGAGCACAGGAGCCCTTCCAACCAACCCGGAGGGATTTGCTGGAGCAAACGCACCGTCGCCCCTGTGCTGGTCACCCTTCGGCATGGCAACGTGGGACGGGACGGGGGAACCGCGGGTGGAACACTTCGGTCCTCCCTCCTGGCCCCGCCGAGATGGGCAGACCCGTTTTACATATTGCCAAGGATTTTGGGGGTTTACAGCTTTTTTTTGGACATTTCTGAATGTGTTTCTGGCTACATATATATAATATAATATCATGTACATAAATGTATAATTATATTATTATTAAATATATTAGTATTATAAAGTATTATTATGCACATATATACTAATATGTATAAAACAGTATGTAGATACACATATATATTATATTATATATAGAATAGTATATG
The DNA here is from genome assembly GCF_031877795.1 of Strix aluco. NCBI lineage: Eukaryota > Metazoa > Chordata > Aves > Strigiformes > Strigidae > Strix > Strix aluco. Next base: position 131,155,591 of record NC_133933.1, read on the forward strand.
CTATAACATATATATACTGCACAGTACATAATACTGTGTGTGCTATATAGTACAATATATAATATATACTACCTATACTATATGTAGTGTATATACTATATATGTGTGTATGTCTGGTCACAAGTGGTGTTCCTCAGGGCTCGGTGTTGGGACCATTTCTGTTCAACATCTTTATTGATGGTCTCGATAAGGACAAGGAGTGTATCACCAGTAAGTTCACAGGTGACACCAAGTTAAGCGGGAGTGTCGATCTGCAGGAGGACAGGGAGGCCTACAGAGAGACTTGGATAGATTGGATCCGTGGCCAACGTTAACGGGATGGGCTTCAACAAGGCCAAGTGCCAGGTCCTGCACTTGGGCCACAACAACCCCCTGCATGGCTACAGGCTTGGGGAGGGGTGGCTGGAGCTGTCTGGAAGAGAAGGATCTGGGGGTTCTCATTGACAAGCAGCTGAACAGGAGCCAGCAGTGTGCCCAGGTGGCCAAGAAAGCCAACGGCATCCTGGCTTGTGTTAGAAATAGTGTGACCAGCAGAAGCAGGGAGGTGATAGTCCCCCTGTGCTCTGCACTGGTGAGGCCACACCTGGAGTGTTGTGTCCAGTTTTGGGCACCTCAATCCGAGAGAGATCTCGAGGGGCTGGAGCGAGTGCAGAGGAGGGCAACGAAGCTGGGGAAGGGCCTGGAGAATAAATCCTGTGAGGAGCGATGGAAGGAGCTGGGACTGTTCAGTGTGAGGAGGAGAAGGCTGAGGGGAGACCTCATCACTCTCTACAGCTCCCTGAAAGGACATTGTAGAGAGGTTGGTGCTGGTCTCTTCTCCCAGGGAATTAGTGACAGAACAAGAGGGAACGGCTTTAAACTGCAACAGGGGAGGTTCAGACTGGACATGAGGAGAAAATGTTTCCCAGCAAGAGTGGTCAGAGAGTGGAATAGGCTGCCCAGGGAGGGGGTGGAGTCCCCATCCCTGGGTGTGTTTAAGGGCCGTTTGGATGAGCTGTTGGGGGATGTGGTGTAGGGGAGAACTTTGTAGAGTCGGGCTGAGGGTTGGACTCGATGATCCCGAGGGGCTTTTCCAACCTGAATGATTCTGTGATTCTGTGATATATATGTACATACTGTACATATACAGTATATACTATAGTGTATATATAGTATGTATACTGTATATACATATATAATGTATACTATGCATGTGTGTGTATACACCCTATATATACACTATATATACAGACATATAGTATAGCATAGTACATAATAACTATTATCTCTATATATACTGTACTATACATACTATCTCTATATCCTATCCATATATAGTATAAATATACACACTCTCTATATATACTATGTACTGCACAGTAGATACATATGTACATATTTATTATTATCCACACGTTTCCTTTTTCTTTACACGCAGATGCATGTACGCACACACGTACATAGAGTGCTGGCACATAGGGATCAGTACAACGGTTTAAAGTTTCTTTCTTTGCTGTGGTTCGACGTGAGCCTGTACAAATCCTCCCTTTCCTGTTGCAAACTCAGAAGGAACCAGTGGGTTTGGGTCCTTCTGCTTTTAAATGCCCCAAACTGGAAACACGTGGACCACAGCCTGTCCCTTTCTGACTCTGAGGTCCCCCCAATTAAATTAGGGAATAATTTAAAATTGTGTAAAATACACTGAAAGTGTCTGGATGGCCCAGGGGAGTTTCTGCTGCTCCTTGCTGGAGGCAGATACCCTGTTCATCACCGAGCCTGTGTCACTTGCTTTGCCCCGTGGCTGCCAGCCATCAGCTACCACCTTCCCACTGGTGCAGGATGGTGCTAAATGGCCATCAGGGATGGGAGGAGGTAAACGGTGATGCCAGGGAAGTCCACTGGCTTTATCCAAGGTTTGCTCCAGACTTACTCAACATCCAACATGACCACCAAGAGATGCGTTAGCATGCTGTGGACTCAATGCACATCTTCATCCGTGCATGGTCAAGTGATTTCCACCAAGAGCAGACCATGGGAAAGGAGCAGGGTGTGAAGACATCAGTGATCAGCTGGTTATACACCATCACTTCAGCAGCAGCACAGCCATCTCTCCACCATCTTCCTGAGTCACAGAATCCCAGAATCATCTCGGTTGGAAAGCCCTTGAAGCTCCTCCAGTCCAACTATTAACCTCACACTGACTGTTCTCAACTCCACCAGATCCCTCAGCGCTATGGTCAGGCTCTATGACACCATGATGTTTGTGAGCTTTGGCCCAGGATAGTTAAAAGTTTGACCTAAAGCTGCTGATGTTGATGCTCATTTATTTTGGTGAGCATGCTAAAGCTTTCTCCAGGAGGTTGAAGCTCACTGCTATAGCTATTACCATGTGGAGGTGTATTTTTGGGGACATTTAGGCAACAACTGATCTCCAGCTGAGATGATGAAGCTCAGTGCCAGAGTCAGTGGCTTTGGTGATTCATCTCACCAACTTCCCCATCATCTCCTCTGCCTTTGGTAAGTCATCATGGTCACTGTCTGGAGGAGACTCCCTGTTCCTGGAGGCCCATCCTGGAGCTCCCCGTGGCGGGGTGCTAGCGCTGACCCCGATGCCAGGCATGCCACCAAGGTCTGCAGTTTCACACCTTTCCAGAAATCCCGGGATTTTGTATCATTCGGCAACTTCCTAGAGAAGACAGAAGCCTTGCTTTCTTCCAGCGAGGATGAGAGGAGGGAGGCAGCCAGCCAAAGGCGAGGAGCTGAGGAACAGCATCCAGGCTAGGAGTGGGAGACCAGCTGGAAATCATTACCCTGAGGATCCAAATGCAGCCGCAGCGTGTTGGTGAGCTCCATGTGTTGCACCACACTTCCCACGCACGTTTAACCAGCTCCTGGGGCTGCAAGGGGCTTGCGGAAAGGGGGTTCGCTGTCCCCCACCCATGGGACTTGGGACTCCCCATGAAGGTATCAGCAGAGCTCAGTGCAGATGGGTGGACATCAGTGCTGCGGAGCCAAAGCATTTCAAAACCAGGTTCATGGAGGACGTGGTTGCACCATGGAGGTCCATCTGCAGGTGTGCAAGTCCCCTTGCATCTCATCTGGAGCCGTCATCTGCATCTGCCCCTTCCAGATGTGGCACCCGGACCCTCCCATTTCTCTTCTCTCTGCCACGTCCAACCCAGATACATCTTTAAGCAAAGGGGATCCAGTATCCACTGACTTCACCAACCCCAAATTTCAGGCCCAATGGGCAGAGGGGCATTTTTCCAAGGTAAGACCAGATGTTGAGTTGAGCCATTGAGCCTGTTGCGCAGCAGGAGAAGAGGGCACCAAATACTGATCACAAGCAGAAGGACAGACTGCTGAAAAAATAATAAAAAATTTTAAAAGTCTTTGAAAAAGACCAGTGTTGAAGATGCTGTACAACAGTCTGATGGTTTTATATGGGGACTTTTCTAGTTGTGAAAAGCAGACAGTGGGATTGCACATCACTTGGTGGCAGAATTAATTGACCCAGGACAGAGAAATCTCTCATGTTTTTCACATCTGGTCTCGCTGCGTGCAGGGAATTGGAGAAAAACCCACTGGCCACATCTCTACTGGTCACAGAAACTGTCCTCTGGTTTTGGGGTAATCAGCTGGTTCCAGAAGCCCTGGGCTAAAGCCTTAGTTTATGATGGAAAGCCAGATTCGCCCTCAGTTTGAAGCAGCTCCTCCAGATCTGTCGTCTTGAAGGGTTTAGAGAAAATGTGATTAGTCCTCAGCCTTCAGCCAGGAACACAAAAAACGTTGTGATCATTTAATACGTTTATTGGAATGAGGATGTGAAGCATTTCTTTGGGCAGCAAGATGATAGCATGTGGAATTCATCAAAGGGCAAAAGATCCCAACTCTCTTCTCATTTCCACCAGCATAAATCACCTCTTGGGGGGACCTTCTCCAAGACCAGAACTGAGCTCAACGACCATATCTGGTTTTCACAGCAGCTGTATAAATTTACAACTAACAGTATCATAGCAGTTTATGCAAAGTTAGCTGCAATTGCATCTCCTCAAGGTTAGTTGAGTGTTTGGGAGCCATCACAAAATTAATATGGTGGCATTAAGTGGCATATTTGGGTATTTTTCTCTTTTTTTGGATTGCAAAGTGAAGAAATTGAATACACAGCACGGTTAAACCAAGTTGGAGCTGGCAGAAAAAGGACTTAAAGTGAAAAAGAATGGTTGGAGATGGAAGAGGGTGTGTATGAGAGCCAAACAACAGCTCTGAAGGCAGATTTGACAAGAGAAGAGCGAACGAATGCCTGAAACTCGAGCCTCCTAGCGAGCGCAATAGCCCGAAACAATGCAGAATTGTTAAAACAAAAAGAAAAAAAAATACAACAAATAAGTTCAGAGCGGTCGGGTTTCTTGCCAAGAGCATTTTCACATGATTGAATATAATAAAATAAAGTGTTGGCAGAGCTCTGCCTGAAGATGATGGGATGGAGGAGAAGAAATGTCAGTGAGGGGGGTACAGCGACGGGGCTGGGGGAGCAAAATTGCTTCATGTTATTCCCCAAGCGATGCCCGGTGAAGCACCCGTGGTCTGCAGGATGCCGGCAGTGCTCTTCAAAGCCATCGGGGACTGCGGTATTGATCTCAAGTGGAAAATATGCAGTGATGTATGTATAGTATAACCAACCATCGGCCAGCCGGCAGGATGAAGAAAATCTTTCTTACAAAAGAAAACTGAGTGTAACAGTGGGTCGTAACGACTGTACTCGCCCGTTGATATTGCACGCGAGCTCCGCTCCGCTCAGTCTGATCCCAGCTCACAGGAGGGGAACGAGGGAAGCAGAGCTACCGCCACAACAAGCTGATTTCGGAGAGGGATGAGGCACGTATGGCTCAATTAGGAACATCTGTCCCCCGCCGCCTGCGCTGACGCCCAGGATCTCGTCCCATCTCCAAAGCCTCCTGCAGAACATTGGAAGCCCAAAGATTTTCACCATTTCACTGTTACATCCCTACTTCAGGCCTTCTTGCAACCAAACAATAGGAACGGGGAGGGGATTTTTGGCTTAGCAGCAGGGGCCACAAAGGGGTGTTTTATTCTCAGTCCAAAAATGCAGAATTTTTGGGGTAAAGTGGGAAAATCCAGGATTGCCACTGACAGATGCCTGTTACCCAGTGATACACAAACCAAGCGTGGCTTCCCGAAGGCGTACATTGGGGAAAGCTCCTCATTTTCTGTGGTGGCTTCTAGAGGTGAAATGCTGGGGAGTGAGCAGAGGGGGCAGAAAGAGAAGCAGCATCTCTGAGAGCATCCACTGCACTTAGAATCATCAAATCATAGCATGGTTTGGGTGGGAAGGAACTGTTAAAGGCCATCTAGTCCAACCCCCCTGCCACGGGCAGGGACATCTCCAACTAGATCAGGTCGCTCAGAGCCCTGTTCAACCTGGCCTTGAATGTTTCCAGGGAGGGGGCAGCCACCAGCTCTCTGGGCAACCTGTGCCAGTGTCTCACCACCCTCAGCATAAAACATTTCTTCCTTATATCTAGTCTGAATCTCCCCTCTTTTGGTTTAAAACCATCACCCTTTGTTCTATCACTACAGGCTGTATTAAAAAGTCTGTCTCCATCCTATAAGCCCCCTTTAAGTATTGAAAGGCCACAATAATGTCTCCCCAGAGGCTTCTCTTCTCCAGGCTGAACAACCCCAGCTCTCTCAACCTGTCCTCATAGGTGCTCCAGCCCTCTGATCATTTTTGTGGCCCTTGATGCCTGTTGGGACCCTTGAACGCACCATGTTATAGCACAGACACTACAGGGTAAAGCTGAGTGTGTTCAAGTGGGACGAGAGATAAGTAGCAGAGCAAACAGCACCTGGATGAGTATTGCTGGTTGGGACATCGCAGACACCACTGGTCAGCTCTTGGCTGATGGTAGACAAGCACAAGGTGACCTGCTTGGATGCAAACACCTGTAGTTTAGACCCTGGAGTTGAATCTCCCCCATTTATTTCCCTGCTCAGGAGACAGTGCAGATGTCAACATCTGGGGCAGGTGCTCCTGATGGATGTGGGTGAGACCTCTGGGGCAGCAGTCCCACGTCGGGGTGAGGTCAGCCTTCCCCAGCCCCTGAACAGCAGCTATTTAACAAGATGAGCTGAAAAATAGCATACTTCAGGCCAAGGAAATCAGAGCTGCGTAATAGTCTGCTTATCCCAGAGTCACCCTGCGTACTGTCTAGAATGAGAGAAGAAGCCAACAGGAAACGTAATTAAAGCAAAAAGAGAGGATTTAGATCAAAATTGCCAATTTGGCTCTGGTTCTGAACTTCTCCAACTGGAGAAATTCAGATCTGCAAGTCTGATCTGGACCATTTATCAGGATGGTTTTTTTAAAGAGCTGGGCTCCCAGTCTCTTTCTCAGGTACAACCTTGACCAAAATAAAATTAGAGGTTATTGAAAGCATCTCCTGCAGGTGCGGTGTCTGCCCTTCAAGCACATGAATTCCTCCAGACCCGTGGACAAGGTGGTATTTTTAATTTTGCTCAGAGTGATGCCTTGGATTGCTTCCAAGTCCTGGTCAATCAAAAGCATCTCGGGGCTGCATGGGGTTGAGCATCTTCTCTAGCGAAAGAGAAAAGCTCCTCGAGCAACCCCAGAAATGCCAAGGGAGGGCACGTGGCAGAAAAGCCAGAGCAGGAGGCGCGATGCAGCCGGCGAAATTTAGGACTGACAGAATGACATTACGGAGAATATTCAGTTCCAGAATGAAGGAAAAAAAAAAAAAACCTGCAAAAACTTTACTAAAGATGATAATTGCTTTTATGAGAGCTGCCAAGGATCTGTTGGCAAGGGACTGAAAATGAGGCAGAATAAAAGAGGAAAGGAACAGCGCAGTGAAGAAATTAATAGTGGGAGTGGTGCCTTTTCACATTTAATTCTCTTTTTAAATTTACTGTTAGAAGAGGCCGTATTTTGGGGAAAGTCATTGATAGTGACACTTCCCAATTTGCTCTCCAAAGCAAGATTAAAAACCACTCGCCCTTGCCACATCCTTAAGAGAAAGGTAAATAAAATTATCCCCCTTTCAACATGAGGTGGTGAGAGCGAAGCCTCGGTCAGATCTGCAGGCTGAGGAAATCAGGGATCTTCAGGGATTCACACCAGTTTCCATCATCTGCCAATTTGCCCAGGAAAGCTTCACCGCCACTCCCAAGGCTCGGTGACAGGCGTGATGAAGAGCCAGGAGATGAACTGAGAAAATCTGAACTCCTGCTTCATGCTATGAGCCAAACTCGCACCGATTTCAGTGAAAAACGGGGTCCCATGCACACACCAGCCACATGCTCCCAAGGAGCCCAGTCCAACATCTGCTGTGAACTGGTCCCAGTCCTTCAGAGGGGTCTGGGGAGTAGGAAACACTGCAGCCAGGAGCAAAAACCACTTCATGGACGTGACCTGTGGGAAGGTGGTAGATTTGATTTCCCCTGTGCCATCACCCATGGCAGCAAGGTGCAAAACATGCTGGAGGGGATTTGGCACCCGGTGCAAACGGAAGGGAGGTCGGTGGCTGTGCAGGAGTCAGGAAAATGGTGTATGGGGTGATTGATCCGTGAAACCGATGTCTTTGAAACTCCAAAATCGGGGTTCCCAGCGTGTATGGGATGTCCTGAGTGGCGGCGTGGGCATGGTGGAAATTCAGTGGGCTCTGGGTGCTCCCCTGAACTCCTGGGTGGCTTTGCTTGTCTCGGCTCTGGTTCACACAGGGAGGTGTTTGGCCCCGAGGTCCAAAACACCTGGCTACACCAAAGAGCTGCCACCACAGCCGCTCCCTGCACAGGGACCCCAGCACTGACCTTCACTGGGCAGAAGTGGATTAATGGGATTTTAACAGCAAGAGCCACAATATTGTCTCAGATAATGAGAAATCTCATCTACTGACACAGTTCCGTCTACATCAGCCTTCCTGAGTTCACTGGTGCCTTATTTTTCACCCCCCTCTGTAAAGCAGGTGCTCCAGCAAGTCTCTGCATGGGGAATCTTCTCGGGATAAAGTGTTTTCCCTCACACATTTATATTTCTAATTGCATAAACATAAAAATGAGCAGGGTTTTTATTGCCCTTGAATTTACTAGCATCCCCTAAAATACCAGCCAAGCTCTGGCAATGGGGTTTGTTAGTGGCACAAAGATTCATTCATAGCCATGTGATTTCCTTTTTAGAATAAAATTTCAGGATTTTCTTGTCATTCTCCCATAGGTCAGAGAACTCGGAATACCACACGCCTGACGTCTTCGGCGATGACGACGGCTGCATCTTTCATCTGTTGTTTAACAGCGTCTGAGTCTGCTTATCTCGTTATTATACCCAGCACGATGGTATCTAAGGAGGCTAAAAGAAAAACCGCTCCCTGCAAAGGGAAAATCTAAAATCAGGGGTTGTATAGACTGTTTCTAATCTGTGGGATGTTCCTTTTCCATTCCACTAATGATTTTAAATAGATGGGTTTTCTGGCCCAGGCATTAGCTATTAATGAAACAGCCCCATCCGTCTGCAAACACGGCGATGCCGGGTACTGGAGGATGGTGCAAGCGGATTGTACCGTTACCTTACATTTTGCTCATCCGTGCCTAGATCCTAATATAAATTAGGGCATTTCTCAGTTTGCTTTCTCCTCCTTAGAGCTCCAAGGGACAGTTTGAGAGCCAGGGATAACTTGCGCAGAGTTATGCTGACCCTGCTGGCCTCCTTTTAACCATATTATACATTTTTTAATCATGATATACATTTTTTAACCATATTATACATTTTTTAACCACGTTATACATTTTTTAATGGTGATATACATACTTTTTAATAGGGCCTGTAGTGACAGGACAAGGGGTGATGGTTTTAAACTGAAACAGGGGAGATTCAGACTAGATATAAGGAAGAAATGTTTTACACTGACGGTGGTGAGACACTGGCACAGGTTGCCCAGGGAGCTGGTGGATGCCCCATCCCTGGAAACACTCCAGGTCAGGTTGGACGGGGCTCTGAGCAACCTGATCTAGTTGAAGATGTCCCTGCTCATGGCGGGGGGGTTGGACTGGATGATCTTTAAAGGTCCCTTCTCACCCAAACCAGTCTGTGATTCGATGATCCTGTGATTAGATGATGGGAAAAGGGCTGGCACAGGGTGGGCACTCCTGCCTCCAACACCCTCCAACCTCCACTGCCTATTTTCACACCATCTAAAGAGATAACACCCCCTCATATCAGCGGAGAAGCCTCGTTGAGGTCACAATGCCCAGTTTGGGGGGTAGCGTTGCCCATTCCCTGGCAGAGGCAGTCTGAACCTTGGAGCTCTCCAAAGGCCAAATGCCTCGTCTGAGCTGCAAAGCCCAAAGGAGTCTGGCCCAGAGGTGCCCGTGCTGCTTGTCCTAGTGAAACACCAAGCTGTTTGACCTGTGAGGATGAAGCAGAGACTTGTGAACTACAAACTCTTGAAGATTTCACTAATGTGGCCTGAATTATTAGCAGAAATCATGTCAGTACGCAGCCGCCTTTGATATTAGCCCAGCATCTCTACTTTTGAGCTTTGAACCAGGTTTTTCTCCACCAAAACAAAACCCCAGTTTGCCTTTCTGGGGGACTTGGCACACCATGGGGTGTGGGCAGGGTGCTTCCTCAGGGGTCTCCTCCTCCTCCTCCTCCACCTCCCCGCGGGTTGCTGCGTGTCCTCTCTCCTTCTCAGCATCCCTCCTCTCGCAGCAGGGCTGCTGCTGGAGAGGGTGTGCAAATGCATGTCTGCTCACTCGCTACTGGGTCAACTTCCTGTGGTTTTTACAAAAATGTATATATATTTATGGGTAATCCAGGAAGATTTTTTCTGCTTTGCCTTCTCTGTAGTTATCTGCAGAGCATCACCTCCCCTGTAAATCAGTCCTGCGGAGAGGACCAGATGGAAATTGCTGCATTTTGCCCTTCCTGCTCATGTTAATTTTGATGAGGCTGGCGATGAAATAGAAGGTTATCCTTTACCAGGCGCTGCCAGCCCTGGCCCTGCCCGCGGCACAGCACCCAACGCCATCTCCACATGGGGCTGGGGCCCTCCTCCTTCTCAGCTTGCACCTATGATTTATTACAGCCGCTCTTTCAGCTACAGAAATCAGTGAAATTTGTGGTTGCGTGGGCAAACGATCTGCTGCAAAGTCCAGCTCTCCCCGTGGAGCTGCAGAAACCAGAGCTTCATTTTGCACTTAAAGAATTACATTTGTCTTTACAGATGCCAAGAAAAAAGTAAGAAATGTAAGAAAAATAAGTAGGAAAGAAAGACATTTTTCATAAAAAGCACAAGCAATCACTGCAACAACCTCCCCAGGGACGTGATCGAGTCCCCATCACCGGAGGTTTTCAAGACACGATGGGACAGGGAGCTAGATAATCCCATCTAGGCTCCCTTTCCCTGGACCAGGTGATCTTTCCAGGTCTCTTCCAGCTTGGGCTGTTCTATGGATTTATGATCTCCTAGGTACGAATTTGTCTAAGCCTAGTCCTTGCCTTTTGTAATTCAGCCTCTAGCAGAGCTCCGGTCAAATACTCACAACCTGCACTCTTGGCGAGCCATTTCTATACTAATATGAGCTTTGTATCAATTTAAGTATATCAATGTGGCTGTGCTAATGCTAAAGTCCTCAGTCCAGCCAAGGTCTGCCCAGCAGCACTGATAGTCCAAAACAGTGGCTTTGGCAAAACTTTGAATCATCCCCATTTAATTGTGCGGCCCGACAGCTCTAAAACCAATGACTTAAGTCAATACTATTGGCTAATTTGACAGATAACACGGTATTAACTTCAGGAAAGGAGGGAAGATTAAGGAATTTCAGCAAAAGCAGGAAAGCTCAGTGAATGTAGCAGAAAGCAAAGAGCTGTGTTGGAAGGAGCACCCGAAGTGCCGTGTGTCTGCAGGGAAACAAAGCGGATTTGGGCATGAAAAGCTGAAAGTAGCTTTTATACACTAAGCTGCCTGCTGCCAAGATTTCTATATCTCTTTTCAATTATCATCCATTGACTTGGATCTTAGGGATAGTATTTGAGCTCCTGACCTTGTTCCCAGTGATTTTATGTTTGATGAAGGTCCTACTGGCTTTGGTGGGAGAGAATCAGACCTTCCATGAGAAAACACTGTTATTTTATGTTTTGTAAGGCACCGTGTCACCATACACCCATTAAACAAAGAAAAGCAATACATAGGATCACCAAGAGAGGGAAAATTGAATGTCCTCTTCCTCTGACCTCCAGTTCCATCTTCAAGTTACCTGTATTTTTGGAAATACTGCTACAATCAGGTAGCAAAGACACTGGTGCAGTGTGCCTGTGTACGCTTACAGAGGAGGCTCGAGGCAAGCCAGGCTCTCTGTCTCCCTTGCTGGCTTGTTTCCACTCAGAATTCAGCAACTGGAGAACTATTATTGGATATTTCATACATAGCAGATGGCTCTGCATTTGCTGAATCCTAAATGAAAATCACTAAGCCAGCAAGAAAATAATATTCCATTTTTCACTGTCCTTGGACTTGCTGTGGTCTCTCTGGGAAGAAAGCAGAGCTTCCCCGGGGAGGCCAGCCGCACAATTTGAGAAGCGCTGTGACTACGAGAACAAAAGGGGTAGAAGAAATAATAAGTATTTCTCCGACGTGAAATGTTAGATTAATTTGTCATCTGCATGGGCAGAGAGAGCGCTGCACGGCTGTAGCAGCAGTAGTTCTCTGATGTAGAAGATCAAGTACAAAGATGAGAAATCAAACCTCTAAGGGAACAGGGAGGTAGAGTTAAAAAACCCGAAGAAACCAACAAAAAAGAACCTGAGACGTGCCTGGGAGAAATCCTGACACAGAGAAAAGTTTCTTCCCTGAGCTAAGGAGCAACATTTTGATGCCAGGATCTTAAAGCACTATGCAAATACAAATTAAACCTTGTAATCTGGTACTTTGGTAAGTATTGTTATCCTCAGTTCTAGCAGTGAGGAGACAGACACAGGCAAGTTCAACAACTTTCTCAGACATTCAAGTCACGTCTGCAGCGTAGCCCTGTCCACAATTCCCATTCCCAGCTCTGTCCTTCCAACCCAAAACCTGCCTGGCTTCTGTGAGCAGATTCCTCAGCAATTCACAGCAAGAAAATACCACGAGGCTCCTCTCAGGACAGTTTCTGCCCTCCTTTGCCGAGCAAAACATGAAGAACCTCTTCCCCTCCCTCCCAGCATACACACACGTGTAAATGGATATGGTAAAATCCTGAAGACCCAAGCCCTGGACTCTTAATTTAGGTAATATCCTCTGGCATAACTCTCTCACACCAGAATTTCCCCAATTACCCCAAATCGTGTTTATCAAGATGGTTTCAATGGTTGCACAAATCTCTGGGGCAAAGAAACATTTGATATATGGACATTTCCAACTGTACAGTGCTGGTTTTATAATCTATATTTTATATGCTATTTCATAGTCTATTTATAGAATCATTTAGTTTGGAAAAGACCTTTAAGATCGAGTCTAATTTTTACTTTGTAGCAAATATAACATCAACTTTCCCATGAGGAGGTGTCATATCAGTAACGGAAGTGCATCAACCTCTGCCTGCAGTATTTTCTCTGTCTTCTCAGCAAGGTAAACCCTGCGAAAAAGGCCGGTGCAGAGTAAGGTTGTGCTTTCTAAGAAGCCAAGCTACAACTATAATACGAGCATCCATGGCCACTTGGCAGATCTTCCCAACAGTGGGGTTAACCCAGCCAGCTTTTCAGAAGGAGAAAGAAGATGATGTGTGACTTCCAAGAGCATCTCACCTCCTCCCAGTTTGCTGTTGGTAGTGCTGCCTGATTTGTTTGCAAGAGCAGAGCCAAAACCACTAATAAAACTTGCATTCAAAAAATTGAATAAAGAAGTGGAAAGTCTCCATAAAAATAAAGAATCGCTTTATGATCCCTGTGGGCTTTCCTTCTTTTTCTCTTCCTATTCTCCACTTTTTTGTTGCTGCAATTTTCCTCATTTAATGTGTTTTCTTCAAACTGGTTTTCATCCCTCTGCTACTTTAAAATGCTCTCCATGAGATGCAGTTCTCTTCTGACTGACCTTTAATTCGTCTAATTTCTCGCTATTTCTTTTCTCCATTCTCTTTTGCTTCTGTCCTCCTTCATGCCTCTACCAACACAATGCCCAAAGGCCTCACAATCATTTCCAAATCCATCCTTACACCACCACCGCTACGGAAGAGAAATTGTGTCGCCACCATTTTGCAGGCTGAGGTGTGCGACTTAGAGGAATTGAGGCAGGGATTTGTGTCCTCTGCTGTTAAGATACCAGGTGGTGGGGTGGAAATTAGAGACCTGGCTGCACAAGGTTCCCCATGAACCCACAGGAAGAGCCAAAACCCAAGGGGCCAGGTTCCCAAGGGGCCAACTTGCCCAGGGGCTCCTGACATTGAAGGTGAATGGGGCAACTTGCTTAGGAAGCCTGGGTGCCGCAGTGAGGGCTAAAATGAGACGGGGTGGATCTGGGCGTACACAACTACCCCAGATCACACAGACTTTCTGCTTTTAAATGAAGATGTGATCTCCAGCTTCTCCTCTCCCTACTACTTCTCCTCCTTATTCCTACGGTTCTTCCAATCTGACATTATTCCTCCATCTTCCTCTCTGTTGCAGTCATCCCCCTTCCATACGGACACTGCGTGGTTTCTTTCTGCACCACTAAGGTCTCTTCTTTCCTCTTTCTGAATTACATTTCCTCGTCTCTCCCTTTCTCTTGGTCTCCCAACAGCTCACCTGCACGCTTGCATCGCAGCACAGCACTGGCTCTCATGATCAGGGAGCTGGAGTCCCACACTGAAAAACTGTTAGGAGACTAGAAACTAAAATTAGTAATAAATGGTTGGCTTTCACCTTGACTACCAGGCTAACACGACTGCTAGTAAAGATTCTGTAGTGTGTCTAGTTTTTAATGCATTTACTAAAAACCTGATTGGGAGAGGTGCAGTAAAGATTGGATTTCCAGGTGAGGCTCGGAGCGGCAGCATCTAGAGAAAACACGGGTGTTTTTCAAAGGAATCGATGCAAATCAAATCAGCAGCACCATGGTGGCAGGTAACGTTGGTGAGAACTGCAATGGATTAAGCACTGGGGGAAAAACTACTCTTCAACTGCATCTTTCAGGAGAAGGACAAGCATATCATTGTAGATCTGCGAAGAGCTCTGCTCAGTAAGCAGTTTGATAGAAAACAAGCAAGTAAATTCTTCGGTTACACAGAAGATAGTATGTAGAGCAATTGTATATAGCATCTTTGTGGAAATTCACAGCTGCGTGTCTCTAATCCTGGCTCAAACAGGGCAGTGCAGAACTGGAGGGGATTCAGCACTGCTCACAGCAATGAGCACAGTCCTCCTAACAATATTAACTACTATGTGAGGGCAAACCCACGGCTTCGCTAGGAGATGAGAAGAACAAAAGCTGACAATTAGGCCCAAATCGGGCAATTAGAGGATGTTAAACTAACTGCAGTGCAGCTATGGCTCTGGGTGACCAACTCGCAGACTTCTTCATAGAAAGACTTGCTGACTGTCAGCTTGCTAAAGCTTGAGCTCCTCACTGTATTTGTTGCAACTCAGTAGTAAGTTTACTCAAGGGATCCCATACTAGATGGTTTTGACTGTACCAGAGGGTGAATACTGCATGTGTTTCACCCCTTTATCTGCATTAGAGACACTACGCACACATTTCACGCCGGGGGGTTCAGCTAATTGACGTGACCCCTACCAAAGGGGATGCAGAGAAACGACATAAACAGAGCTCCCATCTCCTGTGTCATGTACCCGAGAACCGTTAACTACTAGTTGATGCCACGCACAAGTAGTTATTCCCTCAGCAGGAGGACAAGATCTTTCAGACTGTATTTAGTAGGACCTATTTAATTCCGTTTTCGCAGGGAATTTTGAAATCTGTCAGTACACCGTTACCAAACTCTTGGGCTTTAATATTGACTCACCATAGTGACTGGTAAATCATGCGGGGTAATGTGAGTGCAGTTTGCCCAGACATACATTTTCCGGCAGTCATTTTTTTTTTTTTTTGGTATGTGTAATACCTTAGCTTACATCTCTTAATAATGTGGTCCCATTTCATTTCCAGGATTGGAACTTAAATCAACCTGGACATCAGTTTTTACATAATATATGTTTATGGTGGTAGGTACTTTTGTGGTAAGAGGCCGTTACTGAGAGAACCTACTAAGCTATCAATAGTCTCAACAGCAAACAGTTGCACTTGGGAACAAGCTGCAGTAATGCTAAAAATATTCTCCAGTTTTAATCCTTTTTATTGTAAAAAATTTACACATTTCTATTGCTTTTGGTCCATATTTTATGATCTCAATATGACTTCATTAAATTTTCATTTGATTCCCAAATTTGACATTCACTGTCATTGAACATGATGTGTGGTACCTCCTAATTTAGGCAGTTCTTGGTCAGAGTTTCTCTACTGAAGGAGTTAAAAACTTTCAGCTCATAAAACAATATCACTTAGGCCTCTCACAATGTTGTATACCATTAAACCCAACCCAGTCATAAGTCCATGCTGTAAATATTTCCTTTACTTAGGGGCCACATTTTTGCTGGACTTTGCCGTCGAAAAAAAATCAAAATATTTTGTGTGATGCAACAGTGGGGCACCCTGCTGCCTTGTCGCCACTGCGGGGAAGTCTTGCATTGCTAAATTTACTGGCTTCTTTTTTTTCAGGAAGGACCCCTGATTTCAAAAGGAGAAAGCCATGATCTAAACACATCTCATTCCTGGTTTCACTTGCCACTGTATTCTGGGATTTTACATGCAGTTTAACCTTAGGTCGTGGTATTCTCCATTCACATGTCTCAGGTCACTTAGATGTCTGAGCTCTGTTATAATTCCTCTCATTTACACTAATTTTCAACCAGCTGGAATAAGGATAACCTCTCCAAGTTAGGTTATTACCACTTTTAACCCCCACATGTTACCTTCCATGACCTCAGAAACTGCAGCATCCTGAAGCGTTAACAATATTAGCGATCCATTACAACAACTTTGTCATCTTCAAAGCTGTGGAAGGGGTTGCCATTATCAATATGAGGAGGTACCCAGACACAGAAACAGAGTTGTCCACATTTGATGCTGGAAATGCTTTCAATTCTCCCCTGCCCCTGCTCCACTCCAGTTCCTTTGTCACTTCTGCCTTCAGCCATAGCAGTTGACCAGGGGGAAGGTTATTAAATATGCACAAATGGTGAAAGAAAAGCAACCAAAGCAGAGAAAACCAACATTTAATATTAAATGACTTTTCATTCTTCTTCTGTGGTACCCGTGGAGGACAAAATGGAGAAAATTTTGTTCATGATCTATAAAT